>NW_028227264.1:45660000-46097500 GCF_978045245.1 Mus caroli
CCTACCCTGCAGTCAGACTTCTGCAGACAGTACATACTTGAGTCATAGAACATGGAGAAAGCAAGTGTATACCGACTAGGAAACTTCATCATCCCTGTAGGATAGCTTTCATAAAGTTGAATGTTGCTATGCACACTACTGAATTGGAAACATAATCATTTGCCACATCCAACCCTGAATCCTGCAATCTACAAAAATAACTGTTATGGAAAGATGCTCATTGGCACAACAGTGGATTGAATAACATGTGGTAACCACTTCGTTATAATTGGATTAAATCCCATTCTGCAAGATAAAACCCACACCTACCCACTTCCTCTCAAGGAAAAAACCTATAGATAGATAAGGAATGAGACTTGGGGCAAGAACCTACTACAGTCATTTTGATAAGTGCATATATTACACCAATCACTAATGATTTATTATTATACCTATAGATCAAATTATCTCAACCCAACTTTGAGATTCTTTTACTAGCAGTAGATAGTAATAAACAAAGGGAGCACATTAGCTGAAATACCCAACAAATGGGAGGTAGAACCTGTAGAGACCATATCCAATGGATAGGCACTCCCACCCCCAGGTTGAGGGATAGGACCACTCACCCATCTCAAAAATATTAATCTAGAGTTGCTCCTGTCAAAAACATGTGCAGGAAGAAAGGGTGGAGCAGCAATTAAAGGAAAGGCCATCCAGAAACTGCCCCACTTAGGGAACTTTCCCATCTGCAGACACCAAACCCAGACACTATTGCTGATGCCAAGAAGCACTTGCTGACAGGAGACTGGTATAGGTGTCCCCTGTGAGACTCTGCCAGATCCTGATCAACACAGATGCGGATGCACATAGCTAAGCATTGGACTGAGCATGGGCACCCCAATGGAGGAATTTGTGCAATGACTGAAGGAGCTAAAGAGGTTTGCAACCCCATAGGAAGAACAATATCAACCAACCAGAACCCCTAGAGTTTCCAGGGACTAAATCAACAACCACAGAGTACACATGGGGTTACCCATGGCTCCAGCTGAATATGTAGCAGAGGACTGTCTTTTCTGGCATCACTGGAAGGGGATCGCCTTGGTCCTGTGGAGACTCAGTGGCCCATTATAGGGGCATGCTAGGGCACTGAGGTGGAATTGGGGTAGGAGGGAAAGCACCATCATTGAGGCAGAGGGTAAAGGGAGGGAATTGGGTTTGTGGAGGGGAAAAATGGGATGGGGGATAACATTTGGAATGTAAATAAATAAAATAACCAATAAAAATATGGAAAATAGAGCCGAGCAGGTTGGCACACACCTTTAATCCCAGCACTCAGGAGGCAGAGGCAGGCAGATTTCTGAGTTCAAGGCCAGCCTAGTCTACAAAATGAGTTCCAGGACAGCCAGAGCTATACAAAGAAACCCTGTCTTGAAAAACAAAACAACAACAACAAAAAAAAATATGGAAAATAAAAGAGAATGTACTTCCATTTGTCTAAACCCATTATCTATCTACATATGTAAAACAAATTAGTAAAATTAGTAAATAAAAACCAAAGTGGTTGGTCTCTATGTAGACACTTTCATTGAAGTGAGACAAAGCATCTGTCATGTATCCTATCATCTACCTTCCAGTAGATGAAGTCATAACTACCTATAATTAGGAAATAAGCTATAGTAGCACATAATACAGCCATTGCATCAAGCATATTAACAACGTTATTCTCAGTATTATTACATTTACCCTATGCTTGCAACTATAAATTCAAATATAATTTTATAAATGGCAGTCTGAATATCAATACATGTGATTATTTATTCGTGTATTTATGAAAAAATAAATACTTTACTTAATGAGGCCTAAAATATTAAACTTAAAACCCAGTATTTTAACATTAGAAGCACAAACCTTCAGGGGAATTGTTAGAGGACGATTTGTTCCACTCCATAGATGTTTTAATGCTAGCCAGGGGAGGAGTTGATGTGGAAATAGGTATTTTTATTAATGGACTGAAATTTGTGTCAGAATGTTCTTACAGAATGTTGTGAGTAATCATAGCACTTCCTGCTCAGATTCTGTTTCATTTGGGACTTTAGAAACAACATCCTCTGAAGAATTCCATGGAGAAGGTAAAATAAGGACACCGTATTTTATACCTAAGTTACCTTGATAAGGAGCAAAGAAGGAAACATAATATCCATTCCATGGCATTCCATTCCACTCCACCTTTGTTTCTTACTGCGATGAACACAAAAATTGACAATAGAGAAAGGTAGGAAAGGCTCCAAATATCAACGACAACTATGGACACAGTTTTCATAATAGTTTCCATCTCTGTCTTTAATGTAGTTCTATTAAAAACTACATTATTTCAAAGGTCTTCATGTTATATCAAAATCCAATCTTGTTTCTTTTGTAAATTTTTTATCAGTAGTGATAATATGTTTCAGCCAACAAAAACTCTGTATATCAGGAATGTACAGACATATGATTTCTGCAGAGAACAGTGATGGAGCAGGTGAGGCACAGGTGACCCTCAGTAGACAGTCAAATGCACTGTGTAGGGGGCCTATCATCACCTTGTGTGGAAGAGCTCAACCAGGAATACAAATAAATGAATAAATAGAGAAATAAAGACATGAACCTCCTAATCCATGTCTGAAGTCTTTGATAATCTATACAGCTTGTCATACTCACTGAAATCATCAGATGAAGTGTTGCCATAGTTAGGTTGGCTCACAGGGTTCACAGCTGGATAAGGCTGCTAATCACTTTTCTCTCCCACAAACTACACACTTTTTATTACTATAATAAGTAGCCAGCAAAGAGGAAGATTATTGGTCAACAAAGTTGATTTCTCCATATTGTACAACTCAGGTGTATAGAGTGGTCAACAAACTTGATTTCTCCATATTGTACAACTCAGGTGTATAGAGCTTCAGCAAGCTTACCATCAAATTGTGACAGGAAACTAAGAACTACAGCAACAACCTGGAGTGTAGAATCCAGGTTCTCTAGGACACCCTGAACAAAAATTTGAGTGGGACATATTCTTGTCCTAACTTCTAAGTATACTCAATTGACAGTTGTTATTTCTGTATGTTCTATAGTTACTGGAGTAGGAACATTTATATCATTTTTAAGACTTTACAAAGAGATATTTAAGTTATATTCTAGTTTTCCTTCATATTATTCAACAACTAGTTGGAAATATGGCTTGTGGGCTATTTCCTGTTTGAGTTTGGTGTTGCAGTAAATCCTCTATTTCTGGCTGCAGGGCACTGAGTTTGTATCTGTCTCAGGCCCTGTTACTACACAGTTTTCAAAGGTCTCTTAGACTATTTGCACTCTGAGTAAAAGAGAATCATAAATTTTATCTGAACTGAATCCATTTTAATCACTCTCCTTACCTTTTCTGGCCTGAGTGAGAATGTGTAGGAATTTCTTGCATTGGTGTATCCTTCAGAAACACCAAGACTGAAAATACAAAATGATATACTGTCACATTATATAATGAAGTCACCTCATTTTTATTTTAATGTTCTTTCCTTTGTGCTTAAGTTTTAGAGTAAGAAGCAAGATTTATTAATCTAGAAATGTCTACATAATTTGTGAACCTATATCCAAAAAATTATTTAGAATATCTTGTTCAAAGCTCACCCAGATTTACAAAATGCCCATTATACATCAAAGTCTAAACCTACAGAGGATCTTTCTCAGGGTGTAACCAGTGACTATTCATGTATTTGAGGAATTCATGTTTTCACATAACAAACATTTATGGAAAATTTAAAATTATTTTATATCATATAGTTTATGATATAATTTATAGTTTTAATTTAGTAAATTTCAGCAATCTCTTCAAGGATCCAGTCAGGCCCAATGTTTCCAGTCAAAGTGGTTCTTATTATTTCTTCTTTTCTCCACATGGATACACTAACTGTTCAACTTAGCCATGAATATCCATGTTTTACTAAATAAATTGATATGCATTTTATAATAACTAGCAGACACTCATATATTGTGAACCTGCTGTGCTGACATTATATAATCTTTCTGAGGTATTGTGATTATTTTTTATGAAAAAGCATTGAGGCCAATCTAAGCATCTGCATTTTTTTTAAATTTATTTTTTTTATTAGGTATATTCCTCGTTTACATTTTCAATGCTATCCCAAAAGTCCCCCATACCCTCCCTCCCAATGCCCTACCCACCCACTCCCCCTCTTTGGCCCTGGGGTTCCCCTGTACTGGGGCATATAAAGTTTGCAAGTCCAATTGGCCTCTCTTTGCAGTGATGGCCGACTAGGGCATCTTTTGATACATGTGCAGCTAGAAACAAGAGCTACGGGGTACTGGTTAGTTCATATTGTTGTTCCAACTATAGGGTTGCAGTTCCCTTTAGCTCCTTGGGTAAATTCTCTAGCTCCTCCATTGGGGGCCGTGTGATCCATCCAATAGCTGACTATGATCATCCACTTCCGTGTTTGCTAGGCCCCGGTATAGTCTCACAAGAGACAGCTATATCTGGGACCTTTCAGCAAAATCTTGCTAGTGTATGCAATGGTATCAGCGTTTGGAAGCTGATTATGGGATGGATCCCTGCATCTGGCAATCACTAGATGGTCCATCCTTTCGTCACAGTTCCAAATTTTGTCTCTGTAACTCCTTCCATGGGTGTTTTGTTCCCATTTCTAAGAAGGGACAAAGTGTCCACACTTTGGTCTTCGTTCTTGAATTACATGCGTTTAGCAAATTGTATCTTATATGTTGGGTATCCTAAGTTTCTGGGCTAATATCCACTTATCAGTGAGTACAAAATTGCGAGTTCCTTTGTGATTGGGTTACCTCACTCAGGATGATGCCCTCCAGGTCCATCCATTTGCCTAGGAATTTCATAAATTCATTTTTTTAATAGCTGAGTAGTACTCCATTGTGTAAATGTACCACATTTTCTGTATCCATTCCTCTGTTGAGGGGCATCTGGGTTCTTTCCAGCTTCTGGCTATTATAAATAAGGCTGCTATGAAAATAGTGGAACATGTGTCCTTCTTACCGGTTGGGACATTTTCCGGATATATGCCCAGGAGAGGTATTGCGGGATCCTCCAGTAGTACTATGTCCAATTTCCTGAGGAACCCCCAGACTGATTTCCAGAGTGGTTGTACAAGCTTGCCATCCCACCAACAATGTAGGAGTGTTCCTCTTTCTCCACATCCTCGCCAGCATCTGCTGTCACCTGAATTTTTGATCTTAGCCATTCTGACTGGTATGAGGTAGAATCTCAGGGATGTTTTGATTTGCATTTCCCTGATGATTAAGGATGTTGAACATTTTTTCAGGTGCTTCTCAGCCATTCGGTATTCCTCAGGTAAGAATTCTTTGTTCAGCTCTGAGCCCCATTTTTTATTGGGGTTATTTGATTTTCTGGAGTCCACCTTCTTGAGTTCTTTATATATATTGGATATTAGTCCCCTATCCGATTTGTTAGCTAAAGATCCTTTCCCAATCTGTTGGTGGCCTTTTTGTCTTATTGACTGTGTCTTTTGCCTTGCAGAAGCTTTGCTATTTTATGAGGTCCCATTTATCTATTCTCGATCTTACAGCACAAGCAATTGCTGTTCTATTCAGGAATTTTTCCCCTGTACCCATATCTTCGAGGCTTTTCCCTACTTTCTCCTCTATAAGTTTCAGTGTCTCTGGTTTTATGTGGAGTTCCTTAATCCACTTAAATTTGACCTTAGTACAAGAAGATAGAAATGGATCAATTCGCATTTTACTACATGATAACCACCAGTTGTGCCAGCACCATTTGTTGAAAATCCTGTCTTTTTTTCCACTGGATGCTTTTAGCTCCCTTGTCAAAGATCATGTGACCATAGGTGTGTGGGTTCATCTCTGGGTCTTCAATTCTGTTCCATTGGTCTACTTGTCTGTCACTATACCAATACCATGCAGTTTTTATCACAATTGCTCTGTAGTACAGCTTTAGGTCAGGCATGGTGATTCCACCAGAGGTTCTTTTATCCTTGAGAAGAGTTTTTGCTATCCTAGGTTTTTTGTTATTCCAGATGAATCTGCTGATTGCTCTTTCTAATTCGTTGAAGAATTGAATTGGAATTTTGATGGAGATTGCATTGAATCTGTAGATTGCTTTTGGCAAGATAGCCATTTTTACAATGTTGATCTTGCCAATCCATGAGCATGGGAGATCTTTCCATCTTCTGAGACCTTCTTTAATTTCTTTCTTCAGAGACTTGAAGTTCTTATCATACATATCTTTCACTTCCTTAGTTATAGTCATACCAAGTCATTTTATATTATTTGTGACTATTGAGAAGGGTGTTGTTTCCCTAATTTCTTTCTCAGCCTGTTTATCCTTTGTATAGAGAAAGGCCATTGACTTGTTTGATTTAATTTTATATCCAGCTACTTCACTGAAGGTGTTTATCAGGCTTAGGAGTTCTCTGGTGGAATTTTTAGGGTCACTTATATATACTATCATATCATCTGTAAAAAATGATATTTTGACCTCTTCCTTTCCAATTTGTATCCCCTTGATCTCCTTTTGTTGTCTAATTGCTCTGGCTAGGACTTCAAGTACAATGTTGAATAGGTAGGGAGAGAGTGGACAGCCTTGTCTAGTCCCTGATTTTAGTGGGATTGCTTCCAGCTTCTCACCATTTACTTTCATGTTGGCTACTGGTTTGCTGTAGATTGCTTTCATCATGTTTAGGTATGGGCCTTGAATTCCTGATCTTTCCAAGACTTTTATCATGAATGGGTGTTGGATCTTGTCAAATGCTTTCTCAGCATCTAACGAGATGATCATGTGGTTTTTGTCTTTGAGTTTGTTTATATACTGGATTACGTTGATGGATTTCCGTATATTGAACCATCCTTGCATCCCTGGGATGAAACCTACTTGGTCAGGATGGATGATTGTTTTGATGTGTTCTTGGATTCGGTTAGCAAGAACTTTATTGAGGATTTTTGCATCGATATTCATAAGGGAAATTGGTCTGAAGTTCTCTATCTTTGTTGGGTCTTTTTGTGGTTTAGGTATCAGAGTAATTGTGGCTTCATAGAATGAGTTGGGCATAGTACCTTCCATTTCTATTTTGTGGAATAGTTTGTGAAGAACTGGAATTAGGTCTTCTTTGAAGGTCTGGTCCAGGACCAGATGGGTTTAGTGCAGAGTTCTATCAGACCTTCAAAGAAGACCTATTTCCTATTCTATAAAGCCACAATTACTCTGATACCTAAACCACAGAAAGACCAACAAAGATATAGAATTTTAGACCAAATTCCCTTATGAATATTGATGCAAAAATCATCAATAAAATTCTTGCTAACTGAATCCAAGAACACATCAAAACAATCATACATCCTGACCAAGTAGGTTTCATCCCAGAGATGCAGGGATGGTTCAATATACGGAAAACCATCAACGTAATCCTTTATTCAAACAAACTCAAAGACTTTTAAAAACCACATTATCATCTCCTTAGATGCAGAGAAAGCATTCGACAAAATTCAACACCCATTGATGATAAAAGTCTTGGAAAGATTAGTAATTCAAGGCCCATACTTAAACATGATAAAAGCAATCTACACTAAACCAGTAGCCAACAACAAAGTAAATAGTAAGAAGCTGGATGCAATCTCACTAAACTCCGGGACTAGACAAGGCTGTCCACTTTCTCCCTACCTATTCAACATTGTACTTCAAGTCCTAGCCGGAGCAATTCAACAACAAAAGGAGATCAAGGGGATCCCAATTAGAAAGAAAGAAGTCAAAATATCACTTTTTGCAGATGATATAATTGTATATATAAGTGACCCTAAAAATTCCACCAGAAAAATCCTAAACCTGATAAACACCTTCAGTGAAGTAGCTGGATATAAAATTAACTCAAACAAGTCAATGGCCTTTCTCTACACAAAGGATAAACAGGCTGAAAAAGAAATTATGGAAACAACACCCTTCTCAATAGTCACAAATAATATAAAATGACTTGGTATGACTATAACTAAGGAAGTGAAAGATATGTATGATAAGATCTTCAAGTCTCTGAAGAAAGAAATTAAAGAAGATCTCAGAAGATGGAAAGATCTCCCATGCTCATGGATTGGCAGGATCAACATTGTAAAAATGGCTATCTTGCCAAAAGCAATCTACAGATTCAATGCAATCCCCATCAAAATTCCAACTCAATTCTTCAACGTATTAGAAAGGGCAATCTGCAAATTCATCTGGAATAACAAAAACCTAGGAAAGCAAAAATTCTTCTCAAGGATAAAAGAACCTCGGGTGGAATCACCATGCCTGACCTAAAGCTGTATTACAGAGCAATTGTGATAAAAACTGCATGGTACTGTTATAGAGACAGGAAGGTAGACCAAAGGAATAGAACTGAAGACCCAGAAATGAGCCCACACACCTATGGTCACTTGATCTTTGACAAGGTAGCTAAAACCATCCAGTTGAAAAAAGACAGCATTTTCAACAAATGGTGGTAGCACAACTGGTGGTTATCAGGTAGAAGAATGCGAATTGATCCATTCCTATCTTTTTATACTAAGGTCAAATTTAAGTGGATCAAGGAGCTCCACATAAAACCAGAGACAGTGAAACATATAGAGGAGAAAGTGAGGAAAAGCCTCAAAGATATTGGCACAGGGCAAAAATTCCTGAATAGAACAGCAATGCCTTGTGCTATAAGATCGAGAATGGACAAATGGGACCTCATGAAACTACAAAGCTTCTGTAAGGCAAAAGACACTGTCAGTAAGACAAAATGGCCACCAACAGATTGGGAAAGGATCTTTACCTATCCTAAATCAGATAGAGGACTAATATCCAATATATATATAAAGAACTCAAGAAGGTGGACTCCAGAAAATCAAACAACCCCATTAAAATGGGGCTCAGAGTTAAACAAAGAATTCTCACGTGAGGAATACTGAATGGCTGAGAAACACCTCAAAAATGTTCAGCATCCTTAATCATCAGGGAAATGCAAATCAAAACAACCCTGAGACTCCATCTCACACCAGTCAGAATGGCTAAGATCAAAAATTCAGGTGACAACAGATACTGGAGAGGATGTGGAGAAAGAGGAACACTCCTCCATTGTTGGTGGGATTGCAAGCTTGTACAACCACTCTTGAAATCAGTCTGGTGGTTCCTCAGATAATTGGACATAGTTCTTCTGGAGGATCCCTCAATATCTCCCCTGGGCATATATCCAGATGTTCCTAACATATATATTTAGGTATTTTCCTCATTTACATTTCCAATTCTATCCCAAAAGTCCCCCATACTCTCCCACCCACGCCCTACCTACCCACTCCCACTTTTTGGTCCTGGCGTTCCCCTGTACTGAGTTGGGTTACCTCACTCCAGATGCTACCTGTAAGAAGGACACATGCTCCACTATATTCATAGCAGCCTTACTTAAATAGCCAGAAGGTGGAAAGAACCCAGATGCCCCTCAACAGAGGAATGGATACAGAAAATGTGGTACATTTACACAATGGAGTACTACTCAGCTATTCAAAAGAATGAATTTATAAAATTCCTAGGCAAATGGATGTACCTGGAGGGCATCATCCTGAGTGAGTTAACCCAATCACAAAAGAACTCACACAATATGTACTCACTGATAAGTGGATATTAGTCCAGAAACTTAGAATACCCAAGATATAAGATACAATTTGCTAAACACATGAAACTCAAGAAGAACGAAGACCAAACTGTGGACACTTTGCCCCTTCTTAGAATTGGGAACAAAACACCCATGGAAGGAGTTACAGACACACAGTTTGGAGCTGAGACGAAAGGATGGACCATCTAGTGACTGCCATATCCAGGGATCCATCCCATAATTAGCCTCCAAACACTAACACCATTCCATACACTAGCAAGGTTTTGCTGAAAGGACCCAGATATAGCTGTCTCTTGTTAGACTATGCCGGGGCCTAGCAAACACAGAAGTGGATGCCAACAGTCAGCTATTGGATGGATCACAGGGCCCCCAATTGAGGAGCTAGTGAAATTACCCAAGGAACTAAAGGGATCTGCAACCCTATAGGTGTAACAACAATATGAACTACCCAGTACCTACCAGAGCTCGTGTCTCTAACTGCATATGTATCAGAAGATGGCCTAGGGGGGCCATCAGTGGAAAGAGAGGCCCATTGATTGTGCAAACTTTATCTGCCTCAGTACAGGGGAACACCAGGGCCAAGAAGTGGGAGTGGGTGGATGGGGGAGTGGGTGGGGGAGCAGGTGGGGGACTTTTGGGATGGCATTGGAAATGTAAATGAAATAAATGCCTAAAAAAGAAAAAAGAAAAGAAAAAAGAAAACTACAAAAATGATCCCTTAAGAAAGAAAGAAAGAAAGAAAGAAAGAAAGAAAGAAGGAAAGAAAGAAAGAAAGGAAGGAAGAAAGGAAGAATGAAAGAAATTATACATATAATACATGTATTCATATAATATTGAATATCCACTAGAAAAATTGAATATGGGGCTGGAGATATTGTTTTAATGGTTAAGACCATTGGTTAAGAAAACTTGATTCATTACCTACATGGTTGCTCAAAATTATCTGAAATATCATGTATAGGTAATACAAGATCCTTTATGACCTCTGTGGACACCAGGTATGCACATGGTATGCAGAAAAAATCCTATACACATAAAGTAAAATAGTACTAATAAAATTAGGAAATCGAATAATATTGAACATTATTTTTTCTGAATTCAAAGTATGTTTATTTAGTCAATACTATCAAAATTTGCAGTAAAATATCAGTTGGTTTTTACAACAGTCTGAAAATGTAGTGAGGATTAGAGAATCAGATAAAGTAGAGATATACTTTAATTTCTAATAATTCTAAGAAAACCCATATATTTGTCAGTGCCTTAGGTGAAGGAGGTTGGTTTTCATTCATATTTCATGTATCCTTGTAATGACAGCCAGTTTCATTGGCCACAGAGATGTCTAACATGCATTCTGTATGTTGAACACTTTTCTAAGAGTGCAAATGTTGCTGAAGGAGTATGATAATACAGGATACTCTATTATGGATTTCAAATGTCAATATTGAGACTTGGGTTATCAGAGAGATTCCCTGATGGAAGATGGAATTTACAGAGAAAATGGTTGTAGAGGTCTGTGTCTTTAAAGAGTTTGTGTCTTGTCATAAGCCATTTATTTTCTCTAGTTTTTTCTTGTCTACCATGAACTAAGCAGTTTCTCCCACATGGTAATATATCCATGGTATTCTGTTTCACTTCATGCCCTAGAAGTTTATCTGACTGATCTTAGAACAAAATTGTGAACGAAGAATAATCATTTCTTCATTTATTTTTTAAATTTATATTAAATAAATATAAATTTATTTATTCTCTCTCTCTCTTTCTCTCTCTCTCTCTCTCTCTCTCTCTCTCTCTCTCTCTCTCTCTCTCTGTGTGTGTGTGTGTGTGTGTGTATGAGTGTTTGTGTGTATGAGTGCACTGGATGTGCACTTGTGCTTCTGTACAGATACTCACACTTGTGGAGCCAGAGAAGAGAATTAGATCCCTATAGATGGAGTTACAAGCAGCTATGAGACATTGAATGTGGATGCTGGGAACCAGACATTGGCCCTCTTCAAAAGCAATGCATATATTATTATCCTCTGACCCATAGCTGCAGTGTTCTTTCCTTTAAACTGTGTCTCTCAGATATTTTTAGGGTGCTAAAACCCTCAGGTACACAATGTTTGAGAAGTTATGGTATCACGTTGAACAAAGGAGAAATTTCTAAACACAGATTAACTATCCAATTTAAGAATTTATTTTATTTTCCTTAACATAGTGGAATTATTGAGTGTGGTAACACCTGATGCTTTAAAATAAGTTTCTCAGGCAGAAGCATTTGAAGTATTTAACATTTAATAAACCTCAAAAAATGGTTATGAACCAATCTAACATAGGAAAATATAAGGCGGAAGATGGTTTCATAATATGAATATTGAATGAAAGAATCCATATGGTATTTTACTACAAGCTACTTAAATACATTCACATCATGAAATTATTCATGGCATGTAGAACCTGAGAATTGCTAGCTTCATAAACTAGGTGCCAATATAATTTTGCCCAGTGTTTATTGAAGTTTTTCTAAAACTCAGGAGCAAAACAAATGTTTTATATCTAGGCATTCAAAAAGACAGATGAGTAGGTCTAAGGTGGGGATGATAAATAAGATGTGTAGTGGAAGTTTTCTCTAATTGATTGATTGGGTAATAAAGATGACAAGAAGCCAATCACTAGGTGAGGAGGAGTTGGGACTTCCAGGTCTGAGAGAGGAAGATAGTGTGCAGGAGAAAGGAATTTCCTTTTGGACAGAGGCAAGAGCAAAGGAGACAAGATGTAGGCCTGAGACTGTTAGATCTGGTGGCAGAATCCACAAGGATCTGCCAACAAAAGTTTTCTCTCTTTTTTTCTTTCTTCCTCTCTCTCTCTCTCTCTCTCTCTCTCTCTCTCTCTCTCTCTCTCTCTCTCTCTCTCTCTCTCTCTCTCTTCCTCCCTCCCTTCCTCCCCCCCTCTCTTTCATTACACATTTTCTTTATTTACGTTTCAAATGTTATCCACTTTCCTGGTCTCCCTCCAAAAACCCCCTCCCCTTACTTCCTCCTTCCTCTCCCTTCTCACCAACCCATCCACTCCTGCTTCCTGGCCCTGGCATTTCCCTACACTGGGGATAGAGCCTTCACAGGACCAAAGGTAATGAGTTTATGGTTATAAATTCTGTGCCCAGCGATTGTGTTATCTGTTAACTCTAAACTAACACTGGTGTTTTCCATTTTGCAGCAACTCACCTGAGCTACAGGGGAAAGGTAACACAGTGGAGCATGGGTTGGCGAGAGTGCCCCCCCACACCCTACCCCAGCTAGACACAGAAATTTGGTTCTACTGAGTAGTTTGTTATCAGCCAACCAGAGCACGTGGATGATTAGCAACAGCAGTTCAGGGGTTCAGCAATTCCACAGCAAGTGAACCAGGGGAAGTTCAGCGAACTGGCACATGGGAATAGCCATGGGTGTGGGGAAACTACCACGGCCGGAAAGTAGTTGGTGATAGTATGGACTGTTTTTTGATTATTACACACAACAAAGATGAATGTTCAAGCTTGCATTATTTCATAAATATAATTAGTAACAAAAATGCAAATAACAGTCTTAAGAGCTTACACAAATAAAAGATTGTGATAGTCTTTATTTTGACCCAGTATGGCATAAAACTATATATTTATTGATAGAGATCCAAATTTGCTAAAATCGTATCTGCCCCTTTTCATCTCCTACAGAGCAAACACACCACCATCAGAAAGAGTGAACGGTTGTTTCCACCCATCTACTGACTGCATTTTGGAGAAGTATCATTAACTTCATGATGTGTTAGGGCTGATGAACTTACCCTTTATAGTTTCTTTTTTTAAAGAACTATTCTCCAAATTTGTTCTTTGACC
Organism: Mus caroli; assembly: GCF_978045245.1. Taxonomy (NCBI): domain Eukaryota; kingdom Metazoa; phylum Chordata; class Mammalia; order Rodentia; family Muridae; genus Mus; species Mus caroli. Next base: position 45,673,504 of record NW_028227264.1, read on the forward strand.
ATTTCACACATTCATAATTCATCATCATTACTTTCACACTCCACTGTTTTTACCTCCTTTCCACCACTGGTATCTCACTTTCTTCCCTAAATTCCCTTTCCCACGTTCTCTTTTTGTTTGTTTGTTTAAAAAATACCCCCCCTTTTTATACGAGGTCATGTTAATTAATTCTAATTAGATTTTTAAATTTAATTAATTAATTAATTTACTTGTTCACTTTATACCCTGCTCTCTGCTCCACTCCTAGACACTCTCCACACACAACCCTTCCCACATTCCTCCTTCCCCCTTCCCTTCTCCTCTGAGCAGGTCACAAGGTGGGGGTTGGGGGGTGGGGGTGGATCCTGGGTATTCTACCACTCCAGTATTTCATATCTCTGAAAGGCTAGGTGCATACTCTCCCAATGAAGCCAGAGAAGGCATCCCAACTAGAAGAACATATCCCACAGACAGCCAATAATTTTTTTTATTAGGTAATTTCCTCAATTACATTTCCAATGCTATCCAAAAAAGTCCCCAATAGACTCCCCCCCCCAGTCCCCCATCCACCCACCCCCACCCCTTGGCCCTGGCATTCCCCTGTACTGGGGCATATAAAGATGGCAAGTCCAATGGGCCTCTCTTTCCAGTGATGGCCTACTAGGCCATCTTTTGATACAAATGCAGCTAGAGACAAGAGCTCTGGGGTACTGGTTAGTTCATAATAATGATCCACCTATGGGAATGCAGTTCCTTTAGCTCCTTGGGTACTTTCTCTAACTCCTCCATTGGGGGCCCTGTGATCCATCCAATAGCTGACTGTGAGTATCCACTACTGTGTTTGCTAGGCCCTGGTATTGTCTCACAAGAGACAGCTATATCTGGGTCCTTTCAGCAAAATCTTGCTAGTGTATGCAATGGTGTCAGCGTTTGGAAGCTGATTATGGGATGGATCCCTGGATATGGCAGTCTTTAGATGGTCCATCCTTTCTTCACAGCTCCAAACTTTATCTCTGTAACTCTTTCAATGGGTGTTTTGTTTCCAATTCCAAGAAGGGGCACAGTGTCCACACTTTGGTCTTTGTTCTTCTTGAGTTTCATGCGTTTAACAAATTGAATCTTGTATCTTGGGTATCCTAAGTTTTTGGGCTAATATCCACTTATCAGTGAGTACATATTGTGTGAGTTCCTTTGTGAATATGTTACCTCACTCAGAATGATGCCCTCCAGATCCATCCATTTGCCTAGAAATTTCATAAATTCATTCCTTTTCATAGCTGAGTAGTACTCCATTGTGTAAATGTATCACAATTTCTGTATCCATTCCTCTGTTGAGGGGCATCTGGGTTCTTTCCAGCTTCTGGCTATTATAAATAAGGCTGCTATAAACATAGTGGAGCATGTGTCCTTCTTACCGGTTGGGACATTTTCCGGATATATGCCCAGGAGAGGTATTGCTGGATCCTCTGGTATTATTATGTCCAATTTTCTGAGGAACCGCCAAACTGATTTCCAGAGTGGTTGTACCAGCTTGCAATCCCACCAACAATGAAGGAGTGTTCCTCTTTCTCCACATCCTCGCCAGCATCTGCTGTCACCTGCACTTTTGATCTTAGCCATTCTGACTGGTGTGAGGTGGAATCTCAGGGTTGTTTTAATTTGCATTTCCCTGATGATTAAGGATGTTGAACATTTTTTCAGGTGCTTCTCTGCCATTCGGTATTCCTCAGGTGAGAATTCTTTGTTCAGTTCTGAGCCCCATTTTTTAACGGGGTTATTTGATTTTCTGGAGTCCACCTTCTTGAGTTCCTTATATATATTGGATATTAGTCCCCTATCTGATTTAGGATAGATAAAGATCCTTTCCCAATCTGTTGGTGGTCTTTTTGTCTTATTGACGGTGTCTTTTGCCTTGCAGAAGCTTTGCAACTTTATGAGGTCCCATTTATCGATTCTCAATCTTACAGCACAAGCCTTTGATGTTCTATTCAGGAATTTGTCCCCTGTACCCATATCTTCGAGGCTTTTCCCTACTTTCTCCTCTATAAGTTTCAGTGTCTCTGGTTTTATGTGGAGTTCCTTAATCCACTTAGATTTGACCTTGGTACAAGGAGATAGGAATGGATCCATTCCAATTTTTCTACATGATAACCGCCAGTTGTGCCAGCACCATTTGTTGAAAATGCTGTCTTTTTTCCACTGGATGGTTTTTGCTCCCTTTTCAAAGATCAAGTGACCATAGGTATGTGGGTTGATCTCAGGGTCTTCAATTCTGTTCCATTGGTCTACTTGTCTGTCGTTATACCAGTACCATGCAGTTTTTATCACAATTGCTCTGTAGTACAGCTTTAGGTCAGGCATGGTGATTCCTCCAGAGGTTCTTTTATCCTTGAGAAGAGTTTTTGCTATCCTAGGTTTTTTGTTGTTCCAGATGAATTTGCAGATCACCCTTTCCAATTCGTTGAAGAATTGAGTTGGAATTTTGATGGGGATTGCATTGAATCTGTAGATTGCTTTTGGCAAGATAGCCATTTTTACAATGTTGATCCTGCCAATCCATGAGCATGGGAGGTTTTTCCATCTTCTGAGATCTTCTTTAATTTCTTTCTTCAGGGACTTGAAGTTCTTGTCATACAGATATTTCACTTCCTTAGTTATAGTCACGCCAAGGTATTTTATATTGTTTGTGACTATTGAGAAGGGTGTTGTTTCCCTAATTTCCTTCTCTGCTTGTTTATCCTTTGTGTACAGAAAGGCCATTGACTTGCTTGAGTTAATTTTATATCCAGCTACTTCACCGAAGCTATTTATCAGGCTTAGGAGTTCTCTGGTGGAATTTTTAGGGTCACTTATGTATACTATCATATCATCTGCAAAAAGCGATATTTGACTTCTTCTTTTCCGATTTGTATCCCCTTGATCTCCTTTTGTTGTCTAATTGCTCTGGCTAGGACTTCAAGTACAATGTTGAATAGGTAGGGAGAGAGTGGGCAGCCTTGTCTAGTCCCTGATTTTAGTGGGATTGCTTCCAGCTTCTCACCATTTACATTGATGTTGGCTACTGGTTTGCTGTATATTGCTTTTATCATGGTTAGGTATGGGCCTTGAATTCCTGATCTTTCCAAGAATTTTATCATAAATGGGTGTTGGATTTTGTCAAATGCTTTTTCAGCATCTAACGAGATGATCATGTGGTTGTTCTCTTTGAGTTTGTTTATATAATGGATTACATTGATGGATTTTCGTATATTGAACCATCCTTGCATCACTGGGATGAATCCTACTTGGTCAGGATAGATGATTGTTTTGATGTGTTCTTGAATTCGGTTAGCTAGAACTTTATTGAGGATTTTTGCATCAAAATTCAGAAGGGAAATTGGTCTGAAGTTCTCTATTTTTGTTGGGTCTTTATGTGGTTTAGGTATTAGAGTAATTGTGGCTTCATAGAATGAGTTGGGTAGAGTACCTTCTGATTGTATTTTGTGGAATAGTTTGTGAAGAACTGGGATTAGTTCTTCTTTGAAGGTTTGATAGAACTCTGCACTAAACCCATCTGGTCCTGGGCTTTTCTTGGTTGGGAGACTATTAATGACTGCTTCTATTTCTTTAGGGGATATGGGACTGTTTAGATCATTAACCTGATCTTGATTTAACTTTGGTACCTGGTATCTGTCTAGAAACTTGTCCATTTTCTCCAGGATGTCCAATTTTGTTGAGTATAGCCTTTTGTAGAATGATCTGATGGTGTTTTAGATTTCTTCAGGGTCTGTTGTTATGTCTCCCTTTTCATTTCTGATTTTGTTAATTAGAGTACTTTCCCTATGCTCTCTAGTGAGTCTGGCTAAGGGTTTATCTATCTTGTTGATTTTCTCAAAGAACCAGCTCCTCGATTGGTTGATTCTTTGAATTGTTCTTCTTGTTTCCACTTGGTTGATTTCACCCTTGAGTTTGATTATTTCTTGCCATCTACTCCTCTTGGGTGAATTTACTTCCTTTCGTTCTAGAGCTTTTAGGTGTGTTGTCAAGCTGCTACTGTGTGCTCTCTCTAGTTTCTTTTTGGAGGCACTCAGAGCTATGAGTTTTCCTCTTAGAAATGCTTTCAGTGTGTCCCATAAGTTTGGGTATGTTGTGGCTTCATTTTCATTAAACTCCAGAAAGTCCTTAATTTCTTTCTTGATTCCTTTCTAGACCAAGGTATCATTGAGAAGAGTGTTGTTTAGTTTCCACGTGTGTGTTGGCTTTCTATTATTTATTTTGTTATTGAAGATCAGTCTTAGTCCATGGTGATCTGATAGGGTGCATGGGACAATTTCAATATTTTTGTATATATTGAGGCTTGTTTTGTGACCAATTATGTGGTCAATTTTGGAGAAGTTACCGTGAGGTGCTGAGAAGAAGGTATATCCTTTCGTTTTAGGATAAAATGTTTTGTAGATATCTGTCAGATCCATTTGTTTCATAACCTCTGTTAGTTTCACTGTGTCCCTGTTTAGTTTCTTTTTCCATGATCTGTCCATTGGTGAAAGTGGTGTGTTGAAGTCTCCCACTATTATTGTGTGAGGTGCAATGTGTGCTTTGAGCTTTACTAAAGTATCTTTAATGAATGAGGCTGCCCTTGTATTTGTCACATAGATATTCAGAATTGATAGTTCCTCTTGGTGGATTTTACCTTTGATGAGAATGAACTGCCCTTCCTTGTCTTTTTTGATGACTTTGGGTTGGAAGTCAATCTTATCAGATATTATAATGGCTACTCCAGCTTGTTTCTTCCTACCATTTGCTTGGAAAATTGTTTTCCAGCCTTTCATTCTGAGGTAGTGTCTATCTTTTTCTCTGAGATGAGTTTCCTGTAAGCAGCAAAATGTTGGGTCCTGTTTCTATAGCCAGCATGTTAGTCTATGTCTTTTTATTGGGGAGTTGAGTCCATTGATATTAAGAGATATTAGGGAGAAGTAATTGTTGCTTCCTTTTATTTTTGTTGTTAGAGTTGGTGTTCTGTTTTTGTGGCTGTCTTCTTTTAGGTTTGTTGAGGGATTACCTTCTTGCTTTTTCTATGACGTGGTTTCCGTCCTTGTATTGGTTTTTTTCTGTTATTATCCTTTGAAGTGCTGAATTCATGTAAAGATAATGTGTGAATTTGGTTTTATCGTGGAATACTTTGGTTTCTCCATCTATGGTAATTGAGAGTTTGGCTGGGTATAGTAGCCTGAGCTGGAAATTGTGTTCTCTTAGTTTCTGTATAACATCTGTCCAGGCCCTTCTGGCTTTCATAGTCTCTGGTGAAAAATCTGGTGTAATTCTGATAGGCTTGCCTTTATATGTTACTTGACCTTTTTCCCTTACTGCTTTTAGTATTCTATCTTTATTTAGTGCATTTGTTGTTCTGATTATTATGTGTCGGAAGGAATTGCTTTTCTGGTCCAGTTTATTTGGAGTTCTGTAAGCTTCTTGTATGTTCATGGGCATCTCTTTCTTTAGGTTTGGGAAGTTTTCTTCTATAATTTTGTTGAATATATTTGCTGGTCCTTTGAGTTGAAAATCTTCATTCTCATCTACTCCTATTATCCGTAGGTTTGATCTTCTCATTGTGTCCTGGATTTCCTGGATATTTTGAGTTAGGATCTTTTTGGATTTTGGATTTTCTTTGATTGTCGTGCCTATGTTCTCTATGGAGTCTTCTGCACCTGAGATTCTCTCTTCCATCTCTTGTATTCTGTTGCTGATGCTCGTATCTATGGTTCCAGATTTCTTTCCTAGTGTTTCTATCTCCAGTGTTGCCTCAATTTGGGTTTTCTTCATTGTTTCAACTTCCCTTTTTAGCTCTTGGATTGTTTTATTCAATTCCATCACCTGTTTGGTCTGGTTTTCCTGCAATTCTTTAATGGATTTTTGTGCTTCCTCTTTAATGTCTTCTACCTGTTTAGCAGTGTTCTCCTGCAATTCTTTAAGGGATTTTTGTGCTTCCTCTTTAATGTCTTCTACCTGTTTAGCAGTGTTCTCCTGCAATTCTTTAAGGGATTTTTGTGCTTCCTCTTTAATGTCTTCTACCTGTTTACCAGTGTTCTTTTGTATTTCTTTAAGTGTGTTATTAAAGTCCTTCTTGATGTCCTCTACCATCATCATGAGATATGCTTTTAGAACCGGGTCTAGCTTTTCCGGTGTGTTTGGGTGCCCTGGACTGGGCGAAGTTGGAGTGCTGGGTTCTGATGATGGTGAGTGGTCTTGGTTTCTGTTAGTAAGATTCTTACGTTTACCTTTCGCCATCTGGTAATCTCTGGGATTAGTTTTTATTGTTGTCACTGTTTAAAGATTGGAGCAGATTCTGTGTTCCACTCACCAGAAGTCCCAAAATCCTGTGGCGGGTGTCCTGGGTAGCCGGCGGGTGTCAGCAGACCCTGTGCTCTAGCTACCCTGGTGCTGTTCAGACCGGAAGAGGCTTGTGGCCCTACTCAGGCAGGATTTCTGCCTCCCCAACCAAAGCAGTCTCAGGTCCCGAGGGATTGGACTGGAGCAGAAGCTGTGTTCCACTCACCAGAAGTCTTAAGATCCTGTGGTGGGAATTTTTGAGATAGTCCCATCCCCTGTTCCAGTTGTTCAGGACCCACATGAGGACCAAGCTGCACATCTTCTATATATGTCCGGGAAGGCTTAGGTCCGGGCCCTGTATGTTATTTTGTTGGCAGTTCAGTCTCTCAGAGCCCCAAGGGTCCAGGATAGTTGACTATTGATCTTCCTGTGGAGTTCCTGTCTCCTTTGGGGCCCACAATCCTTCCTCCTATTCTTCCATGAAAGTCCCCTAGCTTCATCCACTGTTCAGTTGTGGCTGTCTATGTCTGTCTGAGTCAGTTGCTGGGTGGAGCCTCTCAGAGGACAGTTATGCTAGGCTCCTTTCTGCAAGCATAACAAAGTATCATTAATAGTGTTAGGGTTTGGTGAGCTGTGTGTCCCCAGGATTGGAACAGCAAATTGGAGCCTGCTGGGCTCACAACTGGGTACACAACTGATGAAAATCAGTATGTTTTCTCGAGAATTTATCTGGAGGAAATCTTCGATGATGGAAAGGCTCCATAAATATTTCCCTAATCCATGATTAACTGTTGATAGGCAAGGTATATGCAGGCCCAGTACAGGTAATCTCAGCAGCTGTGAGATAATGGTTGGAGTGTCTATGTCATGCTCGCAGCTCTTACATTCTTTCCACTCCCTTTTGCATAACATTTGCTTAATATTACAGGATGTGGAATAAATGACTAATTTAGTGCAGAACACTCATCCTTCACTGATTTCCAGCTACTTGAATAGCCATGAGTGTCTGCACTTGACAATGTTCTCTTCAAGGATAAGTTTTTTTTTTTCTGATTAACAGTGACAGTAGCATTTGTTTATGGATATAAACATAACTATTTAGAAGACATCCTGATGCTAATTAACAAAATAACAGTAGTGCATTACCTCTGCGGCTGTCTTATTCATGGTTTCTATTCCTGCACAAACATCATGACCAAGAAGCACTTGGGGAGGAAAGGGTTTATTCAGCTTACACTTCCATACTGCTGTTCATCACCAAGGAAGTCAGGACTGGAACTCAAGCAGGTCTGAAAGCAGGAGCTGATGCAGAGGCCATGGAGGGATGTTCTTCCCCTGGCTTGCTCAGCCTGCTCTCTTGTAGAACCAAGACTACCAGCACAGAGATGGCACCACCCACAAGGGGAACTCCCCCCTTGATCACTAATTGAGAAAATGCCTTACAGCTGGATCTCATGGAGGCATTTCCTCAACTGAAGCTCCTTTCTTTGTGATAACTCCGACCTGTGTCAAGTTGACACACAAAACTAGTCAGTACAATGGCCTTTGTCTTTCCAAGCTACAAGTTCTTCATAGAATTACAGTAGCAGTTTCATGTATCACTGTCCAGGTACAGAGGGTATGCATACCCTATGGGTCAGGATTTTACTCTAGCCTTGCCCCCTAGAATCTCTGCCTTTGAACACTCATAAATGTGGGGATATTTACAAAGGTTTGGTGTTTCTGGAAAAAGTTTGTCAGTGGGGATAGGTTTTTAGAGTTGAGAAATTTAAATTATTTCATTCACTCTCTGTTTTGTGCTTGCAGTTCAAGATGTATACTCTAATCTTGCTTCTTGAGGTGCCATGTCTACCACTATGTTTTCTGCTTCTCTGACATGATGCACTTACCCCTATGAAAACGTAAGCACAGATAAAGTTTTAAAGAAAGATACATAAATTGCCTTGGTTGTGGATTTTTTTTATCACTGTTATAGAGAAGTAATTAAGCATGTGGGTTGCAGGTATCTTGGCTTCCCTAAACAACGAGCATATACAAGTATAAGAATGCATGCTCCAGGTGAGAAATCTGGCTGCATACTTTTGGCTTAAATAACTAAGATGTATACATTGTAGAGCTTCAGAGGAGAGAGGCTCAGAGACGTCTCTCATGCTCATCCATGGTTAGCATGCTGAACATTAGGAGTGAGCTACAGAGGCATAAAGATCAGGAAGCTCTAACTTGTCCACACAATGTGTGCAAGAGTAAAGGAAGTGTGTGCAGGACATAGAAAGTCCAGGAATATTTAACCTGTCTCACTGGGATTCCGGTACAAAGCAGAATTATGTGTGAGAAGGACAGAGTTCTATCCTGATTTGGCCAGGTATGAGGAAGTAGATAGAAGTATAGTTGGGACGAGGCAGGTTCAGGATTGTAACCTTTCCTGGTGGAAAGCAAGTAGAGTAGGACAACTGTAGACTGAATATGGAAATTTTGAAGACCCCTGTGAAGGATGCACACAGGGTAGGTGAAGTGTTTTCAGTAATTTCTAAAGGCCACAAATGGGAGTGTTAGAGAAAAACTGTATAATTAGTTTATATTTTAAAACTGTGGTTCTTACGTACACGGTTCACAGGAAAGAGAAAAAGATGGATTTGAACAATTACTGACTTCTTTCTTTAGAGAATGAGCATATGGTTTTCTATAGACCTTTACAATAGTTAGGTTTCCATTTAATCTCTTTGTATTACAGTCTTTGATACAGTGTCCTCTAAGATTTGAAGCATCCAGAAAGCAAGAAAAATAAAGAAAAAAAAAGGAAGAAAGAAACTAAGAGGAGGCAGGGAGGAAGGAATAAAGACAGAAGAGAAAGAAGGAAGTATTGTTGAAAAGAAAGATATAAAAGGGGGTAAGAGAAAGAAACAGAGGAAGAAAGGAGAACATAACAAATTACAGACAAACACAACTACACAAAGTAGAGTTTAAGTAGAAAACTATGAAGAGAAAACAAATTCTCACCTTTCATATCTGATACCGACAGTTAGAACATTAAAATGGTCATAAAATTAGAAACAGTTGTTTCTTTCCTCCCTGTGATTGAAAATGACACCATATCATAATGTACCCAGGCAAGGGCTCAACTACTTAGATAAAAACCCATCCTTGTCATTCAGTAATATTATAAATTCAAAGTTATGAAATTGATTACTGATTGGTGCTGTTTGTTGTCTTCATTTATAAGATTTGGAATGACAGAGTCATTCCAGTTTTCTGAACTCTTGAGCAGGAACAAAAAAAAATTTAATAGGGAAATATTGTAGAAAAAAGTATTTTCATTACAAATATAATTTCAAAGTTTTGTTGCAAATTTTTAGATTTCTGTGTGTTATGTAAGATTTCTGGAATGTATATCTGTGTAGCTGATGCATTCCTAGTGCCCACATTGTCAGGAAAGTGTGTGCAAACTCCTGGAATGATGTTACAGTTATAAGGATGAGGATGCTGGGAATCAAACCTGGGTCTGCTATTGGAACAACAAGAATTCTTAACCACTGACCTATCTTGTGATCTATCTTATATTCTCATTTATGATCTCAGGTATATTGTAAACTTTTTAAACATTATTGTTAATTTTTGTTTTCAACCTCACACTTGTAATTTTATCTCATCTTTCATAAAACATGTTTTCTTTTCATTTTCTTTTCTATAGTAATTGATCCTAACAGTGTTTGATTGTCCATATAAAGTATACAGTGTATATTCACTGTATAATACAAGTTATATACACATATAATACATAGGCCAACATGGAAATATTGTTTTTAATATAAATTCAAATAATTCTTGAACCTGTCTTGTATACACCAAATAAACATATTTCCTTAGCTGGCTATTTTAGGTAGAGTAAAAAATAAGATAAGTACAATACTGTAAAAACAAAAGTTGACTACTTTATTTTAAATTGTACTTGGCTGTATGTCAACTTCAGGTGAATGATAATCATGTGTTGAAAATGTAAAGAAGAAAACAGTCCATAAGGACATTTGCAGGATAATTAACTAAGATTTTTTTTGAATTTATATTAGCTCATATAATTTGTCTTATATCTCATGAATATACAGAATATTGAACTCTATTCTTAGACCAGCACTTACTTTGATTTTATATTTTCAGGCTCTAGATGCATTGATTTTATAGTTCTAAAAAATGATAACAAGGATGTGCCAAAACAATACTTAGGAAGCTTTTGGCTATTGCTGCAAAAATTGAAACATTATTTTATTTTATATTCTTATTAGATTTTCTAATGCCCAAGGGAAAAAATGTTTCAACTTCCAGACTATCTAGGTCAAGGTCATAGCAGTTTCAGAGACTTTTCTGCTTATATCAACATTTTTAAATTTCCAAATTCAACAACAGATTTCCCTCATTACAGGAAAAAATATATCTTGCTCTTCCCTTCACATTTACATGATGACAGAATTTAATATAACCTATCTGCAGGGTTGTCATATTTCCTATAAGATCTCTTTGATTTTTTCATGCCAGAATGTCAGTTGGTGATTCCCAACTGCTACTCTTGGCTTACAGTTTTTAAAATATCACTTGATTGTAGAGTTCTTTTTAACTCACTACCGTCAGTCTTCATGAAAATTTTAAATGAAATACTGACAGTTTTCATATTCATTTAGAATATATGCACCCTCTGCAGTTCTTCATATTTCTGCATGAAATAGTTTTTAAGCATGGGGATACAAACTGTTGCAGATAATTCTGATGAGTATTAACTATCCCTATCAACCTATTAATTTTTGAAATATTTTATTCAATACTATGATATACTATCATAGAAGAAATGGAATTTCAATTTATTAGGGCCAAAATAGAGCATTATCATATTAAAATACTCAAGTTGTTCACAAATACTGCCCAGGTGAACTCCAGTTGGGTCATCACAAAAAAATTAACCCCTAGAGTATCCAAGGCTCTGAATCCATTCATCAGACTTAGGTAGAGATCAATATATTGTTCCAGCTTCATGTTAGCAATTATATGCATCAAAACTTTACCTACTTAAGTCTTTAAAAATTGTTTTACAAAGAAGTACAGAAATATTGACAAGTTAAATGTGTAGCTATGGCATTATTTATGGATACTTTAAGTATATAATGCATTAAAAATGATTTAATTATTTTGTCCATAATTTTAATTTCATTGAGAATATCTATAAGTTGATTGATGCATTGTTGAATTGCATGAATATAATAGGAACATTTTAATTTGTTTCTCTTTTATACTCCAAGCACAGAGAATGGTTTATATGGAAGAACAATACATACATAGTCAGTAAAATTTTGACTACATGCAATTGTTTCATCTTAATTACAATGTTTTGACCAAATTTTCAAATATTTTGTTCCATGATATTCATAGATAATCAAGCTTTTCCTGGACTTTAATGTCCCTTATCACAGTAACTAGAATGACTTTTATATAAGTTTCCATGACATCACATAAAGTATTCATTCATTTGATAATGAATAGATTCTATCAAGATTAATACTAATAATCTTAATTTCAACTATAACTTATTTTTTCTTTCTATGATTTTTTTAAATCTTACTCCCTTATTCATTTAAGCAAAAGTTTAGTAATAGAACTCTATTTTTTGTTTGTTTGTTTGTTTTGAATAAATTTTCAAACAGTAGTTGTGGACATATGCCTATCTATTCATTCCTGAGCACTGAATGATACAATTAACAGATAAACTTATGTATGAACAAAACAGAGAAATTAGATGACCAAAGCATATAGTAGGGATAGACAAAATAGAGAGCTCTTAATACAGAGGGTAAATTTAGAAGCCTTTGAAATAAAATTTCACATCATGACTTCAGGAACAAACCTTAAAGTTCAAGTGACAAAACAAAAATGGACAGTTGGGATTATACCAACTCAAAGTATTTCTCTGTGGGAAAGAATATAATCAAAATAAAAATAGCTTAAAGAATAAAAAGAAAGTATTTCCAGCTATACATCTAATAGGAGAGCAATTGAGCAAATATGTGAGGAAATGAAATAGTCAAATAACATTAAAAAATTAGTAAAAGAGCAAAGTCATATGACTTTTATACTTATTAGATATAATGATGGTCAACAGATTTTTAAAAAGAAAATGATCAAAATCACTCTGTAAACAAATGCATGTTACTCTGCAATGAATATCTCTTTACATGTGTTAAAACCTCTGTTATCCAAAGGATGAACAATAAAATTGAAAGAGTCATAGTTGGATTAGTCCCTGGGAGCTGTAGGGGTACTGGTTGGTTCATATTGTTGATTCACTCTATGGGGTTTCAAACCCCTTCAGATCCTTGTGGCCTTCCTGTAAGTCCTCCATTGGGGACCCTGTGCTCAGTCTATTGATTGGCTGTGAGCATCCATTTCTGTATTTGTCAGGCACTGGCAGAGGGTCTCAGGAGACAGCTATATCAGGTCCCTATCAGGAAGCACTTTTTGGCATCCACAATAGTGTCTGGGTTTGGTAACTGTATATGGGATGGATCCCCAGGTAGCGCAGTCTCTAAATGGCCTTTCCTTCAGCCTCTGCTCCACACTTTGTCTCTGCATATCCTCCCATGGGGATTTTGATACCCTTTTTAGAAGAACTGAAGTATCCACACTTTGGTCTTCCTTCTTCTTGAGTTTCACGTGGTCTGTGAATTGTATCTTGAGTATTCTGAGCTTCTGGGCTAATATCCACTTATGAGTGAGTGCATACCATGTGTGTTTTTTTGTGATTGGGTTACCTCGCTCAGGATGATATTTTCTAGTTCCATCCATTTGCCTAAGAATTTCATGAATTCATTGGTTTTATTAGATGAGTAGTACTCCATTGTGTAAATCTATCACATTTTCTGTATCCATTCTTCTATTGAAGGACATCTGGATTCTTTTCAGCTTCTGGTTATTATAAATAAGGCTGCTATGAACATAGTGGGGCATGTGTCATTATTACATGTTGGTGCGTCTCCTGAATATATGTCCAGGAATCTTATAGCTGGATCCTCAGGTAGTACTATGTCCAATTTTCTGAGGAACCGCCAAACTGATTTGGTAGAGTGGTTGTACCAGCTTGCAATCCCAACAGCAATGAATGAGTGTTCTTTTTTGTTGTTGTAATATATGTAAAAAATGTGATGAAGTGCTATTTAACTATAAAACAGAGAGAAACTTGGCAACTCAAGGAAAAAAATAATACTAATGAATTTTTTTGAAATACATGAATAAATCCAAAACACAGAAAGTACTACCATATATCAAATGTACATGGAAACTAAAAGGACATTCTTACATGTGTCTTAGAACTATAATGTTAAGAGATTGGGAAAATGATTAGAGAGATGTTCAACAAAGATTTGTGACAAATGAATAAGTTCAACTGATATATATCATGATGACTGTGTTATTGAAAAGTTTGAAGATAATGTATGTTCTTACATTAAAATGGTAACTGTCTAGTGTTATGTGTGAGTTAGCAGGATGTAAGAATTTTACAGGATTAATATTCTTTTGAAGAAACATATTATACATTTTATGAGCACCAAATTTTGTTTGTTGGTTTAAAAATAATAAGCAAGTTCAATGAGATGGCTTAGTATGTGCCATCTTGATGAAAAAGATTACTACTATGAATTTACCCCTAGACTAATTTTAAATTGGAAGGAACTAGTGAGTCCACAACCCTGACCTTTAATCTACAGATATGCCCCATAGCATGTATACTCATACAGTTGATTAAATTATAATATAATATATTAATATAATTAGATGAAACACAATATAGTTTAATAAGCTTTGGTAAATGTTTTCAGTAGCTATTAAAAGTTAAATGCATGTAATACTAAATCTTAAAGAACTAAATGATATGGTCTATATTTATTTTCTTACTCTACTAACATTAATATGTTAAGTTTAACAATTTTCACATTTAAAAATTAAAATATAATAACACTATTCTTTTCCTTTTCACTCTTCATTACATCCTATGTACTACTCCTTTCTCTCTCTCAAATTTTCCCTCCCCCTTTTTATTTTTATTTTCCATATGCACTCACCCAGTGGCTAAATAACTTTTTAAAATTGCTTACTTTATTTTCTGAATATGTGTGAATATGTATGTCCACCTTGTGCATGAATGTCCGAAGAAATATTGGATCATCCTGAGCTAGAATATATTGCATATGTTCCTGAGCCCCTACGTGGGTGAAGGAACAGAACCCACATCCTCTGGATGAGTAGTCAGTTCTCTAAATGCCTAGCTGTCACACTAAACCCACTGGCTTTAACTTTTATTTAAAAGTACAAACACAAAATAATCATTAAATGTGAGCCCATTTCTTTTTTATACTAAAATTCATTTATTTTAAGAGGTTATTAGTTGGATGTGCTTACTTTATGATTTATCAGAGTTATACATATACTTAAAACATGTAAAAGGTAGAAAAATAAGCCTTTACATGTATACTTAGTTATTAGTGTATATGTTCACACAGAAATATGAGAACTAGGCTAAACTTATTATACTTATTCCCTCTCCTAACACAATATTTCTATTCATTCATTTAATTAGTTCTTTGATAATTTCATACATGTATCTAGTGTATTCTGAATATGTTCATTCATCTCTTATTTGTTCTCATACATACCACCCATTTCCTATCTCTAAAAGTCTAATAGTTTGATTTCAAGATTCTTGTCTTTCGTTTTGTTTTTTGATCCATTTAGATTAACTGGGACCATCTATATTGCCATTGTGCTGGGAATACCCATTAGAACCTGGTGGGATTAGCAGTGGATATCAAATTGAAGACTATGATTCTCACCTCCACAAATTCATTAATAGCAATAGTTCTGTATTGGTGTTGGAGCTTTTGAGCCATTCCTCCACCTATATATGCTTGTTTGCTTGCTGATGATCCCATTCTTGCAAAGATCCAGTCTAAGAATTCACAATATCTATGAGTTTCTGATTGCAATAACATTGCTTGTCTAGGAAGATTGTATTTTACAGTCCTCCCTATCTTCTACTTCTCACATTCTTTCTTTCCCACGTCAGTCAATCTTCCCTGATTCTTGGAAGTAATGGTATAAGTTACCTATTTAGAGCAGAACACTTACTCTAAAGTTATCACTTATTCTCAACAGGTTGAATATCAATGCATCTCTGTGTTCAGTGGAGAGAGTTTTCTCTAATTTGAGTAGCATTTGTCCATTAGTATAAACAAACATTGTTAGAAGAAAGTTTGATGGTATGTCAATTTAGACAAATAATAGTAGTAATTTCATAGCTAGAGCCAATCTTTCCCCCAAGTCATGTGCTTTTTAACAGTTTACAATTTTGGGTCTTTTCTTGAACCAGGACACACTATCAATGTGATAGTTGTTAGTTAAACCCTTAACTGTTGCATCAGTATTCCACAGTGAGACTATCTTGTCTGGCAAGCTTAGGGTCAGTGTTACATATAACTATTTATGACTTTTTTTCCCCCAGTAGCCTGAAATAGACATTCTGTTAATGAATGAAATCACATATGTATACATACCACATTTTCATTATCCATTCATGATTGATGGACATATAGGGTAATTCCATTTCTTTCCTAATTAAATGGAATGCCAAAATTACATGGATTGGTAGCAAGAATTCAATAATTGAATTATTTCTGTTCTCTTTAAGTTCATTCTAATGTTTATTTATGGTTTTTGGAGAAATGTTTTTGTTATTATTCATTGAAATTATTGTACATATTTATAATTGTTCTTTTCAATTCTTGGAAACCATTTCTATGAGATTGGTGACTTTGGGGATGGGAGTCAGGCATATGTTTTCTCGAAGTTTTGGTCTTGCTTGGTAATGAGACCAGGGCATTTATAGTTAGATTGTTAGTTCCTTGTTTTTCAGTTTTGTTTTGATTTGTTTTTCTTTGCTCATTTGTTTATAACAAATTCTACCAGTAATACTATCTGGCCTGGAATTTTCTCTTCAGAACAGGCTGTACTCAAGTTCACAGAGATCAATCTGTCTCAACCTCCCAAGTACTGAGATTATAAGCATGCCTGGATCTGTTTTGTCTTTTGATCACTTTTAATGCATAGTGCCAGAACCCTGGAGAGCTGGCATGTTGAAAAGCTTGATAAGTACCTATGGAATGCCAATGTTATGTTCTAGTCTCTTACTAGATCCATTTGTGCCACTAATGTATCCTAAGCCATAATGATGTACTAATGAGGCTATAACTTTTATAATCTCTAGCAGGTACAGCTAGGTAAACCTTTCTCTTGTTACTGCCATATTATTTCAATAATTGTAGAAAAGTTAGGGTCCAGGAAGTACCAGACTGAAATTCAAGACACAGGCAAGGGATGGATACACTACAAGATATAAGGAAGAGGAGGATACAGATGAATAAGCTTTCTGGGTAATAACTTCATGGGCTGAGTTTCTATAGGATATATTGAAGTCTGGCTCTAGTATATGATATGTGGCCTCATTATCTAGGAAGGGTCCTAGGGCTGAGGAGTAAGTCAAGAGAGAGGAAATGGTCACTGCAGTATAAAAACTCTTCATGAACTATATGCATAGAGAGGGTCAGATTTATATTCTTTGTTAAAAATAGCATAAGCAATGATACATTAGGATCTTTTAAATTAATTGAAAACCTTAATAATGATTTGATTTTATAAAAGAACATGTTAAGCTAAATGTATTTCATAATTTTTGATGAAATTACAAAATAAGATGGAAATATTTATCTTTAATAAACTTTACTAATTTATAACAATTAAAATTATCTTTCAAAGAAATTGACTTTCACAGACTTCAAATTAAGAGAAACTTCATTTAAAACTATTATTAAATGCATAAACTGTCGTGATTATAGGTTTTTAAAATGACATACCTAAGCACAAACAGTTAGGTACTACATTTAGCCATTGATTATATATTCTGGTAATGTCCTTTAGATTGTACACTTTTAAAAAGTTAATAGCCATTGACTTTTTATATTCCTCACTGGTAGAACATTTGTCTACATTATATACAGCATTGTGTTACAACAAACAAGAAACATTAGAATAACCTGTAGTCATGACAATAGTCTGTGTTGTTTGGGAATTCTTTTCAGGGTTTTTTGAACAGCAACAAAACTGTAACCCCAAACCAGAACTGCATGTTTTGTTTGGTGACAAGAGATATCCAGTTGAGTCTCTTTATCCTTTTTATTTGGAAGTTTCGTTCAGATTAGGAAATTTCTATGGTATTAGGTTTCCATGCTACCCTCTCAAATGCTCTTTGGTTTTAGCTGTCTCTTTTCATATACCCTCCTAGTAAGCCTTTCCCTTTTCTGTGCCTACTTAAACCTATATGTCCTACTTAAACCACCAGGGGGCATTAGAAGGGGAAGATCTATGGAATCAGCTGAATATAGAGAGCAACAGGGCAGGTTGTGTAGTAGGTGTTCTCTTACAGAACTGGATGTAAATGACTGATTTTATTTGGAGAAGCAGAAGAGGTGAAGGTTTGAAATCAGCCTACCTGTTTCCACTGCCAGGGTGGCCCAAGTGTTCACAGGCAATTCTATCATCTTTTCTTAAAATTCTCATAACTATTCTTCATTTATTAAAAGCAATTCAAATAGATTTATAAGACTACTTTGCTGTATCATCTTTAGCATTTCATTATTGGAAGTGTTACTTTTTTATGTGTGTTGCAGTCATTTATCTTTAGAAACTTCCCTGTTCAGATTCTTTCCCATTCTATTTGGATTATTTGTCCACATGATATTCGTATTACCATAACATAACTTGAATTGTGATAACAATTACAATAATTCTATACATACTTCGGAACTTATAATAATATCTTCGGTTTAGTGCTGGACAGATGGCTCAGTGGTTAATTGTACTTTCAGAGTACCTGAGTTCTTTCAGGATGTTCTTTCAGAGAACCTGAGTTCAATTCCCAGCACCCACATTGCCCCTTATAATTATCTACAGCTATAGTCTCATAGGCTCAGATGAGCTTTTCAGGTGTGCAGACAAGATATATCCATATAAAATAAATAAACATTGAAAATAAAAGTTACAAAGTTTAGTTTCTGTAGTCATAACAACAGGATAATTTCATTTAGCTTTTCATTTAGCTTTGTTCTGCCTCTATTTCTTTTTTATAGGTTTTATAGGGTTTTTTTTTTTTGGTATAAGTGACCTAATTAACTTCATTCATAATTACTTTGTTTCTAGCATAATCAGTATTATCTTAAATATTTGATAGCATATTTTGGTATATTGAAATAATTCTTATGTTTAGATTCTAAAATATTTCTATGTTGCTGGTAGATTTTGTTCTTAAATTATATAAGATTGTATTGTTAGTATTTTGCCCTTTTTCCAACATGAAGCCTTGGCTAACAGTATTGGTCTGCAAATGAGGCCATTGGTAGCCAGCTTTGTACAAGAGCAATTCTGAAAACTGTAACTGTTGAATGGTAACACTAAAGACCAAATGATTCAGACAACTGGATGCAATTTGTTAGGAGTCTGTGACCATGGTGTCCTGCCTGGTTTATATATATAGTGATGCATGTTAGAGATGATCATTTCCTATCTTTCACCTAAGTAGATACTATATTTGTCTAAAATATACAGCCCAGGTTTGGATGATAATGTCAGTGTACATATATCTTTTCTACATTTGTCAACCTTTTTTGTCTCAACTCTGTACTATACACATATGCTATAACTGTTATGTGGATTATTTAGTGCTTGGGATAGTGTTTTCATGTTTACATTGTTACTTGTCTTCTTTCTGTAAAAGAACAAGCTGCTGAGATTCCCAGTCTCCATCATTCTGTAGTAACTCTGTTTTCCACATAAATTTTTAAATATTATTTTCTTTAACTTTGATGTGACTTTTCCTCAAAATTTATCTGTACTTTAGCATAAAAGTTAAATATTTAACTTTATAATCATATAGCTTCAACATAAGAAAAAATACAACCAGAAAAGATAACTAAAAACATCAGAAGAATACATGTACTAACAGTATATTAATATTTATCCACATTTTTTATTATGACAATGTACATCATACAAAGCAAGAATATTTTAAAATATCAACATATACACATTAAAATAATCTTAAGTATATGTGCCAATATGAGTGATTATGTCAGTTTTGTAAAAATAAATTTATCAACAGTGTACAAATGATGGGTAAAACTGTTTAATGAATATGTTAGTAGCCAGTAGATGTCTTGTAGAGAAGGAAGCACATCGTGTATTCAGTGAAGATTTGTCAGGAAGAAACAGAAAGTTGGTGAAACATGACAATCATTTTGTGATGAGCCTGATTAATTTAAAAGGTAATAATTTTCAGTTAGCACACACAAATCTGAGTTTTAGCTATCTTATATGAGGTGGACATGAATCAAGTAAATTTTTAGATATTGAAAGCAAAAGAATGAATTAAACTGAAAGAAATCAATAAATAAATGAAACTTATGAGGGCTCAGATCACCATAGGATATAAGGCTTATTTTATATACCTAAAAACATGCCAAAAACTACTAGAAAACAAGCACAACAGATTTTCTGGAATGCACAGAGACACAATGAAAATATGATGATTTAATATTCATCTGTTGGGTTCCATAGCTGAATTTTGAATTATGTATAATGATAATATTAAATGCCCTTTTCCAGTGCCAATGACATAAAAATGCATAATATGTCTAATGATTTAAAAATTGTATCTTTTTGAAACAAAAATGTAAAGAGCTCTTATATTAGTGTGATAGAGTGAATGACTACAAGAAAAACAAAAAGCAGAATTATTAATTTTTAATATTTTCAGTAGAAATAGAATTCAGGAAATATGTACACATGAATGTATGCATGCACAAAGGATATTCTTATGTTACTGCTTTTTAAGTTTGTGTCACAAAGACAAAGGTGACATATCAAAAGAGACAGACAATAAAAAAGAGATTTATTTATAAACCTTTACATAGAACACTTTGTTTCTTTGCTTGAGAATTAAATATGTAGTAAGCATTTTCTCCTTTTATCTTGACAATATGGTTCTCAAGTGTGTACAATTCACCTTCCTTTAAACAAACAAAATGAAAGAAAGTCACTTTATCTGAAAAAATATAAAATAAATGTATTTTCTATCTCTATTTTACATTTGAATATCTTGCTCTTTTGCACAGTGAGATTATTCCAGTAGTGTGAATATCACTAGACTAGTTCTGGCATTTGGTTGATAAGATTTGCATTAAAATATATTTACAGAACTACTGTGTAGCAAGAATATAGATCTTCACAACCTTTAGTATTTTAAAACACAGTTGCTTCATAAATAAATCTTGTTGAAATGCCTGCCAAAAGAAGCAACTCTAAATAGGAGGAAAAATCAGTAAGGAATACTGTAAATAACTGATTTCATAGAGCTGAGATAAAACAAAGAATCAGAGATGTCATAAAAATTCATGTTTTTAACATATTTACTTTGCATGAAGTGTCATATGCAAATATCAGCCATTAATATCATCTTATTTGATAACTATTGTTTTTGTATTTTGCAGACAAATAAGTCATTGATTTTCCATAATTTTAACATGTAAGTTCACAAGAACTGGCTATAAGAGCATTTCCCCCCTCTGAGTTGTACTACATCTTAATTTTGAAAAGTGGTGAGGCACACAGAAATCATTTATTATGACAGTGTGTTCTTTCATCTGTTGACACTTCTGAAATACGATATTTCATGCTAAAAACGAATCAAGTTCTAGCTTATTTGAAAGGGTTAAATGAGAAATCAGATGACATCCATTACACTCCTACGCATTAATATTTTATAAGATTTGGCTTCAAGGTAAGCTGTAAGACAACTTTTAGGAGTTGAGCTGATGGTTTTGTTACTTTTGCAGGACTGGGAATTTAATACCTCAGTAAATCCTGTTAGGCAGTGCCTCCACATATATACTGTGTCCTCTGCCCTATGATTGCTTTATTTTGATACTGAATTAATTGTCCATAATGTCTTTCAAATCACTATTTAGCCCATGTTTTCCATTCATCCAATGTATTTATGATCTTCTTGTCACATCTTTCCAGGATACCACCAATTCTAGCTTATAGTTTGAAATAACAATTAACCATTTCTACTAATAAATATGTTCATATTTCAACATTTGAATTATATTATATTAATAGGAAAATTTGTTATGAAATGTTTAAATAAGTCCAACTAATTTAAATTGATTTTGCAATGAAGGCTTGTGTTAATAGAAACAGTGAACCTTAACTTGTCAATATTGTGTTGTACTTACTAAAACTTTGAAGTTAAGTGGAAAAATAAATGAACTCCTTTTTTAAAAGAAATATACTTTGATGATAGAACTATTTTCTATGTGTGAAAACATATTTTTGCCAATAGCAAGTTTCAGCATTTAACACATGAAATTCACAAAGTTAAAAACTCTGGGAGTAGAGCAAGGTATATGAGTGTAATCCTGTACCAATAATCTCCATAGATGCATGCATTTAAATACCATTTTACACAGCATTAAATTTACTTCATAAAAGCCTAAGAAGAAGGAAGACAGACTACCGTGTCAGCATAATATGATAAAAGACAGATTGCAGAAGACAGGGAAAGAATGAATTAACCTTTACTCCACTTTTTCCATTCAAGAAAGTTTGTAATTACTCCATTGTGGAACAAAATCCAGACCTTAGCCTTGTAATCATGTTCAGAAAATTTGCCTTTCAGGTAGAAAGCTGCAGGGTGAGCCACTGATGCAGCTATGAGGCAATTGTTCTTTCTTCAACTATGATTAGGAGAACAGAAATGCATATTCTTCTCACTGGGAAGCATAAGATAAAGGCTGTACAATACCATCTCAGACCTCAGCATGTGCCAGCACTTGATTCATAATCAGAGAAAATTACATCAATACCAACACCAAACTCAGAGAGAAAACCTCTAACTTCTGTGAGGGAGGGACAAACAAGTTATAACCTGAGTCATTGCCACCCTCTGTTTAAGCCTAGATTATCACTCCAGTCAAAATTACACAGGTCCTTGCAAATGTGAAATGAAGATACATGACATGTTGTTACTTTGTACATGTTTATGTTTTTAAAGACTTAAGAAAATGCATGAAAACCAAAAGTAATAATAAAAGAAAGTACACTGAATAGTGAAAGTTTGAGACAGGAAGCAATTCTTTATATCTATATACTTCAAAATCAGCGCATTAAAATATACAAAGATATGAGTAAAATACCTAAAGAGAGATATAAGTTACAATCATTTTAAACAAATTTGAAGTGTCACTTTTCCAAAATGATGTTTTATTTAAATACAAAATCAAAGTAAGAGTGTTAAATCACACTTTGGACCTGATATAGCTAAGAAAAACATAGAAAATAATGAAGAGCTATGGGAAACACATTGTGTTCAAAACACTTGGAATGAATGCTAGTTTGTGTCATTTGCTAGTCCATGAAACAGGCCACCAAAAATTTAGGTATTAAAATTACCATGTATTGTTTTCAACCGATGTTCAATAAAAGAAGAAATCAATGGCAGCAGGAGAAAACTCAACAACCCAGAAAGTCATACATATGCAAATCAAACAATTTGCTCTGGAACTACCAAAAAAATTAAGATGTGTTTAAGTGTATTGAACTGGGATATAGCTGTTTAATCCCACATTCATCCCCTGACAGCATATCTGTAACCATTTTGTTCCAGGCTTTCCAACTATTTCATATTGTTGCTACCTGTCAGTCATTGACACAAAAAAATAACTTGATTCAGATATTTTCTTTATTTACGTTTTCCTCCCTATCAGAAACATTCTGTCACATCCTTCCTTCCTCTGCTTCCATGAAGGTGTTCCTTAAACTACCCACCCACTTCCACCTCCCCACCCTCGATTCCCCTACAAATGAGGAATCCATCAAGCCTTCAAAGGACCAAGGACCTCTCCTACCATTGATGCATGACAAGGCTATCCTCTGCTATATATGCAGCTGGAACCATGTGTACTCTCCTTTGTTGATGGCTTAGTCCCTGGGAGTTCTGGGAGTCTGATTTGTTGATATTGTTGTTCTTACCTTGGGTTTTCAAACCCCTTCAACTCCTTCAGACCTTTCTCTAACTCCTCTATTGGAGACCATGCACTCAGTTCAATGATTGACTGGGAACATCTGCCTCTGTATTTCTAAGTCTCTAGAAGGGCCTCTCAGGAGACACCCATGTCAGGCTCCTTTCAGCATGCACTTCTTGGCATCCACAATAATGTCTGGTTCTGGAAACTGTATATGGGATGAATGCCCACATTGGACAGTCTCTTGGTAGCCTTTCCTTCAGTCCCTGCTCAACACTTTATCTACATATTTTCTCCAGTGCATATGTTGTTCTTCTAAGGACTGAAGCACCCACACTTCGGTCTTCCTTCTTCTTGAGCTTCATGTTGTCTGTGAATTGAATCTTGGGTATTCCGAACTTCTGGGCTAATATCCACTTATCAGTGAGTGCATACCATGTGTTTTCCTTTGCGATTGTTTAACCTCACTCAGGATGATACTTTCTAGTTCTATCCATTTGCCTAAGAATTTCATGAATTAATTTTTTAAGAGCTGAATAGTACTCCATTGTGAAAATGTATCATATTTTCTGTATCCATTCCTCTGTTGAAAGACATCTGGGATATTTCCAGTTCTGGCAATTGTAAATAGGGCTGCTGTGAACATAGTGGAACATGTGTCCTTATTACATGATGGAACATCTTCTGGGTATATGCCCAGTTTTGTCTAATGTTAGGGTGCCATATGTAGCAAAAAATATTTTAAAAATCCTGATGGAGAATTACTAACTGCCTTTGACAATTTATATTCCCTGGTGAAAGACACACAGACAGCTTTTATATTTAAATATGCTTTAAGTAGCACAATAGTTGAATAAGTGCCCATCAATGCTGATGGAATACACTTTCCTACTGATAACTCTGAGTTACTACTTACTATTCTCTGTGTTCCATTTGGGCTGTTCTTAACTCAAATGGGACAGCCCTTTGGGTCATGTTCTCTTGGCTCTTAGCCCAGAATGACTCTCCTTTTCCCTCCTGTACATTCTTCCCTATCCCATGGCAGCTTCCCCTCTGCCCCCCTCCCCTCCCCTCCTCTCCCCTCTCTCCCTCCCCTCTCTCTTTTTCTTCTCCTTGTGGTCCAAAGCCCAGAAAACCTAAACCCCACTTATGTCTCTTTTCCTCAGTCCTTGACTACTATCATCTTTATTTACCAATCTGAATTAACTGGGACAAGGTCCTTCAATATTTTATTGTGCACTCCCTCATCTCTGGGAAAGTTCTTGGAAACCCAATTCACATTGCAATATAATATAATATAATATAATATAATATAATATAATATAATATAATATAAAGGTCAACCCACTAAAGCTAGTGATCAGACAGTCCTTCCTGCCCCTGAATATGGGCACGTTGTGGGTTTTGTCATCATTGTCAGCCATTATAAGCTGACAGAGAAAGATGTTAAGGATTGGAGCCTCAGGTAATGAATTCTGAACTACAGGCACAATCAATTATACTTAGGGTGTGTAGTAAATGGACCATCCTTATTTGACTGAGATGGTGTTGTGTGGTCTGTGGGGCAACTCCTGGACCCCAATAATAGCAAAATCAGAAGTATTCTTGATGTTTGACTGTAAATGACACTTTTACTTCCTCAGATGATAGGATGAGATGAAAGCTGTATCCAAGATATACAAATACACGGCTTATACTGAGCCCAGGAAGTCACTATCTCTAGACCAAGACCTGGAAACTTCTAGCCTCCATACAATCTAATATTCCAAGGTGATGATTCAGTCTGGCTTCTGACTAAATTGCTCTGGTTGGTATAACACTAACTTTGGTGATATGTTATAATCTTTTGGCTTCTTATTCTCTGGCTTATTCTTTCATTATCTGTCTCTAGCTTGTTCTCTCTGCAACATGTCTCTTTAAAACTGTCCTCATTAAAACTGCCATAGACACATACCACATAACATTTTCTCTCTCTTTTGCTTCATTTTTAAAAGTATAGAATAGAGTTTATCTAGGGCATGAGGAGGGGTGTCAAGAGGGTAGTAGAGGCAGAGAAAGAGAGAGAGAGAAAGAGAGAGAGAGAGAGAGAGAGAGAGAGAGAGAGAGAGAGAGAGAGAGAGAGAGAGATATGCTGGCCATTTACACATGGGGGAAAATGTAGGAGGGAAATGGGGAGAGATCAG
Organism: Mus caroli; assembly: GCF_978045245.1. Lineage (NCBI taxonomy): Eukaryota > Metazoa > Chordata > Mammalia > Rodentia > Muridae > Mus > Mus caroli. Next base: position 45,699,134 of record NW_028227264.1, read on the forward strand.
GAGCAGGAAGGCAAGAGCAAAATAGGATCAAGAGCCCCTTTGCTGCTCTTAAATAATCTCTTTCTTCTGCTGTTCTTGGGTGAATTGAGCATATCCTATCTCTGCCTCATTCTGTCAAATCATTCTCTGATTCACCACTTTGTCTGTACCTTAGATGTCACTTTAAAACATTGCTGCTTCCTTTTACAATCTAATCATACCTTCATTTTTAGGGATTAATGTTATACACTAAGAATGTATCTGTATGCCATCCAGATCATACTATAATCCAGAGCGAGTCCGCATTCCATCTAGATGATATAGAAGGTCTTCAGAAATATCCTTTGCCAGAACTGTCATGTTACTTGATTAAAATTCAGTGTTTGATGCCTAACATAACAAAGCAGAAAGACCAGGATCAACACATATTTTACTGTCAGAGAGGCAGACCAAATTGAGTGGTAGAAAAAGATAAAGATGTGAGCAGAAGTAAATTAAATGAAGATAAAATACAAAGAAATCTATGCAATAAAACATTTGTTTTTCAAAATGAGAAGCATTCTACTTCTACCCATTGGCAGACTAAAATTAGAAAAAAAGAAAGAGAGAGAGAGAGAGAGAGAGAGAGAGAGAGAGAGAGAGAGAGAGAGAGAGAGATGATCCAAATAAACAGAATTGGAAATAATCACACTGAAATGAAAGGAGGCATGAGAGATTGTTATGAACAGCTGCACATTAATAAAATTGATATTTTAGAAAATATGGAAAATACATGTATGCAAATAATTTAGAAAATGAATCATAGAAAAATGTAAAGGAGGAAAAAGACTAATAATGAGTAAATTGGCTAAAGAAGTAGAGAGACTCTCATTGCTGCAAGATCTACTATCAGGTTGATATGCAGCTGAACTCTACAAATGATTGAAAGATATTTTACTAAGTTTTATATTATTTAAATACCTTGAAAAAAAGAATTATTTTGAACTCCTTCTTTGAAGCCAGGGATATCTCAGTACAAATCAAAGTCCTTAATCAATACTGATCCTGAACTTGTCAATTGAATATGAACAAACAAAATCCAACATCATAATAAGAGTTTTCCCTATAGCTGTTGTAAGCAATTTGATATAATTCTACTAATTAAATTAAGTCAGTCTTCATTTGTGGGAACTAAAAGGGGGTCCAGGGGAAAGAGTGGGGAGGGAGGACACCTCATTTCAGGCCAGAGTTCCACTTATGCTCTGGGCAGGCAGATGTGGGAGGGCTGCCAGACACTTTCCACTTGGCCCCGGGTGGGCATCTAAGACTCTGACCCCATTCGACTTGGGGGTGAACAAGCGGCAGCCCCCGACCAGAGGCCCAGGGCAACACCCTGTCACCCAGAATTATGGAAAAGAGGGCTAAGGGAGAGAGGTTCTCACACAATGAGAGTCTGCGCAGTGAGCTGTGATGAGCAGAGACTGTCTATGGTTTTAGAGCTTTATTATAGAAAGGAAGGGGGAAAGAGGGAAGTTAGAAGAGAGAGAGAGAGAAAGAGAGAGAGAGAGAGAGAGAGAGAGACTGGCCATGGCCAAGAGGAAAGAAGGGAGAAAGGAGAGAGAGAGAAGATAGGCTTGAGAGTAAGAGGGAGGGAGAGGAAGAGAGAGGAGAGGAGAAGACAAAGAGAGAGGAGTAAGAGCAAGAGTGTGAGGTGGGACCAAGTAGCCCTTCTTATGGTCTTTACTGTTGCTAGGTAACTGGGGAGGACTTTAGTCTGAAGATCAGAAGTTTGAGGCATTGCCTACAGGACTACTAACCATGCTTCTCTTTTGGGGGCTGTAGGGGGGTGGTAACTTTGACAGGAGCATGAGGCAACACCTACTGTGTTATGTAGGTGAATTATCATCACTCCGGGGGGTTCAGACCTCAGATCCACTGGCAACCAGACTGTCTGTGTATAGCCCAATGCCCTAAATCAATCTGTTATTTTTAGGTTTTATAGAGCCATAAATCCCTAAGGACATATCACATGAACATAGAAGTAACACAGCCTGGGGAACAAGTTCTCTAATAGAAAAGAAGAGAGTGGATGGAGTGTGGGAGGGATACACTCAAAGTGGGTCACTTCTGGGAGATATAAGAAAGTTTGAAACTGAGCCTGTAAAGCAAGCCAGTAAGCAGGATTCCTCATGACCTGTTTCAGTTCTGGCCTCTAGGTACCTGCGTTGAATTCCTGCCCTCACTTCCTTTCTTGTTGGTCTATAAATCATAAAATGAAATAAATCCCTTTTTTCTCTACCTGGATGTTGTTCATGGTGACAGCAACAGACAGGAAACTAGAAGATCAATGTTGTATTTTTACTATTATTAATGTTTAAGATAATTTAAAATATAAAAGAGGAAAAAATTGAGATAGTTATTCAATGTTTTGACACATTCAGGAGCTGGCATTAGTTAGAACACTTGAAACTCTTAGTAGGGACCAGTGTTTTACCTACAGTACCCATATGGTGGCTTATAAACACTCAAAACTGCTGTTCCAGGGAGTCTAATGCCCTCTTCTGGTCTCTGCACTGCACTGCACTGCCCTGAACTGCACTGCACTGCACTGAACTGCACTGCACAGTTGTTTTACAAAGACCTTACAGCAGGCAAAATACCCTTACATATGAAATCAACTCTGAAGTTCTTCTATTAATTTACTAGCTGGATAAAATGTCTATGAAATGGCTTCCTGCCATATATATATATAGAAATTGAATTCCAGAGAGACGAAAAGTATATTGAAGGATGCAGAACATGGAATTTTAATGAATTGTAATTTGGAATTAATAAAATCTAGTTTTGAGCTCTGCTCTTAAAAGTACTAAATTTGTAGTTAGTTAACAGTTTAGTTAGCCTATTTTAATCTCAACCTCATTGTCTACAAAGTGTATGATATCTTTTGATAACCTGCTTTAAGATGCAGTCTCACCAGGAGGTAGTGACACATGACTTTATTCTCTGAACTCAGGAAACAGAAGCAGGTGAATCTCTGTGAGTTTGAGGCCAACCTGAACTACAAAAGTTACCATCCAGGCACCAAGTACTACAGGAAGAAATCCTATCTCAAAAATGACAATACAACAACAACATGGGCAACATGTGATATGTAGTTGACATGTTTAGGTGAGGAGACATTCATGAAATTCCTGAATGCACATATGACCCAGAAACTCAAATTCCTAATGCACCAGTTTCACAAAGTATTTTTGACAATATCTGTTCCTCAAACTGATTTTCATTTCATAATAGATGTTATTATGAAGGTATATAAACATGCTTGGGTATATCAAATACAAAGCTAGTCACAAAATAGTTATTGGTGAGATGCCTGGTGTCAGGCCTTACTGAGGGTATCATGAACATATCTGTATATATTCTGTTATTTCATATTAGGTGTCTTAATCTGCCCATTAATGTTTGGCTGAAGTGCTCACACTGATGTTAACACTGAGCGATCAATACACATGACAATACATATTGCAATCCTCTCCTGGAAAAGTACTGAGATTTATTAAAAGGGGAAACTGTCATCCCTGCTTTGCAGCTTCTCCAATAGTCTTGAAATGCCAACTTTTAGTCATAACTCATGGCGACAGTGGTAACTTTTAAGAAAGACACAAAACCTAATTTCTATGTTAGGAAGATTTATTATAATCCCAATTAACTATTTTTTCTGAATTTTTAAGAATGAGTTCTCCTTTTCTGTACTTTCTTATATTCAGATTATAGTTCAGGAACAATTTTCGTTTCATATTCACTGTCATACAAAAACTAAAAATTTTTCCTACTTTCTTAAAGCACAGAAATTCTTACTGACAGATTCTTCTGGGAATTTCCCTGGAAATGGGTTGCCTGACACATCTCTGTAGATTGGATTAGACCACCAAATGCTACTAATTTTTTTCTTGCAAAGTTTTGAAAGATTCTCTTTTAAATATTTTATGTTTCCCTGATGTACCATGCCAAATAAATGGCAATAATGTTAATGTACTAACCTCTTAATTTACCAAATATTTATAGAGAAAACCCTATGAAGTCAGATAATATAAAATGTAATGCTTTTAAATACTTAAATGATTTTCCCCGGAAGCCTGCAACACTATTTTGTGAAATGGTGTTTCTTTCAAATTTGTCAGCTATTAGAGTGCAGGACTTCATAGTTTATTAGTAATACAAATGTTATGACTGAATTAGAGAAGCTTCTAATCACTGAAAGGTCTTTGAAAGCTCCAAAGTAATTATACCTTGTAATTATCAGAAAGTAAAGTTCTCCAATCATTTCCACAGTCAAGCATTTACTGGTTCTCAGCCTGCAGCTATGTGTGGATAAGATTAGCTTCTAATTATAGGAAAGAAAAATAATTAAGGTGAAATAAAATTTTCATTTTAACTTTCATATGCTATTTGAAACAAGGAACTTTTCTGCTTTTATGAAATGTTTCAGAAGTCTTGAAGATCAAATTGTTATTGTAATTAAATAACCAATGGAAAGAGATGTGAATAGCTTTATTTCATTTATTTTGCAAAACAAGTAAACATGCAGAATAGTTATACTCTAATGAGTGGTTTAGTTTTATTACACTAATTTGAGTTCATTGAATTAAAAAAGTGCATAGAAAACTGTCAAATAAACAAATGCTTAGTTTTAATGAATAATTTTTAAATGAAGGCTGACTTATATAATATTTTTTATTTTGAATTATCCACTTGTATATTCTAATATCAAGAAAGCAATAATCCACACAAAGGTTTGCAAAAATACCTTTAATGAAATACAAGCTGAACTAATAAAATTCAATATTGCATCTCTTTAAAGTATGTGTATTTTGAAAACACCATCACAATTACCAAACTATGACTTAAAATATATCTTGTCTGCAAGATATAATATCACAGTGATGGCACAGAAGTTGTTGGAGTACCAAATGCATGATTTGACTAAAGGCCCATTCCATGAAACAGAACCTACACCTGACTCTATTTGGGTGATAAAGAAACAGAGACCTCCCAGGGACTAAACCACCAACCAAAGAGTGTACATTGAAGGACCCATGGCTCCACTGCATATGTAGCAGAGGATGGTCTTAACTGGCATCAATGGGAGGAGAGGCCTTTGGTGCTGTGAAGGCTCGATGTCTCAGTGTAGCAGAATGCCAGGGTGGTGAAGCAGAAGCAGGGGGATGGGATAGGGGGTTTGCAGAGGGTACCTTGGAAAAGGAATAACATTTGAAATGTAAATAAATAAAATATTCAATAAAAAGTAAGAAACTGGAAAGAAAGAAAGGAAGGAAGGAAGGAAGGAAGGAAGGAAGAAAGAAAGAAAGAAAGAAAGAAAGAAAGAAAGAAAGAAAGAAAGAAAGAAAGAAAGAAAGAAAGAAAGAAAGAAAGAAAGAGACTAGAAAACCCAAACACCTCAGTTACAACCAAACACAACTGGTCTTTAAAAAAAATCTTTCAATAAGACAACTCCTACAGATAATCTACTATACTTATAAATAAGTGGCTTATCCAGTTATCATCAGAGAACCCTCCTCCTGCAGCAGATGGGAACTGATGTAGAGACCCACCGCTGTTCATTACACAGAGAGAGTCCTTTGAACACACAGCTCTAAATGGAATAGCTCCATCAAATCCCACCCTCAGAAGCTCTGAGAAACTAACAGAAGAGAGGGCAAAAAGAGTGTAAAAATTTGAGTGAAGATAGAATATCAAGAGAATGAGGCCCACTGAATCAGCCAACCCAGGCTCATACAAACTCACAGACACCGAAGAAGCAAGTGCAGGGCATAGATATACAGGGTCTGCATTAGAGCCTCTGAGTATTTACTATAGCTTAAAGTACAGTATATTTATGGGACACCTGAGTGAGAAAACAAGCAGCCCTCTGAATCTTATGCATGTTATTGGGACATATTTTCTTCTGTTGGGATATCTTGTTCAGCCTTGATGTGATAACTTTTACTTTATATTATTATATTGTATTTTTTTAATGTTTGGTTGTTATCTCTTACAAAGCTGTTCTTTTTAAATGAGAGAAAGAAATGGGTTGAATTTACTAGGGATATGAGGTGAAGATGAACAGGGAAGAGTAGAGGAAGTGTTAACTCTAATCAGAATATATTGCATGAGAATATTTCTGTTAATGAAAATAAATAAAAGATAAATGCTCTATAAAAAAGCAAAAGAGTTGGCTACAGAAATTTATATTTATTAATGGAAAAATCTGTCATAAAGGAACAATCTTTCATATCATTATGTGTTTTAACTCTTGTGGTTTTGTTGTTATACATTACAGAATTTCATGTTTATTTGTTCAGAAAACTAGGATTTTCTTGGGAACATTTTAAATCAGTTAGGTGCTTTTTTGGTTAAGCAAACATAATTCAGTTTTTTAAAATTTCATACCCATTCAAGGTAAGGCATATTCAAATTTTTATTTGTGTTCTTCACAGCAGTATTTCTCAATTAAGACAGGTGGTTTTTCTTTACCTCTCTACATAAAAAAGTATCTTATTTTTTTTTAAACAGCCTTGTTTAAGAATAAAAACAAATAAAAACAAAACAACAAATTGACAATATACTGTAATTATTCCTAATGTCAGATGTGGGCAGGGATTTTCAAACCTTTATACACAGAAGAAGAAAGAAGGAACAAGAAAGAAATCAGTAGATATTGGCATAGGCAGTGAGGTTAGACAAGGATAGTCAGTGCTGCTGAGGAAGCTATTTTGAAGTTATACAGAAGACACTGTTCAGCATGAGCTTTCTCTCATCTACTTCTGTTATGTGAGATGCTTCATTACCCTCAAGCAGAGACATCTTGTCAGAGATAGCTGTACTGTACTCTTCCAATGTCACTTTATAATAGATGTAAAGGCCTAGAGTAGAGTGGATATAGGGATTGTCAACTGAGAGGACTAAAAAGAGTAGAGCAATTTCAAATATTGCTACCAGGGCCTTGTCAACTTTTCACTTTCAACCAATTCAGACTTTTTTTGCATAGTCTCCACAGTGGGCTAGTCTGTGTTATTCTTCAACTGTTTTGTGGCTACTGTAGAGTCTGTAGCAAAGTTGTTTCAAAGTACCTTGCTCTCCATGATCTACCCTAATGTTCACTGTCCATCTTTAGGTACTTATAAAAATTCAATCAGGCCAAGACACACTCAACTAGGATTAGATATATTCAATTTCCCAATTTCTTATTTTTTTCAATACCTCAATGATTTCTAGCACTCTGCCTGCTCTTCTCCATTTTCTTGTGCTCCTTATTATTGGGTATAATTTAAAATGGGTACTTCATCTTCTCAGAACCATGCTTTCAGCTTGGTTCTGAGAATAAGCCTCCACTGATACTGTTTCTATCCCACCCATTCCTCCTGGCTGAATGTCTGTAACTGTCATCTAACCCTATTTCTCATGTCTGGCTTGCTAAGCTGCCCAAACTTGTCCTTCCATTGAACACCTGGAGTTACGACTCCAATTCCACAGGCCATCCACCCCCATGGCTGGATTTCAGAGCATCAATGCCTGCCTAAATTATTCCAAATGGAAAACACCAGACAGCCTTAATATTTAATAACTGCTAGATTTGTGTTGGTAAATCTCCAACCCTAATATGCCCTGCAAAGAACATACAACTCGGTTAAAATATTTATAAGCTGCACATCTGGATTGGGCAGATATACCACTATACTACTCTATTTCCTAGCTATGATATCCCATGCTACTTGCAGCTCTTCCAGGCCATATGGTTCTGCTCCATCATCCACCTCCTCTTCCTCCATCTTCTTATCTCTGTCCCTCTGTCTCACTTACTCTCATTTTCTTCCTCTGTCTCCATCCCTAAAACTTCCAGCCCCATGTTTCTCATCTACTGACCAATCACAGGCTCTAGCCTTTATTTGACCAGTTGAAATGGAGAGCAGGTTCCTACGGAATTGCCTGAGTATGTGATCCACTCTTCATCGGAGGTTTATCATCAAAATACAAAGAACACCAAGGCAATCCATAACACCTCACCTTTTGAGAGCTCCAGCCTTTGTCAGTCTTGTGACCAGGCTTTTCTCATTAAAGCCCTTGAGCTGCTAGTTCCAGTAATTGCCAGTAGACTCAGTCATAGAAATGAGCATAAAGTCCTGAATATGCATACACTCCAAAAATTTTTGACCGCCTGCCTTGTGCTCTCAGTAATAAAGTGATGATAAACTCCTTCATAATATAGTGCATATCTCTTTTCTGCCAAATACAAACGTGGACAGAGAAAAGATCTCATCTCCAGACTGACAGGTGTGGCTTCACAGCAGTTCACAGAAACATCACTAGATAGTAGACTCTTCCAAGCTTTAGATTTATAGAGAATTATGAATAAAACTTTATCAGTTTATTTTGTCTAATGCCAGCACAAAGACCCTAATGTATTCCCTTATGCTTCTGTGTATGACTTCCAAAGTTTTGCTTCCTGGAGCATTTAATTACTCAGGAAATATTTAAGAGCAGAAATTTAGAGTTAACGATATCAGAGATTATACTGAATTAGTGGGGGAGCAAGTCTGTCACATCTGCCAGTGATGAACAGGTAACAGACAAAAATGGATATTTTTCCTCCTGTTGTCAAAGAAGCCAAAGAGAGCTTGCTGAGGATTGTTTTTATCATGTTTAGTTATGAGCATGAATTCCTGATCTTTCCAAGACTTTTATCATCAATGGGTGTTGGATTTTGTCAAATGCTTTCTCCGCATCTAAAGAGTATGATCATGTGGTTTTTGTCTTTGAGTTTGTTTATATAGTGGATTACATTGATGAATTTCCATATATTAAAACCATCCCTGCATCCCTGGAATGAAATGTACTAGGTCAGAATGGATGATTGTTTTGATATGTTCTTGGATTCGGATAGCGAGAAATTTATTGACTATTTTTGCATAGATATTCATAAGGGAAATTGGTCTGAAGATCTCTATCTTTGTTGGATCTTTCTGTGGTTTAGGTATCAGAGTAATTGTGGCTTCATAGAATGAGTTGGGTAGAGTACCTTCTACTTCTATTTTGTGGAATCATTTGTGCAGAACTGGAATTAGATCTTCTTTGAAGGTCTGATAGAACTCTGCACTTAACCCATCTGGTCCTGGGCTTTTTTTGGTTGGAAGAATATTAATGACTGCTTCTATTTCTTTAGGGGATATAGAACTGTTTAGATCATTTACCTGATCCTGATTTAACTTTGGTGCCTGGTATCGGTCTAGAAATGTGTCCATTTCATCCAGGTTTTCCAGTTTTGTTGAGTATATACTTTTGTAGAAGGATCTGATTGGGTTTCTTCAGGATCTGTTGTTATGTCTCCCTTTTCATTTCTGATTTTGTTAATTCGGATGCTGTCTCTGTGCTCTCTAGTGAGTCTGGCTAAGGATTTAGCTATCTTGTTGATTTTCTCAAAGAACTATTTCCTCATTTGGTTGATTCTTTGAATGGTTCTTTTTTCCACTTGGTTGATTTCACCCGAGTTTGATTATTTCCTGCCACCTACTACTTGGGTGAATTTTCTTCCTTTTGTTCTAGAGCTTTTAGGTGTGCTGTCAAACAGGTAGTGTGTGCTCTCCCTAGTTTCTTTTTAGAGGCACTCAGGGTTATGAGATTTCCTCTTAGAAATGCTTTCATTGTGTCCGATAAGTTTGGGTATGTAGTGGCTTCATTTTCATTAAACTCTAAAAAGTCTTTAATTTCTTTCTTTATTCCTTCCTTGACCAAGGTATCATTGAGAAGACTGTTGTTCAGTTTCCACATGAATGTTGGCTTTCTGTTATTTATGTTGTTATTGAATATCACCCTTAGTCCATGGTGATCTGATAGGATACATGGGACAATTTCAATATTTTTTTATCTGCTGTGGCTTGTTTTGTGACAGTAGCCAACATCACTTTAACTGGTGAGAAGCTGGAAGGATTTCCACTAAAATCAGGGACTAGACAAGGCTGCCCACTTTCTCCCTACCTATTCCACATTGTATTTGAAGTCCTAGTCAGAGCAATTAGACAACAAAAGGAGATCAAGGGGATACAAATTGGAAAGGAAGAAGTCAAAATATCACTTTTTGCAGATGATAGGATAGTATATATAAGTGACCCTAAAAATTCAACTAGAGAACTCCTAAACATGATAAACAGCTTCAGTGCAGTAGCTAGATATAAAACTAACTCAAACAAATCAATGGCCTTTCTCTACACAAAGGATAAACAGGCTGAGAAAGAAATTAGTGAAACAACACCCCTCTCAATAGTCACAAATAATATAAAATAACTTGGCCTGACTATAAATAACCAAGGAAGTGAAAGAACTGTATGATAGGAACTTCAAGTCTCTGAAGAAAGAAATTAAAGAAGATCTCAGAAGATGGAAAGATCTCCCATGCTCATGGATTTGAAGGAACAATACAGTAAAGATGGCTGTCTTGCCAAAAGCAATCTACAGATTCAAGGCAATTCCCATCAAAATTACAACTCAATTCTTCAAGGAATTAGAAAGGGCAATCTGCAAATTCATCTGGAATAACAAAAAACCTAGGATACCAAAAACTCTTCTTAAGGATGAAAGAACCTCTGGTGGAATCACCATGCCTGACCTAAAGAAATTGTGATAAAAACTGCATGGTACAGGTATAGCGACAGACAAGTAGACCAATGGAATAGAATTGAAGACCCATAAATGAACCCACACACCTATGATCACTTGATCTTTGACAAGGGAGCTAAAACCATCCAGTGGAAAAAAGACAGCATTTTCAACAAATGGTGCTGGCACAACTGGTGATTAACATGTAGAAGAATACGAATTGATCCATCCCTATCTCCTTGTACTAAGGTCAAATCTAAGTGCATCAAGGAACTCCACATAAAACCAGAGACTGTGAAACTTATAGAGGAGCAAGTGGGGAAAAGCCTCAAAGATATGGGCAGAGGGGAAAAATTCCTGAATAGAACAGCAATGGCTTGTGCTGTCAAATCGAGAATTGACAAATTGCACCTCATAAAATTGCAAAGCTTCTGTAAGACAAAAGACACTGTTAATAAGACAAAAAGGTCATCAACAGATTAGGAAAGGATCTTTACCTATCCTAAATCAGATAGGGGACTAATATCCAATATATATAAAGAACTCAAGAAGGTGGACTCCAGAAAATCAAATAACCCCATTAAAAAATGTGGCTCAGAGCTAAACAAAGAATTGTCATCAGAGGAATACCAAATGGCTGAGAAGCACCTGCAAAAATGTTCAGCATCCTTAATCATCAGGGAAATGCAAATCAAAACAACCCTGAGATTCTACCTCACACCAGTCAGAATGGCTAAGTTTAAAAATTCAGGTGACAGTAGATGCTGGTGAAGATGTGGAGAAAGGGGAACAATCCTCCATTTTTGGATGGGATTGCAAGCTTGCACAACCACTCTGGAAATCAGCCTGGCGATTCCTCAGAAAATTGGACATAGTACCACCAGAGGATCCGGCCAATACCTATCCTAGGCATATATCCAGAAGATGTTCCAAACTGTAAGAAGGACACATGCTCCATTATGTTCATAGCAGCCTTATTTATAATAGCCAGAAGCTGGAAAGCACCCAGATGCCCCTCAACAGAAAAATGGATACAGAAATTGTGGTACATTTACACAACAGAGTACTACTCAGCTACTAAAAAGAATGAATTTATTAAATTCCTAGGTAAATGGATGGATCTGGAGGGCATCATCCTGAGTGAGATAACCCAATCACAAAAGAACTCACACAATATGTACTCACTGATAAGTGGATATTAGCCCAGAAACTTAGAATACCCAAGATAAAAGATACAATTTATGAAACTCAAGAAGAACGAAGACCATAGTATTGAAACTTTGCACCTTCTTAGAATTGGGAACAAAACACCCATGGAAGAAATTACAGAGACAAATTTTCCAGCTGAGATGAAAGGATGGACCATCTAGAGATGGCCATATTCAGGAATCCATCCCACAGTCAGCCTCCAAACGCTGACACCATTGCATACACTAGCAAGATTTTGCTGAAAGAACCCTGATATAGCTGTCTCTTGTGAGACTATGCCGGGACCTAGCAAACACAGAAGTGGATGCTCACAGTCAGCTATTGGATGGATCACAGGGCCCCCAATGGAGGAGCTAGAGAAAGTACCCAAGGAGCTAAAGGAATCTGCAGCCCTATAGGTGGAACAACAATATGATTTACCTAGTACCCCCCGGGAGCTTGTGTCTCTAGCTGCATATGTATCAGATGTCCTAGTTGGACATCAGTGGAAAGAGAGGCCCATTGTTTGTGCAAACTTTATATGCCTCGTACAGGGGAACACCAGGGCCAAGAAGTGGGAGTGGGTGGGTAGAGGAGTGTGTGGGGGGTTTGGGGGACTTGAAATGTAAATGAAGAAAATACATAATTTAAAAAAGAGAGAGAGAGAGAGAGAGAGAGCTTGCTGAGGTATGAGGATCAATACCCTGAGTTTTGAGAAGTGCTTGATTGCCAATTTATTTTCTCCTAAATCCTGAGCCTATTCCAAATTCTCCATACATTTCTTCAATGATTTCATTGGGTTTCCTAGTCCAAATTGCCATAATGTTGTCTAATTTTTCTATTCACTGTATTACTTTCTTCTCTTATTTTTCTTTTTTATCAATTTTTTTCTTTGTATTTCTTTTTTTAGATTAGATTTTTCTGTATTTACATTTCAAATGTTATCCACTTTCCTGGTTCCCCTCTGAAAACTCTCTATTCCTTCCTTACTCCCCCTGCTTTCTAACCCACCCACTCGTGCTTCCTGGCTCTGGCACTCCCCTACCCTGGGGCATAGAGCCTTCCAAGGACCAAGAGCCTCTCCTTTTATTGACGACCAACTAGGCCGTCCTCTGCTACATATGCATCTGGAAACATGAGTCTCAATCCCTGTAGTCTTTTGTTGGTGGTTTAGTCCCTGGGAACTCTAGGAGTACTTGTTACTTCATATTGTTATTCCTCCTCTGGAGATGCAAACATCTTCAGCTCATTGGGTCTTTTCTCTAGTTCCTTCATTGCATACTCTATACTCAGTCCAATGGATGGCTGTGAGCATCTACTTCTGTATTTGTCAGGTACTGTCAGAGCCTGTATGTCATCAATAATGTCATTCAGAATTCTAACAAATATGTCAGATAGTTTGGAGTAATCAGCAAACACTTGGACTCACATATTATGGTAGGGCTTCATTGTGAATATGTTGGTGTCTCTAGCAGACTCAGAGCTGAGATATTACCAGCATTTAGAAGTTGGAAATTTGTATCTTTCCATTTTGCAGTCAAGAACATCATTTCCCAACTGTTATTTGTTGGGGGGGGAGATGGTTTGTGAAAATAACTTCATTAATATCTAGAGATATCAGACCGATTTAAAAATATATTTTTGGGATCAATTCCCAACTTAGTGAGGACACAATAATGTATTCAAGTAAATGTGTTAATTATCTATGCAGTCTTAGTTCTACCTCCTAAAGAACCTATGTTTTTGTTTTCATCAGGAATGTGAATTATTACCTATTTTTTCAGGTACATATTCATGACAGCAGCACTGGGATTTGCTATTCAACAGACAGTTGAAATTATGTAATTCAATTTAGTTACACTATCAGATCATTTTTTTTAAGGAATAGGAAATTTCCTATGAACAAACCACATTTTTTCAGAATGGTATGAAGATGCATATTTGCTGATCAAGAATACATTAAAACTCTTTTAAAACTAATGAAGATCTGTGTCTAGAACTGACCACACTTCTGTGCCACACTTTTCCATACATGTGTTCTGCCAGGAGAGAGCTGGCCACACAGGAGTGCTGACACACATGTGAGCACAGGTAGGACCATCACTTCTGCTCTGAGGGACCCTCCCAGAGCCCTCAAAACACAGGAACTAAGGAGCATCCTGGGACAGGATTCTTCTGATTTCCATCTGTGCCTGCAGCAAGCCCTGTACTAAAGCTCTCCTTACCCAGATCTGACCAGAAAAGAACTGGTCTGCCAAGAGTGCTGACACACACTGGAGAGCATAGGGGAGACCGCCACTTGTGCTCAAATTTCTGGCCAATAGAGACCATGCAAGAACCATCAGGACACAAGAACCAAGGAATGGACAGGGACAGGATCCTGCTGGTTTCCATCTGCACCCCAGAGCTGACCCTGTTGTGCCAGAGCTCTCCATACCCCAATTCCTCTCCAAGAGAACTGGTCTTCCAGGAATGCTGACACACAAGCTTCTAGGAGGTACAAGCCACAATCAGAGACAATAACAACAGCTAATACCAAAGATAACCAGATGGTGAGATTCAAGGGCAAAAACATAAACAGCAGAAATGAAGCAATTTGGCACCATCAGAAACCAGTTCCCCACCAAAGCAAGCCTAGTACACCCCAAGACACTGGAAAAGCAAGACTCATTTAAAATAGCATCTCATGATGATGATGTTAGGGGATTTAAAGAATCACATAAATACCTCCCTTTAAGAAACACAGGAGAACACAGGCAAATAGGTAGAAGTGCTTATGGGGAAACACAAAAGTCCCTTAAAGAATTACATGAAAACACAATCAAACAGGGGGAGGAATTGAACTAAACCATGCAAGATCTAAAGATGGAAATAGAAACAATAAAGAAATCACAAAGGGAGACAACCCTGGAGATAGAAAACCTAGGAGCAATCAGGAGTCATAGATGGAAGCATCACCAACAGAATACAAGAGATAGAAGAGAGAATCTGCAGAAGATACCATAAAAAACATTGACACAACTGTGAGTGAAAATGCATAATGCAAAATGAACCTAACATAAAACATCCAGAAAATACATGACACAATGAGAAAATCAAACCTAAGGATAATAGGTATAGAAAAGAGTGAAGATTTCCAACTTAAGGAGCCAGAAATCTTCAACAAAATTATGGGAAAAAAATTTCCTAACCTAAAGAAAGAGATGCCCACAAACATACAAGAAGGCTACAGAACTCCAAATAGATTAGACCAGAAAAGAAATTCCTCCAGTCACATAATAGTCAAAACACCAAATTCACAAAACAAAAAAGAATATTAAAAGCAGTAAGGGGAAAAGGTCAAGTAACATATAAAGGTAGACCTATGAGAATTACACCAGACTTCTCCCTAGAGACTATGACAACTAGAGGATTGTGGGATGATGTCATAAAAAAACCTAAGGGAACACAAATGCTATCCCAGGCTATTATACACAGCAAAAAAAATCTCAGTTACCATAGATGTAGAAACCAGAATATTTCAGGAAAAAACAAAATTCACACAGTACCTTTCCACATATCCATCCCTACAAAGGGTAATAGATGGAAAACTTCAATACCAGAGGATAGCCACAAAAACATAATTCCACCTCTAACAGCAAAAATCACTAGTCATTAATAAATCTTAACATCAGTGGACTTGAATCCCTGATAAAAATCATAAACTAACAGACTGGATAAGTAAACAGGACCAAACATTTTGCTGCATACAGGAAACACACTTCTTTGACAAAAACAGAAACTTCCTCATATTAAAAAGCTAGAAATTGTTTTCTAAGTAAGTGGTCCCAGGAAATAAGCTAGAGTAGTAATTCTATTATTGAATAAAATCGATCTTCCAGCAACAGTTATCAAAAAAGATGAGGAAGGACAGGCACTTCATACTCATCAAAGGACAAATCTACCAAGAAGAAGTCTCAATCCTGTACATCTATGCTCCAAATGCAAGGGCATCCACATACATAAAAGAAACTTTACTAAAGCTCAAAGTACATATTGCAACTCATACAGTAATAGTGGAAGATTTCAACACCCCACTGTCAGCAATTGACAGATCATTGTAACAGAAATTAAACAGGGACACAGTAAAGCTTATAGAAGTTTTGAAACACATAACTACAGAACATTTCATCCTAAAACAAAATAATATACCATCTTGTCAGAACCTCATGGTACCTTCTCCAAAACTGACCATAAAATCAGTCACAAAACAAGACTCAAGAAGGTTTAAATAATCCCATGCATCCTAGCAGATCTCCACTGACTAAGGCTGGTCTTCAATAACAGTAGGAACAATAAAAAGCCCACATACACATGGAAACAGAACAATACTCTATGCAATGATAACTTGTTCAAGAAAGAAAGAAAGAAAGAAAGAAAGAAAGAAAGAAAGAAAGAAAGAAAGAAAGAAAGAAAGGAAGGAAGGAAGGAAGGAAGGAAGGAAGGAAGGAAGGAAGGAAGGAAGAAATTAAAGATGTTTTAGAATTCAATGAAAATGAAGGCATAACATACCAAACCTTATGGGACTCAGTAAAAGCAGTGCTAAAAGGAAAACTCTTGACTGAGTGCCTTCAAAAAGAATCTGGAGAGAGCACACACTAACAGCTTAACAGCACACCTGAAAGCTCTAGAACAAAAAAAAAAAAAAAAAAAAAAACAAAGAACAAAAAACAAAAAAAAAACAAATAAAGCCAAGAGGAGTAGATGGTAGGAAATAATCAATCTTGGGTCTAAAATTAACCACATAGAAACAAAAAGAACTATACAAAGAATCAAGAAAACGAGGAGCTGATTCTTTGGGCAAAATCAACAAGTTAGATAACCTCTCAGCCAGACTAACCAGAGGGCACAGAGACCATATCCAAATTAACAAAATCAAAAAGGAAAAGGGAGATATAACAACAGAAACCGAGGAAATTAAAAACAAATCATCAGATCCTACTACAAAACCTGGAAACAAAAACTGGAAAATCAGGAAGAAATGGACAATTTTCTAGACAGACACCAGATACCAAAGCCAAATAAAAATCAGTTAATCCACATTAACAGTCCCATAACCCCGAAAGAAATAGAAGTAGTCATTAAAAGTCTCAACCAAAACCAGACCAGAACCAGACGAGTTTAGTGCAGAATTCTATCATACCTTCAAAGAAGAACTAATAGCAACACTTTTCAAAGTATTCACAAATTAGAAACAGAAGGAAGACTACCCAATTCAATCTATGAAGCCACAGTCATGCTGATACCAAAACCACACAAAGACCCAATAAAGATCAAGAACTTCAGACCAATTACCCTTATGATTATCAATCCAACAATACTCAATGTAATTCTTTCAAACTGATCCATGAACACACCAAAATGATCTTTATCAAGATCAACAATGTTTCATTCCAGGGATGCAGGGAAGGTTCAATATATGGAAATCCATCAACATAATCTACTTCATTAATAAACTCAAAGCAAAAACCACTTGAACATTTCATTAGATGCTGAAAAATTATTTGACGAAATCCAACTACCCTTCATGATCAAATTCAAGGAAAGATCAGGAATCAAGGCCCATACCTAAGCACTGAAAAAGTAATATACAACAAATGAGTAGCCAACATCAAACTAAATGGAGAGAAACTTGAAGCAATCAAACTAAAATCAGGGAGAAGACAAGGCTGCCCACTCTCTCCTAATCTATTCAATATAGTACTTGAAGCTCTAGCTAGAGCAATTAGATAACTAAAGGAGGGAAAAGGAATAAAAATTGGAAAGGAAGAAGTCAAAATATCACTATTTTCGGATGATATGATAGTATACTTAAGTGACCCCAAAAATTCCACTGGAGAACTCCTAAACCTGGTAAACAACTTTAGCTAAGTGGCTGGATATAAAATAAACTCAAACAAATCAGTAGCAATCCTATACTCAAAGGATGAATGAGCTCAGAATGAAATTAAGGAAATGACACCCTTCACAATAGTCACAAACAATATAAAATATCTTGGTGTGACTTTAATCAAATGAGTGAAAGATCTGTACAAGAAGGTCAAGTCTCTGAAGAAAGAAATCAAAAAGACCTCAGCTATTCCACTTCTGGGCACATACCCAGAAGATGCTCCAACATGAAATAAGGACACATGCTCCACTATGTTCATAGCAGCCATATTTATAATAGCCAGAGGCTAGAAAGAACCCAGATGTCCCTCAATAGAGGAATGGATACAGAAATTGTGTAACATTTACACAATGGAACACTACTCAGCTATTAAAAACAATGAATTCATGAAATTTGTCAGCAAGTAATTGGATCTAGAAAATATCATCCTGAGTGAGATAACTTAGTCACAAAAGATCACAGGTAATATGTACTTACTTTTAAGTGGCTATTAGGCAAAGAGCTCGGAATACCCAAGATACAACTTGTGGATCACATGAAGATCAAGAGGAAGGAAGACCAAAGTTTGGATGCTTGAGTCCTACATAGAAAGGGAAATGAAATAATCAAGGGAAATAGAGGGTAAGAGGGAGAAAGAGAAGAGTGGAAGGGGAGAAAGAGGTGAAGAATCACGTATGTGATGAGATTGAAGAGATGTACAAAGCCTCAGGAAAATAAACATAGGTGTGTACTAATGGGTGTTGGGCAAGTGGGTTTAGAAACCAGAAAGTGTCAGATGCCAGGAAAGCAAGAGCCTCCCAGGACTCCATGGGCATGACATTAGCTTAAATATCCCACAGAGGGGAGGGAATACCTGCCGAGACCATATCCAGAAGTTAGGCATAGTTCCCTGGTTGAGAGATGGGGCCACTCACCCATCTTCAAAATTTGACCCGAATTGTTCTTGTCTAAGGAAAATACAGGGAGAAATTGTGGAACGGAGACTGAAGGAAAGGCCATCTAGAGACTGCGCCACCTCCGGATCCATCCCACATGCAGACAACTAACCCAGACACTATTGCTAATACCAAGAAGTGCTTGCTGACAGGAGCCTGAGAGGCTTTGCCAGATCCTGATGAATGAAGATGCAGAATCTCATAGCCAGCCATCTGACTGAGCACAGGAACCTCTTTGGAGGAGTTAAGGGAAGGACTGAAGGAGCTGAAAGGGCCTTCCTTACATCAACCTGAGGGGAGGCCCTTAGTCCTGTGAAGGCTTGATGCTCCAGAGTAGAAGAATGTTAAGGAGTGGATAGGTGGGTTGGGGAGCACCCTCGTAGATATGGGGAGATGGGATAGGGTGCTTGCAGAGGGTCAAACAGGAAAGAGGATAATTTTTGAAATGTAAATTTTGAAAAAATAACTACTGAAGAACAAGTGCACTGTACGTTCACACATTTTAAAAACTATGTACAAGTATTTTAATTCATATAAAGTTTTATCATGTGCAAATTATTTTGCTGTAACACACACACTTGAAGCATAATCAGAAATATGTATTCCAGTTATGATAAGATCTATAATATAATCAATACCTGCTAAAATTGTTATTTTTAATATGCATTAGAGTGTGTTTTTTAATCAGCTAGCTTTTTTCCATGTAAATTAATTAAATGAGTGAAACAGAATATTAAATATTTAGAAACAGAAGGAATGGCATGTTAGTGGATGGTATGATGTCCAGAGTGATTTATTAATTTTGACATACACTGTGAGAGAGTCACTCCTGATGAAATTTTAGACAAAAGTAATTCCTCTTTTTCCAATCATAATGATTTTCAGTAAACTTATGTGTGGTTTTTATAATTACAAATCCAATTGTGACTTCTTTCAGTTTTTCCTGTCATGTTTTAACAATGTTCAGGAATAAATTTTGTTTATTTCTCCAAATTATCTATCTTTACTAATTTATTTTATAAAATACTTTGAGAATGCTATTTTTAATAGCTCTTTAATTTCTCAGATACTTTGTTTTGCAAACAAAATAGAAGTAGGCCACAATTATAGTTCAAATTGTCAATGCTTGCCTAATAAAGAGAAGCTCAATCCCTATCACAGAAATAAGGAAAGGAGGACAACATTATACTTCAAAACTGCAAGGAGAAAGAAAACTAAAACCAAAATTGTCTAATTTCTGCAAGCTTTATTATGAGATGCACCCAGAACTGGCTAGCCAGCTCTCTTACACTGAGTCAGGATTTTAGAACACAGCCCAGAATATGTGGAAGGTAGGTTTTCATGTAGCATAGGAGTAGGGGTTTTCCAAATGGGGAAATTGTCACGCAAAATAGTTGGGAGTACAGGAGCAGAACATACTTAAGGAGTTAATTGTAACAACTCCTGAAACAAACATATAAATACATTCCTGGAACAGGCAGTGCAGAACCATTTGCATTTAAGGTGATAGGTGGGCATAGTACCATCTTTCAGGTACAGAAGTTCAATCATAAACAGAAATGAACCTAGTTTGTCTTTACTATACTATGACTCTCAAACCAAAGATGAAGGCGGGCTACTTCTTTAACAGAAATTCACAGACAGATGAGTGGGTGATTTCCTGGTTTTATGTTTCTATGTTGATACCACATAACAATGGAGAGAGTTTTCATTTTGAATTATCATATTTTACTTTGGATACCAAAGTTTCTGCATTTTCTGAAGTGATGCTGTATTTCTTGGATTATGTTTTCAGCCACTCCCATACTTTTTCTTCATTGAATTTTCAAATAATAATGGTGGCACCAGCCTCTGTTTTTTTCCTTGCTATTCCCATGTTTTTGACAGAATTTTCCTGAAGAGATGCAAAACTCAAACATATTCCCTACCCAACCCACCCCTACACATCTATTTAGTACCCACACAGAGCAAAGTAACAATTGTACCAATGGTAAACTTTGGTGAACCAAGGGGGTTTATTGAAATTTCTAGCTGGAGTATAAGTGAAGGATTACTTACAAGAACAGAGGTAATTCAAAGAAGCAGCTGCATCATGAGAAAGTCTACTACAACATGGTGACAACTCATGAAAGCTGCGCCCTAACATTTCTGAACAGAACTGATAAAGCATCAGATTCTCTGCTGCTTGGCTTGGTGGATTCTCTTCACCAGCAGCTGTTTGCTCCTTTTAACCTGCTGTAAGAGGTCCTAGAAAATCATCCAAGTTTCTCTTCTCCTAGACCTGTAACCTTAATTCTTGAGTCACAAGAGTCTCCTCCTCCATACCAGAGAAGTTACTTCAACTGTCATGAAACAACTCCAGAACTATTATGTTTATTTTTCTCATCTGATCTTACCTCAACAGAATTCATTATGAGTTATTGTTTTGTCAAGGACATCTGCTGGGTACAGTTCAGGGGAAAGTAGTGTATGGAGAAGAGGGGACTGGGGGAAGGGAACAAGATAAGCAGAGAGACAGCAAGAGAAATTGGAGTCTTCATTTCTTCTTGAATTTCTGGAACAATCTGCGTGTCTGGGTCCCTGGGTATATACTAATGGACCCTGTTGTATTACTTCTACCCACAGAAAGCTTCCCTGATGTTTTCCTAATGTTTTTCTCTGCTCCCTAGGTTGCCACCTGCTTTCTGACAAAAATAGCACTTGAATGTTTTGTTCTCCCTTTCATTTTAGATGTACAACTCTCACAGAGTAGAGCTTTCCACCTTGTCTGCAGCTTCATGTTCTGAGATTTCAGCTAACGATGTTCAACTGCAACCAGAAAATAGTTTACAGAAAATTCCAGAAATACATTTTGCATTTGAATATCATTTCTCATAAAATGTGACGATGTTCAGTAGTTGTCTTCAGTAGCAAATCATCTATTGCATACTGACAATGAAGAGTTCAAGTAACATCTATTTTTCTTCAGAGTGGATCCTGAACACAAGAATATTAACTTTGGCAACTTGACTGGGCCAAGGAGAATCCAAAATACTTTCTTTAAGTGAAAGTTACTGAAATAATCAAAAAAGGGAAAGAGTATGTTAAAGTTGCTAAGAATTAGCTTAAGAACACATTTTGTAACATAAAATGTGGGGAAAAAAGAACTGCTAATTAGCAATCAAACTAAACTGTGGCTATGCCTTTTTTATGCTTATAGCCACAGTACAAAATTAGTATTCATTGAAATAAAAAAGACATCTATGAGATACAAAAAGAGAACAGAATGTCAATGTTTCACATCGGAGAGTGTATAAAAATCTATGCAAAAATTTTAGAATGGTACATTTGTTGCTTTTTCCATAACTGCAACAAAATACCATGTAAAAGCTGTGTTTTCCAAAGATGGGAGGAAAAAGACTACTGACCCAAAGCATCATGGCCAAATTATTTAAAACAGACAATTAATGAATGCAAGCATGTCATTCATTTTCAAATGTGTTGGGGCCAAAAAGCCTGTAGAATCTCAGTCTCCATCCTGTCCCTCGGCCATCATCTATTAACTAACATTCTTTGTTTCTTCTATCTTATTCCTGTACACTCAGGACACTTTATGGTAGGGAACTCTCCGGACATTTTACAATGGGGATTTTCCTTTGGCCTGTGCACCTGAGCAAATATGGTTTTCAGCTTTATAAACCCTCCATTTCCCAAGAGTAAATGAGACTTGAACAGGATTTTGTCTTGTCTCCCTCCTTCTCGTTCCCTGACCCCAAATATGTAGTTGCAACTCCCTTTTCTCGTGAACCCTGTTGTTTAAGTCCTGCAGGTCAGGGCACAAAGTCTACATCCTCCCTAAGGTGGAGTTTATGAGGTCTATGGGTTAAGAAAGATCAAGAGTAGGAAGTTTGCTAATGAGGGAAGTAGATGGAGTTACAGCAGTGACCATTACAGGTGATTAAAATGAAGTAATAATCACAATAGGTAGTTATGTGGTAGGCATAGGTAATCATATGTCTTTTTGAAACACTGACTAGAGTTGCAAGATGACTATAAACAATTCTTTGAGACAAGGCATGGCTGTTATTCATGGAACAGGCTGTACAAAATCATTTGTAGTTATGGTTCCAGGTGGGGGTTAGCCCTCTTCTTGAGAAACAGATTTAATCATAAACAAAATAAACCTTGTCTTACCTCTACTATGAAATTCTTTTTTAACCCTAAGGAGGAGTCAGTCCATTTCTTTATTCCTCCCCTGTCTTAAGTGTCCCCATCAAGTCCTTGATAGTATTCTTTATCTGGGGAAAAACAAAACTTGTTATGTGTCAAAAGTTGCACGGTTCATTTATAAATGATACCTGATTGGATAGAATGGATAGAACAAAACTTTTTCTTGGCATGCCAATAGGTACTATAGGCATCCAGTTTGTACTCTTTGACAGGAAGTTTTCTTGGACCTTGGACATAATACTGTAGCCCTTTGCTGAGGACAAGGGGCTAGATATTCTCCTCTGCAACTACTTCCTGTTGCTTTTAGGAAAGTTTGTCAGGGCCCAGGGTTACCTGGGCTTGGATGAAAGGATAACCATGAGGAGAAGAAGAAGATATAGATGGAGAAAGGAGAAGCAGCCATGTTTTAGGTGATCCATAAAAACATGTCCTTAAGGATTGGCCAATGGGAAGTAAGAGCAGCTCATATATATGAAATTTTTTTACATATAATTTCTCAAATATAAATCAATTTATTCAATAATAAACATGATTTTCTTCTTAAGAAACATTAATATTCTTATTTATGAAGATAGTATTTAATTTTACCTGTATATTTTTACTTTTTAACTGCCAGTGGAATAGAGTATGTTCATCATCAGTTATTGTTGCACAGTAACAATGAATTCCTAATTATGCTTAAAAATAAATGACATTGTGTTTACTCACCTTTGGCTTGTGTACAGAATGGAATCATGTTACTATCTTAGGTTTCCTAAATACATTATAAAATAATAATAACGATTTTTCTCACATAATTATGGAACTGGAAAGTCTAAATCAAGTTATCAGCAAAGACGCTCACCTTCAAAGTGATCCCAGAAATTCTGGTTCCTCTGGCCTCTCTCTGAGTCTTCAATTCTCTTTAATCCATGACTCCGGACTCTAATTTCTTCCTATCATCATATGGCTATATGTATATGTATAATACCATTGTCTGTTTTTCTTAAAATAAGCCCTTTGATTTAGGTACCAGCTTAAATGTGACACGATCTTTCATTTAATTGTAACTTTAAAGATCTGTTTATCATAGATCACCCAAGTCCAGTGTTTGGGCATACATAACCTCTTTGGAAGATATCATTTCATTATGGAAATGTCTGTGCTCCCAATACAAATAAATAAGTGTGTTTTGTGTCTATGTCTTGGTAGGCTCGGGCATGGTATGAAAGGCCCCCCAGTTTTTACAGTAAAAGAACTGCATGTCAGCTATGAGAGTTTCTAGAACAGGCATCTTAGTTTCTTCATTTTCTTCTGGTACAATAGAAGTTGCCTTGCTTTACATGCATTCTTCCCAATATTGAAGCTTCTCATTATGTATTCCTTGCAAAGGAACTTGCTATCATTTTGCTTCTTTAACTTAAGAAATTTCGGATTTTGACTGCAATAAATATCATCAAAATGCAGGTGTTTTATCTTGAAGTTACAAATTTTCCTTTCTCACTTCTCTATTCAAATATATAATGGAGAAGATAAACCATCATATTCCAGATTGTTCCCTTCACAACTCCTCAATCTTTTGTCATGCATGTTTCATGAAATAGTTTTTTACAACTTGGAGCTTTTTGAAAGAAAAGTCAAAATTCATAACAATTTATGCTTTGTTTTATATAAGAATTCTATGAAAGACTAGAAAAATGTTCTCCAAAGAACTTAATTTGAAAATTAAATTGGTGGGTTTTTTTTCAAGTTGTTTCATTCTTTGAATATACAATTCAAAATAGTTCCCAAAATGCTTTCATATATCTTTACAATTTTTTCAATCCTGCTTCATATGAATTGATCAATCACTTGATTTTAAAATGCAATTGTTATTTATCAGTTACTAGTTCTAAATGAAGAAGTATGTTTTATTATCTATATTTACATCTTGTTTTCATTTGTACCAAAAACTCTTTATACAACAACCATTTTTTGCAATGCACACCATCATTGTTTAAAGTTCAGTAGATGTCTTTGATGCCTCCCTAGTTTCTTGACTTTAAAATCTTCTTATCATTTCACTATTTCTTTAATTTTGAAGTATTTTTATCATTCTTTTTCTATTCTTCTAAAATTTTGTAAGAGCTATTACTTTCTCTTATGTGAAAGTATATTTATTCTTCCCAAGGAATTAAAAATGAAAAGTAGAATTATTCAAATGTAAGCATGGTGCTTTAAAACTCAAATTTGGGATTGTTTTCTCGTTATTCATTGTTATAAAGGACAGCGATTCATAAGAAAAATGAAGAAACATATCAAATTAAAATTATTCAAAATTTATTTTCCATTGTTATTGATGTTTAAATTGCATTTATATCTAAAATTCAGAGCTGTGCCCAGTAATAGTAATCAGATGAATTTCCTATGCCATGTCTATGATACATTAGTTACAGGAATAAAGCTAGACATCAGCAAAGCTTTCATACTGTGGGCCATCTCTTTGTTTACAGAAAATGTAACAAGAAGAAAGCAAGCTATCATGAGCAATTAAATAGAGAGAGAATTAAAAAACGTTTGCCTATATATGTGTGTACTTGTATAACACCACATGTATGACCATAGTAGCTTTATATATGCAATCCAATCAGATTTACAAGCTGTGAATAAATTCTATAATAAAGGAGATTTGTGAGCAATAAAATATATTCATTGAGAAAAAAAAAAACACAAAATCCGGTCGTGGTGGCGAACGCCTTTAATTTCAGCACTCGGGAGGCAGAGGCAGGTAGATTTCTGAGTTCGAGGCCAGCCTGGTCTACAGAGTGAGTTCCAGGACAACCAGAGCTATACAGAGAAACCCTGTCTAGAAAAACCATTAAAAAACACACATATATATATATATATATATTGATATATTAAATATAAATTATAAATATAATATACTAAAACTTTTATTTACTGAGTGGTTATTCTATATTTATCTAGAAACTTTGAGTGAACATTTCATTGAGATAAAGGAGAAAAAGGAGATTGACATTGTGGCTTCTAGATTATTTTATCTTAGAAAAATACAAATCGTAATATATTGATTTAAGAAATTATATGAGACACAATTATGTTAAAATATGATATTTATAATAGATTGGTCTATTATGTTCTGTTCCAAATTATTTTTTCTACCTTACCAAATATGCTAAGACCTTGTACTGATTATATTTATACTTCCTTTTTTTTCAATGCACATTTAATTTAATATTAAGAATTTGATACAAAAGGCCCAATACAATGAAGGAACACATTCCTCCATTTCATACCAACGACAATGCTGTTTAATATGTGCCTACTGAATGAGATGAGGGTTTACTGAATAATGGGAGTCTCATCATAACCAAAAACCATATACAATGCAGTTATGAAATGAATGCTTATAGTGCTTCAAACAGTTTAAACCTGAAGTGTGAGACCACACCTTCACATTTGTACAGTCCTCGGTTAAGGTTATGTACAGTTTCCACAACCATTCAAAAAACAAACCATTGATAAAAACCACATAGATTTGAGGCTCCATTATATAATATAGAGCTCAGATCTAAGTGGATAAATAGATGCTCTACTTGTACTGGTAGCTATGAAGTGATTGTCTCATGGCTATTAGTTGGTTCTTAGCAAGTAAATCCTTTAAAGGCAAATTCACCTCATTTGAGTTTTGACCCAGTACTTCAACAATCATGAAGTCGACAGCCTTATTGGCATTACTGATGTACAGTGTCTCTAAGTCACTTTGCTCGTGGTTAAGAGCAATGCATATTCCATTTTTACATTTTACATGTTCAGTTCATGATTTAAAACCTCTAGGATTTTAGTCCTCCAAACTGTCTGAAGACACAGTATTCCACAGACTTAAGACTTCTGTTTTTCCCTCTATTTTCTTCCAAAAGAAACACTTCTCTAAGTGTCTACATGGCCTAGAAGGGGAATTTTTCGGAGTTGGCCTCGTCTTCAGAATAGTCCAACGGCATCAGGCCTCTGATACAAGTGGAAGGGAAAGAGAAAGAAGCTGAAACACAAGGTTCATCCTGTAAGCATTACATTAACCATTACAAGCTGGACAGTATAAGAATGTGGCTTTTTTTTTTTTTTTTTTTTTTTTTTGCTCAAAAAGTCTGAGTCTTGGTGTACAAACGAGTAGTGGGCTGTCCCACAACAGCTTTCTTGAGCTGGGACTCTCAGAGAAGTCATGACTGGGGAATATGATTTGTTTACCTATCAGGCGTAAACTTCCAGGCACTCAGTTCATTTTGGGCTTGTTCCAGTTTGTCTTTAGTCTGTTCCAGTTCAGCTTTCATGTTTAGGAAAAACAAGTTGATCGCTGGGTCTACCATTGTTGGTCTCAGTTGGGCCACACTCGGCTGCTGAACTTGCTTGAGGTACTGGATTTGAGTAGTGCACTCTTGCATCTTCTGCTCCTTGG
Source organism: Mus caroli (assembly GCF_978045245.1). Taxonomy (NCBI): domain Eukaryota; kingdom Metazoa; phylum Chordata; class Mammalia; order Rodentia; family Muridae; genus Mus; species Mus caroli. The sequence continues at coordinate 45,726,435 of NW_028227264.1, forward strand.
TTGCTAGCCACATGACAAGAATGTTCCCCCTGCGTGCAGACTCCTGCTGTTGCTGCTTTAGTTTTGCTTCAGATTCTCTTAAACCAGACACATCGTTTGAATTAAGATCTGTGTACTTTCCCTCCAAAGCTTGAACATAAGCTTCATATTGTTTCCATCTGAGAATTAACTCATCCAGTGCCATAATGTTGAAATCTGTTTCACTCAGTCGGACCTTTTTAGGAAGAGGTTCTTCGTTGGTCATCTTCCACCCTGAGACTTCTGACGCCTCCTTGGTCACCACGCTGGGTACCTCCGGAGAGAAAAGGCAAGGGCAGGCCGGCTTGTCCCACTGGGGACCTCGGGACTCGTAGAGAGAGTGGCATACCACTCCTGCCGCACCGAGACAGTCTGTGGAAGCCCGCACCTGCCCCATCAGGGCTCCTATATTTATATTTTCAATATCATTTTATGTTACATGCCTAAAAGTCAATTATAGCAATATACTAACTATTGCTTTGTAATGAAAAAATAAATACAATTCTAGTAAAAAGTGATATGATAATCTGTTAGCATATAAATTATGTAGAAATTAGTGAAGCAGCTAAGAATAAAATAATTACCACTGGCTTGAGTTGGGAGTGAAGACAAAGACCTAGAAGGTATCTAATTCAACAAACTTCAACTCTGTCACTTTCTGGTAGATAATATCAGTGGAACAGCTGAATATTACCTGCAGGGATTTTCAAAATTAAACCAAAACTCTTAACTACTTGAATGTGGGTTAAAAATACAATACATTAATAATTAATGTAAGGCTTGAACTGAGGACATTAAATATTTGACAGTCATCACATGAGCATAGTAAGGATACTTCTTTTTTCAATTTGATATGTTATTTTCCTCTTTGTTAATTCTTTCCTCTTATATTATATCCTGACTGCAGTTTCTCCTCTTTCACCTGTTATTTCTTAAGTACACAATATTTTCCAGTTTTCAACATGTCTTGTTAAGTAAATATATCCCAATTTCTGACATAAGGTACTTAACGGATCCATGTTAAAATAAAGAAAAAAATTAAAATGAATTAAGACATTCTTATTTTGTGTGCTTAGTTATATTTACTTGTCCTGTTAAAATTTGTACCTTATTTATTAAGATTACTTTAGCTTTCACAGAGAGGTAAAATAAATAAATGTTTCTGGTTTGAAGGAATGGTTATTATAGTATGAGATGAACTATCATTGATATTATGGTATAGAGCTGAAATGAAAAAAAATAACAAAATATTGATGATGACAATCTTTACTGGACCGAAAAGTAAAAAATAGTTATAAGAACACACACCTAGTTCTTATGTACAATTCTCATGTTCCTATAAAATATATAATACTCCTAATGTCAAAATTCAAGAGGTCTTTGATGCTGTGTAGGCTTATTTTTTTTAAACCCTAACTTCAATAAGGTTTCTTAAATACTTTAACCTCTTTTCTAGCCCACCACCCTCCAGAAGTAATATAAAAGAAAAGCTATTAGGATAGTGGGGAAATAGGGCTGCTTAGAAATAGTTCTTTGGAGCAAATCAAACCTGCTTAGTCAGGATATCAGCAGTTCAGTCTCCACGAATCAGCAGTGGCAGCTCAATCTCCTCACAAGCACCATTCATGAATCAGCAATGGAGGTCAATCGAGAAGAAGCCATGAGGGTCTGCTGTATGATGTTTAGAAGGAGCTCCTTGGGGCAATTTCAATCTGCAATTGACAGGATACCAACAATAGTGTAAGAATAGCAAACACAAATCAGCAGCAGTGGCACAACCCAGTAGAAACATCCAGGCCTCTGCTGAATTGGTACAATTCAGCAGGAGCAACCACAGTTCTCTGCTATATCTCTTTCAACAAAGTGAAGATCAACAAAGGTGCAAGACCGAAGAATACTTGCAAAGCTAGCTATGCCAGCTAGTCGTCACTGTCCACTGAGTACTATTTATACTCCCTCTAAAGATCTGTTGGCCCATGAGCCATGCCTCAGCAAAGTCCACATGAGTCTGTATCAACTGATATATCCAGAGTCTTTGACTTCACTGTGCTAATTGGCCCAAGTATGAAGAAGCAGTAAGAAGCCACCAGAACACCATCAGAAGTTCTTTTTTGGTGCATTGCCTTTTATGAGGTCATGATCAACAATGACCAGCAAGGAATGATAGGGCATACCAAGACTATCCAGTGTCTACTGGGTTATATTTGTATTCCTTCTTAACATCATGCATTCTTTCACATGTTCGCTTTAGGGAAACATTTTTTTTTCATGTACATTTGTTTCAGGAGACCATGTCTTCATATGGGACAGTGGACTGTGCCACCAGATAGAAAACTTGGTAAGGTCTAGCAGATTCAGAAACCCTGGCATTTCTCATAATTGAGAACGGTATGTATTTAAATCTACTCTCAACCAGATTACTGTCCTCTGACACTTTACCAGGACACCCCATGGAGATGATTGTAACAATCAGTTATGTATGGTCATCACCTCCACATGTAGATGAGGCATTCCTAACATCTCAGGCTAAGCCAAGAGAAAACATTTGCCTTTAGACCTGAAGCATCCCAAAATGTATATATCTACAAGGAATAAAGTTAATGAGTTATTTCACCAAAGAATGTCTGAGAGTACCTGTTTTATGGAGCTGTAACACTCTTAGGAAAAAGTATTCTCTCAAGATTTAGTCTCTGAATTTTTCTTGAGCCTACCACAGCCACTTCCAGCTCAATGGCTCAGACATTGGCTACTAGGTGCCCACAGCATCCCTCCTCCTACCACTGACTCCAGGGCAGTGACTTTAACACCTTGCCTCCTTCTGCATCCTGCTGCCTGCCACAGACTCTACGTAGTGGAAGCCACACAAGCTTTACTCCAGCTCTGAATTGGAGAGGTGCAACTCTTTGGCCACTCCACCTGGGCCAGATCTCCACAGAACACTCTGGATAGTGTCCAGTACACAGACTGGCACCTACATGTGTCTGCTTTAGCAAAACATCCTTTCACATGTCTGCTTTAGAAAAACATCCTGCCACCTGTGTGCCCACAAAATATTTTTTGACATAAGTGACTTTCCAAAGAAACCAGAAGCATCCACTTCAATTATGTTTTCACTTGATAAAAATTTAGATAAAGAATAATTTGCATATAAAAGTGATTTTGGAATTAGGGATTTATTAGGAAATATTAAAGAATTGTTTTATTGTGATACTTGCAATAATATAAAGACAAGAAATGGTATTTATAAAATGTTAAATTAAAATCAGAATCACAAATATTCTGATAGGGGATGAGGTGGAGTGGGGCATCCTTGTGGAGACAACAGGGCCGGGAGAAGGTATAGGATGTGAAACAGTCAGAGGATGGATCAGAAAGGGAAAAAAAATCTGGCATTTAAAATAAATAAATAAATAATAAAAAAGGAAATGGACTGATTTCTCTAGTGGATTCTGATTAGTGGATGAGTTTTCATCCCTTACAAGTATAATGCATGGGAGACTGAATCCTTTTAATCCTTCTTGATTTCAATTTGATAGATGTATTACCAACATACCTTCCTTTTGTCACAATATGTGTTAGGACTTGTTTAATCTTTTTTTTTTTTTAGTTCAATTATTTTTCACTGAAATATTGGTTTTATTCCGTCCTCTTTTTAATGGGGAAAATATTCTCATGTAATTGGCAATGAAACTGAAAAAGAAAGTATGTTAAATTTCTCAACTTCAAAAATATGTATGCATATTTTTTACACAATGAATTAATTAGGACAAAAGAGTTTTACTGTCTAAAATGCTTTTTTTAAAAAATATTTTCTTTTTATTATGTATTTTCCTCAATTACATTTCCAATGCTATCCCAAAAGTCCCCCATACCCTCCCCCCACTTTCCTACCCACCCATTACCACTTTTTGGCCCTGGCGTTCCCCTGCACTGGGGCATATAAAGTTTGCATGTCCAATGGGCCTCTCTTTCCAGTGATGTCAGACTAGGCCATCTTTTGATACATATGCAGGTAGAGTCAAGAGCTCCTGGGTAGTGATTAGTTCATAATGTTGTTGCACCTACAGGGTTGCAGATCTCTTTAGCTCCTTGGATACTTTCTCTAGCTCCTCCATTGGGGGCCCTATGATCCATCCAATAGCTGACTGTGAGCATCCACTTCTCTGTTTGCTAGGCCCCAGCCTAGACTCACAAGAGACAGCTGTATCAGGGTCCTTTCAGCAAATGCTTGCTAGTGTATGCAATGGTGTCATCGTTTGGAGGCAAATTGTGGGATGGATCCCTGGATATGGCAGTCTCTAGATAGTCCATCCTTTTGTCTCAGCTCCAAACTTTGTCTCTGTAACTCCTTCCATGGGTGATTGTTTCCAATTCTAAGAAGGGGCAAAGTGTCCACACTTTGGTCTTCGTTCTTCTTCAGTATCATGTGTTTTACAAATTGTATCTTATATCTCCAGTATACTAAGTTTCTGGGCTAATATCCACTTATAAGTGAATATATATCATTTGAGTTCTTTTCTGATTGTGTTACCTCACTCAGGTTGATGCCCTCCAGGTCCAATCATTTGACTAGGAATTTTATAAATTCATTCCTTTAAATAGCTGAGTGGTACTCCATTGTGTAAATGTACCACATTTTTTGTATCCATTCCTCTGTTGAGGGGCATCTGGGTTATTTCCAGCTTCTGGCTATTATAAATAAGGCTGCTATGAACATAGTGGAGCATATGTCCTTATTACCGGTTGGGACATCTTCTGGATATATACCTAGGAGAGGTATTGTGTGATTCTCCAGTAGTACTATGTCCAATTTTCTGAGGAACCTCCAGACTGATTTCTAGAGATGTTGTACAATCTTGCAATTCCCCACCAACATTGAAGGAGTTTTCCTCTTTCTCCACATCCTTGCCAGCATCTGTTGTCAATGGAATTTTTGATCTTAGACATTCTGACTGGTGTGAGATGGAATCTCAGAGTTGTTTAGATTTGCAATTCTCTGATGATTAAGGATGTTGAACATTTTTTCAGGTGCTTCTCAGCCATTCTGTATTCCTCAGGTGAGAAATCTTTGTTTAGCTCTGAGCCCGATTTTTTAATGGGGTTATTTGATTTTCTGGAGTCCACTCTCTTGAGTTCTTTATATATATTGGATATTAGACCCCTTTCTGATTTAGGATGGGTAAAGATCCTTTCACAATCTGTTGGTGGTCTCTTTTTTTCTTATTGATGGTGTCTTCTATCTTGCAGAAGCTTTGCAGTTTCATGAGGTCCCATTTGTCAATTCTCGATCTTACAGCACAAGCCATTGCTGTTCTATTCAAGAATTTTTCCCCTGTGCCCACCATATCTTCGAGGCTTTTCCCCACTTTCTCCTCTATAAGTTTCAGTGTCTCTGGTTTTATGTGGAGTTCCTTGATCCACTTAGATTTGACCTTAGTACAAGGAGATAGGAATGGATCGATTCACATTCTTCTACATGATAAACACCAGTTGTGCCAGCATCATTTGTTGAAAATGCTGTCTCTCTTCCACTGGATGGTTTTATCTCCCTTGTCCAACAACAAGTGGTCATAGGTGTGTGAGTTCATTTCTAGGTCTTCAATTCTATTCCATTGGTCTACTTGTCTGTCACTATACAAGTACCATGCAGTTTTTATCACATTTGCTCTGTAATAAAGCTTTAGGTCAGGCATGGTGATTCCACCAGAGGTTCTTTTATCCTTGAGAAGAGTTATTGCTATCCTAGATTTTTTGTTATTCCCGATGAATTTGCAGATTGCTCTTTCTAATTCGTTGAAGAATTGAGTTGGAATTTTGATGGGGATTGCATTGAATCTGTAGATTGCTTTTGGCAAGATAGCCATTTTTACAAGGTTGATCCTGCCAATTCATGAGCATGGGAGATTTTTCCATCTTCTGAGATCTTCTTGAATAGGTATGGGGAGAGTGGACAGCCTTGTCTAGTCCCTGATTTTAGTGGGATTGCTTCCAGCTTATCACCATTTACTTTGATGTTGGCTACTGGTTTGCTGTAGATTGCTTTTATCATGTTTAGGTATGGGCCTTGAATTTCTGACTTTTCCAAGACTTTTATCATGAATGGGTGTTGAATCTTGTAGAAGGATCTGATGGTGTTTTGGATTTCTTCAGGATCTGTTGTTATGTCTCCCTTTTCATTTCTTATTTTGTTAATTAGGATGCTGTCCCTGTGCCCTCTAGTGAATCTAGTAAGGGTTTATCTATCTTGTTGATTTTCTCAAAGAACCAACTCCTTGTTTGGTTAATTCTTTGAGTAGTTCTTGTTTCCACTTGGTTGATTTCACCCTTGAGTTTGATTATTTCCTGCCGTCTACTCCTCTTGGGTGAATTATCTTAATTTTTTTCTAGAGCTTTTAGATGTGTTGTCAAGCTGCTAGTGTGTGCTCTCTCTAGTTTCTTTTTGGAGGCACTCAGAGCTATGAGTTTTCCTCTTACAAATGTTTTCATTGTGTCCCATAGGTTTGGGTATGTTGTGGCTTCATTTTCATTAAACTCTAAAAAGTCCTTAATTTCTTTCTTTATTCCTTCCTTGACCAAGGTATCATTAAGAAGAGTGTTTTTCAGTTTCCACGTGAATGTTGGCTTTCCATTATTTATGTTGTTATTGAAGATCAGCCTTAGTCCATGGTGGTCTGATAGGATGCATGGGACAATTTCAAAATTTTTGTATCTGTTGAGGCCTGTTTTGTGACCAATTATATGGTCAGTTTTGGAGAAGGTCCCATGAGGTGCTCAGAAGAAGGTATATCCTTTTGTTTTAGGATAAAATATTCTGTAGATATCTGTTAAGTCCATTTGTTTCAAAACTAACTTCTGTTAGTTTCACTGTGTTCCTGTTTAGTTTCTGTTTCCACGATCTGTCCATTGATGAAAGTGGTGTGTTGAATTCTCCCACTATTATTGTGTGAGATGCAATGTGTGCTTTGAGCTTTACTAAAATGTCTTTAATGAATGTGGCTGCCCTTGCATTTGGAGCATAGATATTCAGAATTGAGAGTACCTCTTGGAGGATCTTACCTTTGATGAGTATGAAGTGTCCCTGCATGTCTTTTTTGATAACTTTGGGTTGGAAGTCGATTTTATTCTATATTAGAATGGCTACTCCAACTTGTTTCTTCAGACCATTTACTTGGAAAATTGTTTTCCAGCCTTTCACTCTGAGGTAGTGTTTGTCTTTTTCCCTGAGATGGGTTTCTTGTAGGAAGCAGAATGTTGGGTCCTGTTTGTTTAGCCAGTCTGTTAGTCTATGTCGTTTTAGTCCATTGATATTAAGAGATATTAAGGAAAAGTAATTGTTGCTTCCTTTTATTTTTGTTGTTAGAGTTGTCATTTTGTTCTTGTGGCTGTCTTCTTTTTGGTTTGTTTAGGGATTACTTTCTTGCTTTTTCAATGGCATGGTTTCTGTCCTTATATATATTTTCTTTTTCTGGTATTCTTTGAAGGGCTGGATTCCTGAAAAGATAATGTGTGAATTTGGTTTTGTCGTGGAATACTTTGGTTTCTCCTTCTATGGTAATTGAGAGTTTGACTGGGTATAGTAGCCTGGGCTGGCATTTGTGTTCTCTTAGTGTCTGTATAATATCTGTCCAGGCTCTTCTGGCTTTCATAGTCTCTGGTGAAAAGTCTGGTGTAATTCTGATAGGCCTTCCTTTATATGTTACTTGAACTTTATCTCTTACTGCTTTTAGTATTCTCTCTTTGTTTAGTGAATTTGTTGTTCTGATTATTATGTATTATGTGTCGGAAGGAATTTCTTTTCTGGTCCAGTCTATTTGGAGTTCTGTAGGCTTCTTGTATGTTCAAGGGCATGTCATTCTTTAGGTTTTGGATGTTTTCTTCTATAATTTTGTTGAAGATATTTGCTGGCCCTTTAAGTTGAAAATCTTCATTCTCATCAACTCCTATTATCCATAGGTTTGGTCTTCTCATTGTACCTTGGATTTCCTGGATGTTTTGAGTTAGGATCCTTTTGTGTTTTGTATTTTCTTTGATTGTTGTACAGATGTTCTCTATGGAATCTTCTGCACCTGAGATTCTCTCTTCCATGTCTTGTATTCTGTTGCTGATGCTCACATCTATGGTTCCAGATTTCTTTCCTAGGGTTTCTATCTCTAGTGTTGTCTCACTTTGGGTTTTCTTTATTTTGTCTACTTCCCTTTTTAGGTCTTAGATGGTTTTATTCAATTCCATCACCTGTTTGGTCATGTTTTCCTGCAATTCTTTAAGGTATTTTTGTGTTTACTCTTTAAGGTCTTCTAACTGTTCAACTGTTTCCTCCTGTATTTCTTTAAGTGAGTTATTAAAGTCCTTCTTGATGTCCTCTACCATCATCATGAGATATGCTTTTAAATCCGGGTCTAGCTTTTCGGGTATGTTGGGGTGCCCAGGACTAGGTGGGGATGGAATGCTGTATTCTGATTATGGTGAGTGGTCTTGATTTCTGTTAGTAGGATTCTTACTTTTGCCTTTCGCCATCTGGTAATCTCTGGAGCTAGTTGTTATAGTTGTCTCTGGTTAGACCTTGTTCCTCAGGTGATTGTGTTAGCCTCTATCAGCAGACATGGGAGAATAGTCTCTCCTTAGTTTCAGTGGTCAGAGTACTCTCTGCAGGCAAGCTCTCCTCTTGCAGGGAAGGTGCCCAGATATTTGGTGTTCGAACCTACCTCCTGGCAGAAGTTGTGTTCAACTCACCAGAGATCTTAAGATCCTGTGGATGGTCCTGTGAGGACCTTGGGGGTTTCCAGAAACTCCATGCACAAGGAACCCCGGTGCTGGAGTGGACAGGTACTTGTGCCCCTGATCAGGCCGGGTTATCTGCTTCCCTAGTCAATGCAGTCTCAGGTCCCGTGCGATTGGATTGGAGCAGATGCTGTGTTCCACTCAACAGATGTCTTAAGATCCCGTGGGGGATCCTGAGTGGGTCCTTGTGGGTGTCCAGAGACTCTGTGGGCAAGGAACCTGGTGCTGGAGTGGACCAGAAGGGACTTGTGCCGACTTGTTTAACTTTAAGCTCAATAAATATAAATTGAAAAATATATGTAGGTCACTAACTTCAGATGTAAAAATACATATAATTTTTTCATAGAATTATACATAAACAACGTTGTTATAATACGTTTTTTTCTATAATTGTTACTTTTAATCTACTTTTCTTTTTCCCATCATCATTCTCTCACTAAACATTTAAAACATGTGATCTGCCTTAAGGAATGTTCTCTTATTTGGAACCTCTCTTCTACTAGTGATTTTAGGATTCTACTCCTAATTTGGTAGAACATTATTCCTCTTTCTCTAGCCCACTTGGACCTCATTTTTTAAATTATATTTATGAATATTTTTGCAAGGAAGGGATTTCAAGTTCTTACACATACCATCTGAGCCACACACACAAACTTCAATTTTACATTTTGACAAATTTCTAACAAATGAGAGAGAGGAGATAGGCTTAATGGCTTCTAAAAAAATGTGTTGCTAAATTATGGAATATTAATGCAAATTAAGAGCCTCTATGGCTAATCTTTCTAGTTACATTTTTATTGTAAAGTTTTGATGCCTAAGGCTTTCACATAATATAAAACCTAAAAGTCATAATTTGAAAATATTAACTTATGAAATCAGAAAGCACTAAGGTATTTAAAATCATTTCTGGTTGAGGTTAGGTAGCCTCTTTTTGCATTTGTGTTTATGAAATTTGTTAGTGCGTCTAGTTTAAGCCACTATATTCCAGTATTCTTTTAGTTGTAATTGATAGGATTCCCAGTGTATTAAATATTGGTTTTTGTGAGTAGTATATATCTGTATATTTATCCATAGTTCTTTTGAGACACTGAAATTTATAGTCAGACCACAGGGTTGGTGTAGTAACTTGCAGTGTATCATGAGGGTATAAGAGTTACCATTTTATATTTTATATCATTGTAAGTGTTTCATTCAAATATGTGTGTGTGTGTGTGTGTGTATGTGTGTGTATGTGTGTGTGTCTGCTTCCCTGCTTCTCCCTCTCCCTCTCCCTCTCCCTCTCCCTCTCCCTCTCCCTCTCCCTCTCCCTCTCTCTCTCTCTCACTCATCTGTCATCTATCACCTATCTCTTTATCCATCATCTAGCTGGCTGTATGAAAATCAGCAATTATTCCTCATCAACCATTAATAGATTTCTCCCTTTATTGTAATGCACAACTGTTTCTTAATAAAAATCAGATTGTACAGTAATAGCTGTGTGATTTGTGCAAGCATCAGTGTAGAACAAACTTAGAAAAACTAAAAAACAGGGAAAGAAAAACAAAACAAAAAAACTTTTACTGGCAAGATTGACATTGCCAAAATGGAGGGGTTACTAAAATCCCTAGAATGAAAAATAAATAATCACTTTCTAACTAGATATTCCCTGATAGTCATTATTACTAAATATATTTCAGAAGATGGAAAGCATATATGACACCTGTTTCCTTTAGACGAAGAGAAAGTCTCTAATAGTAAGAGGTAAGGTATAAACTAATATCAAAGCAACTGTAGTACAATCTAATCATGATAGAGTCTTGGCATCACTTTTGTCATATTTTGATCAAAGAAATCAGCCATCATGTCAATGGCAAATAAAGTCATGAGCCTGACAGGTCTGGGCACTGGGAGCCATTGGAGAAACTGCTAGGTACAATTTTAATGTTACCATGACTAATTTTACAAATGGAAACATGATCATTACAGAAGATCCTGGCAGGGTATTTTTGGCTAGTGGGTAATTAATAAATGGGTACATATAATAAAAAGTAAAAGATTATATGAGGAAAGTTTGATCTTGGAGTCAAATATTTGACTTAGAAATCACTGAAATTTTTCTATATAGCATGCTATCTCTAACCACAGTCTATTAAAGCATCTTAATTATTGTCATCAAAAATATCTATTTTATACATTAAAAATATATTTTCATATAAAATGGGTGCTAAGAGGCAAAAGTAAAAATGAAGTCAGTTTAGGATGGTTATTTAATGAACTCCTATTAGACAAACTTGCTGGGTATACTATAATGATCATAAATAGGATAAACGGGTAGATTTAAATAGACATTTTATACAGACAGATTTTTCTGGATAAACATTTAGTATAGAAGAATAAGACAAAACAAAATAAATCAGTACTACCCCCATAGCGTTGGTCAAAGTACATAGGTGGAATTAATAGGCTATTTGGTTAAACAAGGAAGGCAGGAATGAGAAGATATTTGCTCTAAGCCCTTTTCCTGTCAATGGTTTTCAGTGTGATAAATTATAAGGCATTGATTCGAGCTATGGAGTTAGCTGGAAGATTTCTGTTTAATAGCATTCATGTGAAGTACAGATGACCACAAAAGATTGGGGGAGGGGAGATGACTAAATTGTAGCAGTGCAAATACATCTTGTAAAAATCAAAACAAAACAAAAAACAAAACAAAACAAAACAAAACAAAACAAAACAACAAAAAAAAAACTATCAGGGAAACTATAGAGACTGTTACCAGCTATAATTGACTGCCCACACCCTTCTGTTGCCAACTGGAAAACTTGTTCTTTCTAAACATCTTCTTTCAGGTTTAAGTGACTTCAACACTGGCTTGGCATTCTCTTTAAGTGTGAGTAAATAAATGATTACTTCAAATGACTTGATAATCCAAAGAAGACATCTACATCAAGAACAAATTAGTTTTCCTCTTCTTTTGTGACAATATTGTTGGTTCCATTGATGTGAAAATTTGTAGTTTCTAGAGGTTAACTTACAGAAATATGCTTATTTAATTTTAATTTAGAATAGCTTATTGAATTTAGGAATACACATTGTTACTTGACATTAGATTGTGATTTTTAAACAACAAATTGTAAGCCATAAATATATGAGAACAAAGTTTGTACAATGTAATTTTAATAACAGTATAGGCCAGAAAGTAGTAATTAAAAATTGTATATAATAAAATATAAAAGAAAACTCACACTGATGCCATAGGGTTAAAATTCCATGTACAGGAGAGGCTAAGACAAGAAAATCATGAATTCTAGGTCAGCATGAGATTCATAGTATATTCAAAGCCACTCTGGGAAGTTTACTTGAGCCCTATCCCATAATTTTATTTTAAAGGAGGGACTTGGCTGTAAATGCAGTTCAATGGTAAAACAGAGCATTTGCTTACATAAATATAATCCTAGTGAGGATAAAACCATAAAAACAATTTTACAAAATATTAGTAGAAAGGAGATCATATTTCAAATAGTGAACAATTCTATCTAGACCTAAATAGCAGTCAAATTACTAAATTACTTTTAATCAATGAGTAATTATTTAAGTATTTACTCAATGTAAAATGATAACTAAACTCCGCTGAGCCCCAAGGAACAACAGCAAAAGTAGCAGCAAAGAGTTGTGCTTCAAGATGTGTCTATACAATATGAAGCCATGTACTACTCTTAGTGTTGATTTTCAAAATAACAGGATCCAGAATAACCTTAATGAAATGTCATAGTTTTAGGAGATAAGGAACACATTTATTTTTCCACAATCCCAGGTCCTGAAAGAATATGATGAATGCACCAACAGATTTGGTTTCTAGATGTACCCTCTAGCTTGCAGACTCACACCTCTGGCTATGGGTTCAGATGAGCTTTTCCTTTTCCTGATGTGGTAAAGTAATAATTTGTTATTGCTCTTCATCTTTCACTTGTGTATTGGTCCTACACATAGAGCTGGAGTTCGGTTAAATATATGTGGCTCCTGAAACTTCACATGTTGAAACCTAATTACCAATCTGATTGATAACAGAATAGAGGAGAGCTTTTAAAAGTGATTAGGTCATACGAGCAGAGACTTCGTGCGTGGGATTAGCACCCTTACTACAAGGTGCTTAAAAATTCTGGCTTGTCCTTTACTTGCAAGTGTTGATAACCAGGAAGCATCATTCCTAAAGCAGAAGACATTTCTTCATTTGAAACTTGAGTCTATCTTTGGTCTATTATGGATTTTCAAATTCCCAAACAAATGTACATATTATGTCCATGTTATACAGTCTATGCTGATTTTTACAACAGCACCCACAATGTAAGGCAATCCATATCCTTATGATCACACCTAACATAAAAATGGATAGAAATGCCATTTTTAAATACAGTCACATCATGGTAGATTCTCAGATATGGAGCTGTATGATGTTCAATAATTTAGTCCATGGCAGCAAATGAAATAATCCACCAGAAAATGAAAAAAGGCAAAACAAAACAAAAACAAACAAATAAACAAAATAACAAACATGTGGTATAGTTCTCAGTTTAAAAATTGCACTGAGTAGAGCCAAAATTACATTAAAATTGCCTACAAGTTTCTAAATATTTACTTTACATTTCTTTATGTGGTATTGGCCTCATAACAGTTTTAGATCATTATTAATTCAGATAATATATTTTGGAAATATATTTTATGGTTTAATCTACTTGTGGTTATATAGATTTAAAAAAGTAAAAAACTGCATCCATCTGGTGTGATGGGAGAAAATGGGCCCTGGGGTGTTTTGTCAAATCTGCACAAGCAGGAGTGTCTCCATATGTGCACATCTGTGTAAAGAGGGAGAGAATATTGGAGAATATTGACATGGGTTATATGAGCATTATATTGTATAAACAGCGACAATTTAGAAGTAGTTGTTGATAAAGATATCAGACTTTAGCATACATATTTTAATTAAAAACAGTCTACTACAGGTCTGATTTTGTTTGTCTATTGACAGTGATATTTTTATTTTTTTTTAGTCATAATATAGGCACTTCAAAATGTATAATGTAAAGATTTATCACTAAATGGAATTTTTTTTCTTGTTATCACTTCTTACAAGAATGAAAGGCAAAATTAGTAAGGGTACAACGTAAGGAAAATGAGAATTGCTGCTATCAATAGTCTTTGAGAAGTATGAATTATCCTCAGACCTGATGAATGGCTATTTGATATATCCGTAGAGACTCATACTATATGAATGGCTACTTTTTTCATTTATTTCCTCCAGCACCAATTAGATTTGATAAAGCATAAAAAACTGAATGTCACATTTGGTATATTTCTGGATGACTGCATTGATTTTTTGGCTTGTGGATAAATTCAATTACATGCAGCATTTAGAGATTCCTGTAATTGTAATTTTGTTGGATCTCTTCACTCAATAACTTCCCAATTTCCTAATCTCCTGTAAGGTCAAAGGTGTTAGAATGTAGAGTAATTTTTTAAAGCTGTACATGAGGAAAATCCAATATCTAATAACAGGCAAAGCAAATGCCATTATGCACACAGCATCCGTCCTTTAAAACTCACATTAAATGCAATGTACCATCTGCTCATGTTCCATGGCTCAGTGGTACCTGAAACACTGGGCTTGTCATCTAGGAAATCAAAGCTACAAGTTTACCCAGATGAATGATTTGAAATTTATTACACTAAAACATTCAGTAGATTATTATTAATTCTTATAAGTTAAGTTTAAATGATCAAATTTAGAAGTATTATGATGATATATAATTTAGAACATTCCAGATATCATATATACACTCAAAGTTGAGCAATAAAGGTGTTCATTCTGGTTTTGGGGTTGGGCAGGAAGGAGAAAAGAAGACAGTAACAAAAGAATATTAAGATCTAGAGATTGGGGAAGAGAGAAGAAGAGGAGAGGAGAGGAGAGGAGAGAAGGAGAGGAGAGGAGAGGAGAGGAGAGGAGAGGAGAGGAGAGGAGAGGAGAGGAGAGGAGAGGAGAGGAGAGAAGGAGAGGAGAGGAGAGGAGAGGAGAGGAGAGAAGGAGAGGAGAGGAGAGGAGAGGAGAGGAGAGGAGAGGAGAGGAGAGGAGAGGAGAGGAGAGGAGAGGAGAGGAGAGGAGGAGAGGAGAGGAGAGAAATAGAAATAGACAGACAGTGACAGAGATATAGAAGAGGCAGAAAGAGGTTATCAGGAATAGACACATACATATCCCTATTATTTAAGGTTCTATAACTGCTTAACTAATGTGCCCTTATTAACTGTAATATATTGCAATGCTGAGATTTTATGCTTAGTTGTCATTTCATATCTGTGTCAATAATACTATTCTTTTGAATATATTAATAAGAACATAATTTTCAGCTTGTTAATGTGTGGGATAAAAGAGGCAGAAGAAAGATCACATTCATTAAAAGCAGGCACAGATATTTATAGAACACATTACAGCTATGTAAGAATTGAGCCAGAACAACATACAGGGATCAAGAATATGTACAGGTGGTAGACTTCAATTAGAAGGCATTATGTTACAATGTCCTAGAGGAGATGGAGACTACCAAAAAAGCCTTAGAATTGACATTCATTCTCTTTTAATTGGTTTTGTAATGTAGCATCCATTTGCTTGTTACAAGCATTATAACTACATTGCTGACATGGTCTGGGAAAGGTAATAACAGAAGCCTTGGCAATGACAGTGAAAATACTGGCTTGTGTAATGAGACAAAAGACTAGGTCCCTCTGATGATGGGGTCTAGAAACTACACAGTGCTGAGGGGATGTTCATAATGATACTCAACAAAACAGTAATTTCAGGAGTCAATGAATAGCAAAAAGCAGCAGTGTTGTTATGGAGATCTTGGTGTGTAGTTCACACACATTTTTTTCAGGTCAGGTACACATCCATTTCTGATATGGGCCCTTTGTATATTCTTGAGGACTCACTTGTTATGTTTCATACATTTCCACAGTTCATATCCAAGGTTGTATGTCTTCAGCATGCAATTCCTAATTGTCAAAGACTAGTAATGTGAATCAACATTTAATGGTTTATCAGATTTCAAAGACTTGGAGAGATGTTGCTTGTTGTGGGGCAATTGGACAGTGCATCCAAAAGGGAGAACTGGTAAGGTTGAATGAGCTCTGACCCTGTGAATCTCAAATGTAAGAAAAGTAGTGTAGCCATGTCCTGCCTACCTTGTCCTGCTCTAGATCACTGTAACCATTACACCTCACTGACAGGGGAACATGATAATCAGTCTTGTATTGAAAACACCTGAAGTCTTTCCCTATTCAAATAGAGAATCACTAACAACTCAAACTGAGCCAAGAGGAAGCATCTAACCCTAAATCCCACCCTACTTCTCAATATTTGTATAGTCACTGCTCACATGAAATATAGTGCACAATTTATTTCACCAAGGATAGTCTTAGAGTTGCTGTTTTTACTGAGCAGAATACTTGGGGAAGTACTTTTCCTCCTGAAGCATTCATGGGTGAACATTGGACTCACCTGGCAAGCCAAGCTCATGCCACTGCTACTCCCACTACCATCGCTGGCACTGGCACTGATGCTGGAACTGCCCTGGTAGTGGGACCTTGGCTGTAGAAGTCTTCTCATTTCTCTTCTGTAGCTGTAGTAGTTCTGCCTTAGTCACCTCACTAGACCCATGGAACCTATTAATCCCAGTTCTCCTTCACCCTTTAGGTGGATAGAGGATGACTGCTAGTAAGTGTTTAGACATTTCTGTGATGATCAATGAATGAATTAATACATAAGTTCCTGGGGGGGGGAGCTGAGGCTTGTATGATTAGAATAGCTAATGTTAAGGAAATGCTTTGGTTCTCTTGTGTTTTGTAATAGTTTGCTCCTATGAACTTGAACGTCTCCTGGTGATCTTGTGTAATGTAAGTGTCCAAAAACAAGATGGTGAGCTCCAATTGTCCTCCAGGAAACTCTTCTCAAACTTTTTGTGTGCTGGATGTTTAGTATCATTAACTGTTCAATGCAGAATAAATTTTATGTAAGTATTAAAGTCTGTAAAAGAGTGCTCGCTTCGGCAGCACATATACTAAAGTCTGTAAAAGAGTAAAACTAAACAAATTTCAAAACTTACTTGAAAAGTGATTCAAAAATAAAAAAATTCTATTAGAAGTTGTGAAAATTTTATAAATATACATATTTCAAAACTGAAAAGAAAATTGGTATTATATCAGTTTTTAAGTACTAGTGTATTCAACTTAATATAAATGATATATATTTATTTTGCCTCTTCATTTATCTGATGAATTTTATGTGAAGTAAATAATCTGACTCATCAATTTGTTAATTTACAAGTAGTAGCAAATATGGCATGTATTCTAGAGGAAATTCCATAATACATGCATAAAAGGACAAAAATAGGTAAGACAAATACATCAGTAATAGGTAAGACAAGGCTAACATCAGTGTTAGCCTTCTGGTCTTTTCTTAAGCAATTCTGTAAAATCCCCTTTGTATTGAGTAACTTTAATACACATGCATGTACATGTACAAATACTCATACTCATATACATCATGGATATAACAATGAGATATTAAATAGTTTAGCAGAGGAGGACATGACCGATTAGAACCTCACATTACATTTATAGAGTTGGCTTAAGATGCTAGTAAGAAGTATATTTAGTATATTTGTTAGAACATGTGAAGGTTGTAGATGAATAAATGTTCAAATGTTATGAATGTGCACATTCAGAGTTCAAAAATATCCAGCTGGGTGTGGTGGTGCACGCCTTTAATCCCAGCACTCGGGAGGCAGAGGCAGGCGGATTTCTGTGTTCGAGGCCAGCCTGGTCTACAAAGTGAGTTCCAGGACAGCCAGGGCCATACAGAGAAATCCTGTCTCCAAAAAACAAAACAAAACAAAACAAAACAAAACAAAACAAAACAAAACAAAACAAATCCAACCCAAGTAATTGATTGTTTTCTACAAGATAGTCTCCACATTAAGAATAGCATAAATTCTGAGAGCAATAATCAGAAGACTTGCCTACACAGTTGTTCTTTTCCACCTACCTTTCTTTTGGCATGATCATTATAGCCTGTATATTTCTATCATCCTTACCAGTCAATCATTCTTGCTAACTACATATTTGGATATCCCATCTACATATCTGGATAGAGCAGAATTATCACACTAAGGTACACTCAACTTGGCTTCAATGTTTTCTTATGAAACATGATCTTCCCAAATAGGAAAGAAAAAACAAACTCCTCCATAATGATAGGAAAAACTCTTTGTTTGTTTGTTTGTTTGTTTTGAGACAAGGTTTCTCTGTGTAGCCCTGGCTGTCCTGGAACTCACTATGTAGACCAGGCTGGCCTTGAACTCAGAAATTCTCCTGTCTCTGCCTCCCAAGTGCTGGGATTAAAGACATGCACCACCATGCTGTACAAAACTCTTTATATGAATAAGTTTTGACTTAGATTACAGGTAAAAACTGAAATATATGCATAAATTCTTCACAGGCTTTTAACCTAATTTGCCTCCTCGCGTATAGGAATGAACTCTGATGAGGAACAGTTTCAGAGGGGAGTACATGAGAGAGGGAGTAAGGCAGCTTCTTAACCTCAAAAATCTCAAGAACATAAATAGGTGGGTACTATTATACATATATTGATGATTTGTTTGGCATTATTAAGTAACTTGTGAAAACTCTGTTACCTGATGAGACCACAGACCTTTTTGAGGCCAGCACACACATTTTTTTCTATCCTAATTTCCTTTCTCAAAAGTAATAAATTAAAAAAATCCTTTGTCTGTTTGCTAACATATGAGTATTGTTTCTGAAAACAGTATTGTACCTTCATTATCAGCAATTTTGATTTAAAAGTAAAGGTTGACCCTACATGAGCAAAACAGGATTAATATCAGTGGAGTTGGCAGACTATGAGTTCTGGGTCTGATCAAAGTTCAGCATATTTCTGCTGACAACTTATTTTGCCTAATCAACATCTTAATAACAGGTGAATAGATTAAGAGCAATAAGTAGGCTAAGTTTCTTATTGCTGATTGCTGTGATATTTAAAAGATTTGAATCAATAATTAAGATAATTAAGTCATTCAATGTCATCCACCTAAGCAGACATTTGAAACTATTTTAAAAATAACTGGCATGCATTCATGTGACATTTAGGTTATGCTTACAGTCTTTGCCTTAAACATGAACAGTGGCAAAGACGATGAGAAGGAACATTTACAAATGCACTGAGGTCAAAATAATGCTCAGTAGAAGTTATCAGAGTTAACCTCTAAAGAGATGAAAATGTGTTGTTTCATGTGGCTGCACACAGCTTCAATGCTGCCATTTTCCCAAAGCATTTTCACCCATATTACCTTCTTCCGTATCCACCATCATTCAGAGAATTGTACATAGCTGATAGGACACCCAGTGGGCTACTAGGTCCATCTGTTCATTCATCAACCTTATGGTAAATGTGCAAAATGAGATGTTAGCCTAGGTCACAAACCATAGGCAAAATTTAGTTATGATAGTTTTTCATTAAAACAAAACATTCTTTTCTTGGGGGCAGAATTACATGATGTTGCCTGTGTGTTTTATAAAAAATAATAATCATATAAATATCTTATAAATATATCATATAAATAACAGAACTGCATGAAACATTGTTTGATAGTTTATTTAATTCACATGAAACTTCAACCCACAAGAAAATGTATATGTTTTCTTGTATGATACAAATGTGAATGAAAAACATACTAATATCTTTTAATTATGCCTAATTCATAATGTAAGTATTACTCACACCATAAGATTTAGATATACATTTGGTGTGTATACTGTATGGCTATTTAAGTCAACCAGGCAGAATACACCTGGTACTTCCTTACAACAGTGAACATCATTATCATGTTCCTTTTCAGCATTTAGCATCATATATTATAAATAAATTTGCAGTTTACTTCCTATCTAATTTTGTAATAAAATCTATTAGTTATTACATTCATTTTGTAAAAGTTATGTGTATATCAGCATAGATAAATAGATAGATAGATAGATAGATAGATAGATAGATAGATAGATAGATAGATAGATAGATAGATAATAGGTACAGTGAGGGAGGGAGGGAAAGGGAATGAGAGAGGAGAGAAATGAAGATAGGGTGATAGAGGGGGAGAGAGAGTAAAAGAGAAATAGAGTATGGTAATGAAGAAGTAGGAAAGGAGACAGAGAGAGAGAGAGAGAGAGAGAGAGAGAGAGAGAGAGAGAGAGAGAGAGAGAAGGGAGATGAGAGAGACAGAGTTAGAGTGAGTTGTGTTTTGTAGTCTAGGACACAAGGCAGGATTCTTCTATTGGCTTCAGCTTCTGAGATCATGGACCTGTGACAGGATCCCTATCTGCAAGGATTACTTTTTAACATTGATAATTCTACAATAAATAAGATAGCTTGGGGTAGCTATTTTCCATGGTATCTTATTTGTATATATACAAAATTGGAAAATCTCATTATAGACAGAAAAGTTTAACCTAAATGTAGAGAATGCAGAGATATTGCCAATGCCTCATCACACAACAGAAATTTTCTATGATTGTAGATGAAGAAGAGCTTCTGAAAACAAGGAAGCCAGATCCAGTTATAATCTAGTTATCTACCAAACTTTATGAAAAATTAAATTGAAGGAGCACATTGAGCTGGTGAGGTAACTGTACAAATTATTGGGTATATTACCAAAACTGAAGACTGTTTCTCCTTCCCTCAAGTAAGCTCCATAATGCAAAGCAGGTCTTCAGTTTTGGTAACATACTCAATAATTTGTACAGCTACCTCACCAGCTCAATGTGCTCCTTCAATTTAATTTTTCATAAAGTTTGGTTGATAACTAGATTATAACTGGATCTGGCTTCCTTGTTTTCAAGATCTGCTTTCTATTATTGGAGTTCACTTGAGATAAGGAGAGACAGACTTCTGCCAAGTTGTCCTCTGACCTGTACATATATATGTCCCAGTCATCTGGGTGGTAACACATGTGAACATAAAATAAAGAAAACATTTAAAGCTGTTTTAAATATGTGTTTTGTCAATTATTCATTAATAAACTACCAATAGTGAGGGTGGGTGTATGTTGAGGAATGAGTGACATAAAATCTACAACACAATGAAGTTCTCAGAGAAAGAGAAAATCTCATAGACAAAATATTTAGGATATCTATCCAGACAAATGTTTGGTCGATGCTTCTGCCTGAGTCTGTGTTGTGTTCTCACAAGTGTGGGCAATTGAAGAAGAGATAGCTCCCAAGAAAGAAAGTAAGGAGCTGCCTTCATGCTCTATTATCCAAGGAACTGAGAGATTGAATCTGTTTGTTCAGTGAGATGATATTTTCAATTCTCTGTTAAGGAACTGGAAGAGCTGGCAGCTGTAGAGCGAAGAAACACTTTGTGAACTATTTAAGAAACAGATCCTTTGTTCACAGAAAATTTCAAAACCTGGTATGACATGAGAAAATAATTGTTGTGCACACCAGTGACCAGGCAGTTCAAAAAGGGACTATGAGAAAGACATTTTAACATCTAATAACTTGAGTGAACCCAGTAAAAATGGGAGGAAACAAAATATTTGTTATTATATATCTGCTGAAGTAGGGTAACTCATGCTCCTCTTTGAAAAAGAAGAATGAGAAATTAATGTATATAATATATGATGTTTTGTTTATATTTTTTTCTAATGTATTGTTTAAGGAATAAATGACATGAATAAAAAAAGAATGATTTTAAGTTTTTGTT
This sequence comes from Mus caroli, assembly GCF_978045245.1. Classification (NCBI taxonomy): domain Eukaryota; kingdom Metazoa; phylum Chordata; class Mammalia; order Rodentia; family Muridae; genus Mus; species Mus caroli. The sequence goes on from NW_028227264.1 coordinate 45,748,030, forward strand.
TGGTTTCGTTTTTTTTTTTGTTTTTTTTTGTTTTTGTTTTTGTTTGTTTTTGATAGCATGACCTCAGTTAATTCTGAGGCTGTAGGCAGGTTTATTTTTCCCAATTCACTTTTACACCATTTAAATTACATGCACATATTAAGGGCACACAGTACAATAGGGAACTAGCAGGCAGTAAGCAAAGTCCTGTGATTTCTCCTGTGACAGTTATTTCCAAGGGCTTGTCAGAATGACCAAATTACCTGAGCCTACGTTCTTGTTCAAGCCCAAAATCTTGCATGAAGCTTACTTCTTTGTTTCACCCTAATATTAAAATACCTGCCTTAACCTACATAAACTTAACCTACATAACTTTATAGCATAAAGTTAGATTTTTGCCTGAACTTCCTTATCATGACCTGATGTCAGATTCTTACCTGAGATTACTTCCTTATCATGGCCAATATTAGATTCCTGCCAGAAGTCCATTTCCTTGTCCTTGGCCAGTGTCAGATTCCTGCCAAGTGGAATCTCCAAAATGCTCTCCACATCTCCTCTTTTAAATCAATAAACAAGGCTGAGCCTATCTGAGGTTGTTCTGACAAGAATGCCTTGCTTACCCGTCTTCAAGACATACGCAGATTGTTTATGTTATATGAACAAACACCCCCTTTTAGTGTTTGTTATAACCAAACATGACCTTTCTTAGGTTGGTAAGGTTCTGTGCAGAATCTTACCCGTCCCTGACTTGCGAGCCTGTTAATTAATAACACTGTTTGGTGGTTCATTTTTTGTCTCAAGCCATGTACTTAGGCTACCAACATGTTGATGTTGTTAAAGGCAAGCTTTAACACGATGGGCGGGAATAAACGTATTTCCAGGACAAGAAGGGCTAGCATAATCCAGCTATATATGCCATTCTTGAAGCTTAACCAAGATGGAAATACTGACTTCATAACATAGATAATTTTACCAGCAATAACAGAAGCATCAAGGCTCAGCAGATCAGCAATTTTAAAATTCATAGTGTCACTATGCGAAGTTAAAACATGCAGAGAGGTGTTGAAATTATGCCAAATACACTGCAAGTGTCTTTGAACCTTTTCTAAATTATAGTGACTATCATTGTAAATTTTAGTAGTAACACAAATCCATTGGTATCTTAGCATGACACTGGAGATGGCTTCTGACTCTTAAACTCTAAACTTCTTCTCTAATAATTTGAACATCAATAAAGAGCAATTCATTGTTTCAAATATCTAAATCCTCTTGAATACTCAAAATATTAGTAACATTTTTTCTAAGTGATTAACAGAAGTAGATCTCTTAACTTCTATTTTTTGTGAAATCTATTATTTTTTATTTAAACAATTTTTATTAGATATTTTCTTTATTTACAATTCAAATGCTATCCCAAAAGTCCCTTATACCCTCCCCCCGCCCTACCCCCCAACCCACCCACTCCTGCTTCCTGGCCCTGACATTCCCCTGTATTGGGGCATATAATCTTTGCAAGACCAAGGGCCTCTCCTCCCAATGTCCTGTTGTACTTGTTTAACAAGAGTAGGTTGGTACCCATGAAGTGCCCTCCCCTTCTCTGAGGAAAGGGTATGGGAAAATTGTGGAAAGAATTTCTAAGTGTGGGACTGGGAGGAGTGGAGAGAAGGGGACTGTGTTCAATCTGAAAAGACAAATCTAAGTAAAATAAATCCTTGGAATTTGTACAATAAATTAGAGAGAAAATAATACCACATGACTTTCTGCTTTGACATTACTAGAATGAGTCCCATCCTATTGAAAAAACTAGTCAGGGGTTAGCTTTACCTTGGATAAAGTTCATGTACTGTTTGACATAGGAGATATATAAGTGTTTCTGAGCTTTATCACAATATTGCATTAATCTATAATTTCTAATTGTTGAGTTTAATTGTTCTAGCTTATGAGTATGGGAAACTTTCCTCACTATTTATTATTGTTGAGTGCTAGTATTCTTTTCAATATTTGATACTTTTGATACCCATCCATAATTGTACCATTTTGGTCTGACATTTATAATTATGTGACTGTTCTTTCTAACTGGTCCATTTCCTCACAGTTTGATTTTATATTTTGAAGAACTTATTTCACTGAGCCTTACTATAACATTGCAAGTTTTTAAAGACAGGATTATCACTATATTTTCATTTTTGAAATTTTTTTGTCCTAATTGACATATTAAATCTAAAAGTTTTAAGTATAAATTTAATTAAATTTTTAGTTATTTTATTTTTGTTTTAGCTTTTCCAGACTGGGTTTCTCTATGTGGGCCTACCTGTGCTGAAATTTGCTCTTTGGAACAGGCTGGCCTTGATCTGTTTCCAAATCCTTGTATTCAATCTGTGTGCCACCACTGCCCAGATAAGTATAATTTTGATACTGGAATTGGAATAAAGACAATGAGCATATCCATTTCTACAGTGTTTTTTTCCCTATTTATAATTTCTCACTAAGTCCTAGCCTGCATATTCTAAAGCAGTCACCAATCAAAATGAGTTTAATCATCCACAATTCTATTCCAATAAAAATCATTTCGTTTTTGAGTTATTTTTCTCATGTTTTTTAACTTTCGTCTGTGGTATTGTGATCATTAATGGCTCATTTGTTTTCATTATTGACAGCTTTCCATTGTATGAATGCATCACTTTATTCCAGGTTCTACAATCATTACAACATAATTTGCTGGTTTATGGCATTTCATGTCTATATCAATGTATTTTTAACTATATGTACCACAGTCACATTAATCATGACTTTTTCTACTAATTTAAAAGTCACTTGAATTTAACTTATATGTTCTGTTTATCTCCTTTATGTGACAGGGTTCTCCTTAATTTCACACTTGCAGTGCAGATGAATATAGTCCTGTAAACATCCTTGATCTGTGTTCAAAGGTTCTCTATAGTTAAATATATATATATATATATATATATATATATATATATATATATGTGTGTGTGTGTGTGTATATATATATACATATATATATACTTATATATATATATACTTATATATATATATATATATATATATATATATATATATATATATAATTTGCTTTGCTGCAATTAGATAGCACCTATAGAGGAATCATTCCTGGAGAAACCTGAATATCCCTTTTTAAGTAGTCACTAACTCTTCTTTAGATATGTATACACACATATATAATAATAATTGAATGAGGGTTAATAAATTTGAGAGTGACTAAAGGACACAGGAGTAGTAAATGGGAGAAGGGGTGAGAAAATGTTGTAATTTTTGTAATGATATAAGAATTTTCAAAAAAATTAAAAAAAAAACAGTTACTTAGATATATTATCTTCAGGTAGATTTTTTTCCCCAGGACTACTGCTGAGATATGTTTAGCTCCAGTTCTTGAAATAGGAACTTCTAATTCTTCAGATATGGAACACAGTGTCTTATAAACAGTGAAGTTTTATAGAGTTGGTGGTGGAAATAAATATTCCTGCTGATCTTAAGTGGATGTTGAATAATTTTAAGGTCCTTCTTGTGACAACCTTCGGTGTCACTGTCATGCGCTCACTCCTTCCTTTATGGCAGTGTGTCTTATAAAAGCTGTTCATCTTTTATTTCTTGAGTCCTCATCTCTATCTGCTGAATTTAGAGGATTATTGCTCTTCTCATGGCTTCAAGTGAGTTGGTTTGTAAACTTCTCCAGGAAATAAATGGGTTTATCTAATTTGTTCGCTGGTGTCTTAGGAATTGTGTTTTATTTCACATTAGTAGTTTCATAAGATTATTTTCTTTCAAGGAAACCTTCTAAGCATTAATCAGTTCAATCCTCATGCATCAGAATATTGGTTAAAGATTTCTGGGGATAGGAGTACCATTTTCCTTAGTGTTGTGGCCATTGATTGACAGCCTTTATTTAAAAGAAACCTATTCCAACAGTGCTCAGACAGAGAACTCTAATGGAACTCTGAGTTGCACAAAAAATGAATATCAAAAGTGAAAGTTACTGAAAGAAAGGGCCTTCTGCAAGTGTGAGGGATGAGAAAGCAGAAGTTGTGTGTGTGTGTGTGTCTTTTTATCTGTGTGTCTAAGTGTGTGTCTGTGTGTGTCTGTGTGTGTGTGTCTAACTGTAATTAAAAAAAAATGATTATTTAAAAAAAAAACAAAACCTCATTCCTTGATACTGACTCTCAAATACTAGGCAAATCATGAATTCATTTTGTCTGTTTAAAATTGTTTATTTATTGGCATTGAGTTTGATAAACTGTTTTATACTTAAGTGGCTTCTCACTTAGCATAAAGTTAGAAAATTTCATCACTATTCATGGCCATTGTCAGGTAATATTTCATTGTGTTGGTACACACCCCATTTATTGATAGTATGTTCCTCAGCTGATACCGTTTGGATTGTTTCCACTCCTAAGAGTATGACTAATACTTTTTAAAAACATTTGTGTACATCTGGTGCTCCTTGTTGGTTGAGAAAACATTTAGAAAATATTACTAATAGTTTCTTTATTTTGATTAGAATATACCAGTGATGCTTCTGCATCTCAACATTTTCTTGTGGGAAGTTTTCAAAAAATTAAATCAATCCTTAAAGTTACTAACACATATATGGACTAGCTATTGGTCCTGTTGCATTCAAAAGATCCTTGTCCTTCTTGACTTCTGGCTCTAGACAGTTTCTCTCTACTATCCTTCTTATTTTTATGTAACACTCTATCATAATTAAGATTTTATTGCTGTGAAGAGACACTGTGATCACAGGAACTCATGAAGGAAAACATCTAAATGGATTCAGTTAGCTACATTTCACATGATAAATCCATTATTATCATGTGAAAAAGCATGGCAGCATGCAGGCAGGCATGTTGCTGGAGGAGTCAAGAATTTTATGACTTGATCCCAAGGCAGACAACTGTCCCACTGGGCATCGCTTGAGCATAGGTGAGACATCAAACTGCCTCCACAGTGATATACCTCCTCAAACAAAGCCTCACCTTTGAATAATGCCACTCTCTATGACCAAGCATTCAAATGCATGAGTCTATGAAAGCCATTCCTATCCAACCACCACATTCCACTCTCTTGCCCCCATTGCATTGTAGATATATTGGAGAAATGGATTCAGTTTGATGTCAAATGTCGCCATAGTCTATAACAGTCTCAAACTTATTTAACTTCCAAAGTTCAAAGTCTCTTTTGGGAAACATATAATCTCTTAACTGTAACATCCTATACAATCAAAATTAAAAATCAGAATACAGATACTTCCAACCTATAATGACACAGAATATACATTGCTCTTTCAAAATGGAGGTAAGGGATGATAGTGAGAAAATACTGGACCAAAACAAGACCTTTTTAGTAGAAATTAATATATATTGGACAGTCTCTTACTACTTTTCCTCTTTCTCCAGTCTGTCCTTGTCATTTTTAAACTTTAATGACATCAACTTTCTTAGCTTTGGGATAAATATGAAACCATATGATACTTGTTAGAGACTGACATAATCTTTTAAGGGCAATCTCCAGTTCTATTCCTATTGTTCCAATGTCAATTTCATTAATTTTATGAATGGATTGCCTTATGATGAGCCTACATACTCTCCTAGATTGGTATTTTGTGTTCCTCCCACCCCAATTTCTTGCTGTCTGGATAGGGCTTCATTGTAGATTCCATCAAATGAAAATTTTCTGTTTAACAAAGGAAGCAATCATCAGAGAGCTTAAGCAACTTAAAAATTTGTAAAAGTATGGATTATATATTTAATGAAAAGTTAGGAATCAGAAAACTGAGGATCTCCAGAAGCTCAATAGTAAATGCACTTTTAAAACAGAGCTGTAGACATTAGTCAGACATGATGACACATACCTATATACCAAGAATTCAGGAGACAGAGGGAAACAGGGAACAAGATCTGGGCTAGAAAGCAAATCTCATTAAAACTAGAAAAAGACATCCAGGTGTGGTGGTGCACGCCTTTATTCCCAGAACTTGGGAGGCAGAGGCAGGCAGATTTCTGAGTTCGAGGCCAGCCTGGTCTACAAAGTGAGTTCTAGGACAGCCAGGGCTATACAGAGAAACCCTGTCTCCAAAAACAAACAAAAAAACCTAGAAAAACAAAACAAAAGACTAAAACATTTTATAGTGTTCCCGACTATTTATCTTCTCAAAAAAACTCACAAAAATTGGCATAACTGAATATTATACTCCCAGATGGAGCCCAGAAACAACAAATATAAATTTGCTTAGATATACCATTTGTTATCATTTATATGCTTCAGACTCTTTATAAATTTACTGAAAAGAACCTCTGATTAGATAACATTTGAGTAAAGTTCTCAGCTCAGAGCTCAACTCAGACACCTCTTATATTGTTACTTATAGTAAGAAAGTTGCTTTCATACAATTTAGCTTTTCTAATTGTGAAAGGTGGTAGAAGGGCTAAAGTTAACATGGAAACCACACTTACCCAAGGATAAATATGTCCTGAAATGTTAGATGCTTTTGTTTATGGGAAATAACAAGATACATGCTTCCTCTCCCGTGAACTATTGTGTTTTTACTGGATGTGCTTGACAGAATGTGGGCAGGAAATACAACAGGAACGTATGTTTTCTCCTGACTGGACTTCATGGGAAATTTGGTGGTCTTGTGGTTTTGCCTTTTTTAAGCCTCCCAAAATATGGTTTGTGGCCAATTTCTGGGGACTCAGGAATGGATCATACTGGCCAGTATTTAATTTAAGCTTGCTTCAATTTTGTCATTTTGTATCAAAATTCTAGAACTGTATTTTTCTCCTATGCTTCTCAGGTTTAATATTTGGAGCTCATCAGTGAGGGGAAATGATATATATAACTTTTAAACAATGTTGAGTGTGTGAAGGACTATGAAGTCTTTTCAGGTTAGATTGAATGCACTTTGCATTATGATATGGTTACAAGTCCATGGTGTGGTCAGAGTACAATGTGGTGGATATATATATATATATATATATATATATATATATATATATACACATATATATTGTAGTATATTTAATATTTAATATAATGTAATATATTATATTGTAATATATTTTAATAATTTAAAATTCCAAACTCCACCTCCAAAATTCTCTTGAAGCTAGGCTTTTCATTTCCAGACCCTTGAGAGGCCATTAAGCCACCCCAAAATATAGGATAGGTAACCACTCTATGAATGGTAGACACAAATTGCTATACTTAAAATAAAAACGGCAAACAGTATTTCTTTCATTCTTTAGAGGTTTCTAGATTTCAAATGGGGAAATCCTGATCTGGGGATATAGAGAGCTTGATGATGTTCAGGGGAAAGGAAAACTTCCCAAAACTCAAACAAAGCAATTAGTTAAACAACTGATTACTTTTTTCTATCCATTCTGGCTTACCTTGGCTTCTCTCGGAATTTGTGACATCCAAGGCTAGGTCTCTACAAAACTTTCAGTTGGCTTCTAGTATTGTATGACATCTGCCTTCCTCACATTTGTTGTACAGGTTAGGGATTGAAGCCCTGTTGATGGACATCCAGGTTCCAGGCCTCTTTGATTTTCATGACCCCTGTTGTCACCAGAGTCTAGGCACATATTTACAGGCCATCTCCAAATTCTTCAGTCCCTGGTGTCAAGAAGGATTCCTCAGCACTTGTAGGAAACTCTGTGTTGTGAGATTCAAGGATAAACTCTTTGAAAAATTAAAAAGCTAATTATGTATTTCTAACATACAATAGCACAAAATATACAGTATCTTTCAAAAGTGAAGAATAGAGACGTAGAGAGGAAATTCTGAACCAAAGAAAGACTGAAACCCACCAGTGCAAACTCCAAATGCTGTAAATTCCTGTCTCCTGTCAAACAGTTTAGACAGCCCTTCAGATCACTTGCTGCTTAAAGCTTTACTGTCTGCAGTACACTTGTCTTGCTTGGATTGTTTCTACTTCATGTTTACAGGTCTTCTAGGCACACATTACACGGTTCTGCCATCTCCAACATTTTGGAGTCACAAACCAACAAACAAACAGAAAAAAAAAACAAAAAACATTTAACACCTACAAACTATGTCCTCATCTTCATTAATAACCTCATGAGTACTCCACTCAGGTACTCCTTTGCCACATGCCTGGCCTCAGGGCTTTTCCTTATTTAAGAAGGATGATTTCACAGTTCCTTATTTCCTGTGTTGTTCTTGATCAAACCAGAACTAAATGGCCAAAGCTGCCAAGTTCTTCTGCCTGCTATGGATTGAATTGGCCCTACTCCTTGAATTACATTTGCATATTCTTTTCCTTGTTAATGTTAATGCTTTTCAGGATGAAGAAATCCCCTAGGCCTGTTGTGCTTTCACCACTTGCCTGAATGGCTGGGCCAAGTTTAGCACTGAAGGCACCAAAGGCACCATGTCCTTTATGCCATTTAGCCTCAGGCTTTTCTTTAAAATTTTCATCTCCTGAGCACAAGACTTGGCCCCATTGTTACATTTCCTGATGCCCCTCTTCTACTCAAACTGTTCATTTGTATTTCTTTTTTGCCCCACTTGCTTGTCTTCATTATAGATTTTCATTAATAGTAATAAATGATGTAAAATAGTCTAATTTAGGTTAACTTTAAATCACTTCTGCTAATGAAATTAGCAAAAAAAAAAAAAAAAACCTCTTCAATTTATATGCTAGGGTTTGGAGGAAATGAATGGAAGAAAAAAAATAAATGATGCAATTATAATATCATCTAGAAAATACAAGGAAACTACACACACACACACACACAATTAAAATTGTGAAAGAAATAAACCACTAAGGCAAAATTATAGAAAGAAATTATAGCAAATAATAATAATAATAATACAAATGTGCAAAAGGAAAAGAAAAGAAAAAAAGAAGAGAAGAGAAGAGAAGAGAAGAGAAGAGAAGAGAAGAGAAGAGAAGAGAAGAGAAGAGAAGAGAAGAGAAGAGAAGAGAAGAGAAGAGAAGAGAAGAGAAAATAGAAGAAGAAAATGAAGTTTGTTTGTGTTGGCATAGTACTCCTGGGGATGGAGCCTTCCTTGGTTTGTGGTTAATATACTCAAGTGATACTTCATAGAAAAATAACCTAACAAATGGATTTTCTGGTTTAATCAGGCATCAGCTGTAAGTAGCTTCTACCTAAGAATGGTATCTTATGTTTACTTCTACTTCTCAATACTCAATACTACAATAAGATGACTTACAGTCATCTACTCCCTTGACTCATCACTTTTCTGTTTCCTCTTCTTTACAGATCACTACACCTTGAGGAGAGGAGTTTGATGCTACCACATATAGGGCTGAGTGAGTGCTCCCACCTCATTTTTTCTAACCACTCTGTTCAAACAGTATATCTTCTGACTCCTTACTTTAACAGCACCTATTTTTCTTCTCTTTGTTACTATGATTCTCAGAGGCTACTTTTACTTACAAATTTATTTACATGACTTTTTAACATTGTTAAATTTATAATGTTCAATTGTTTTTGAATATTTTAATGAAAACTGGAATCTAGTTTTAAGTAGTAGTATTTATTTTTTATAACATCATTTATTTTGCATGCTGTAACTTGATGCTTTTTCTGTTCCAAACAACTTGGTTGTTACTAGTAGCCACTCCAGGTTTTAATTCCTGTTCTGATGACACTGTTCATGGATCTGTTTCAAATGCCTGGGCTCTGGGAGCTCCATTCTCAGAGCCTTCTATTTTAAATAACTTGTATTTGTAAATCCTTTCTCTATTTCTTTGAGATGTAAATCTTTCTAATAGCCTTTTGTCAGTTTTACAATCCACAAACATTCCTTTTCAAGATCCAGCAGACTATTATCTTTAAAATGTAATAATGAAAGAGGATAAAGTCCTATTTCCTAGCTTGGGTGAAAATGTAAGAACTTAAGATCTGCTAAAACTTTATTTCACATTGTAAAATTGCCAATAAAATGTTTATTTTTCCACTGAGCATGGTGATTAGTAAACACCTGGGAAACTGAACTTCTCCAGCCCAGGATTTCCCTAACATTTTCCCTGGGCGCCTATTGCCCAGTATGGCAGGTACAATAGACTCTGGTTAGTCCTTCTTGTATCAAATGTATTTTTTTTTGAACTAGTTTGATTTTTTCCCAGTGTTTTAAAATCCTAAATTCAGAGATTGAAACAACTATACTTTGAAATGTCCACATAAATGCAAACAGGTAGGCTTTGATTTGGTCATTAATTTTTTTTTTTTTTTTGAGACACAGTTTCTCTATATATCCCCAGCTGTCCTGGAATTACTCTGTAGACCAGGCTGGTCTCGAAGTCAGAGATCCACCTGCCTGTGCCTCCCAAGTGCTGAGATTAAAGGCATGCACCACCACTGCCCAGCACGGTCATCAATTTTTAATATCTGTATTCCAATAGTTCCGTGTAGCAAGCATATCTTTCAGTTCTCATAAGTAACCTAGAGAGAATTTACTTTGTTTTTGAGGATCTTGTGTTGTATGGAAAGACTATAATACACATGGGACTTCAGTATACATGCAACTTGAAATCTGTAAGTAATCCTGAAACCAGTGCACTAAAGATATATCAGGTAAGATCTACATAAAAGACTGAACCCACAATCAAACGATGCAGCAAATTGCTACAGTAGACAGCTGTATTTTCAAATGAATTTGGTGTATTGAAGAGCATTTTAACACTAAGAATATACTTAAATATTGTCTTAGAGTCAAGATGCTGAGAAGTTGTAGATTATACTACAATAAAATTCTGATATAAAACATTTATATTAGAATTATCTTGGCCTCCTAAGCACCTCAGTATTCTGACCTTTAGATACTTCACAAAGAACTGGTATAAGACTCTGGCAAGACTTAGCTTACTTACTTAGTTTACTCCCCGAGTAAACAATACAGAGCCTAGAAATGATGAAAAGTATAAGAGGAATTTACTGGGGTCATCCTACAACTGAAAGAGAAGTGCTACCATCCTAGCAGCTCATTTGGCAAGTATTTATACCATTTTCAGAGCAGTAGTCATTAGGCACAATGTGATTGGCAGAACAGTGTGACTTTTAAACTGGTTGGTCTTTAGGGAATGAGTTGGCAAGGACTTCCCTTGTCTCTAGGTGGCCAATGTTCTGGATGCTCTGAGCCTTCCCCACCAGTAGGTGGTCAATGGTTGGTCCAACCCTCAGTAATCTGAGGAATGTAAATAAGCCTCTCCCTTTTGGAGGGAAGGGGTGCTAAAGGGCTTCATGACCTTTCTCTTCCAGGACTGGAGGGGTTTGGTGGAACTTTCCAAATGCCCTGAGCTGACCTCTTCACTGGGACCATATGGACTTAAACTTAACCAAAGGCTATTTGGTTCAATGCTTTTATTTTTGAGATTTTTCTATTTAGATAGTGTATTTGAACATATTGTACCTGTTTCATAGTTTATATACATCAAAACTTTTAAAATGATTTTTAAAACTTATTTATTTTATGTACATATCCATTTTGTTTCCATTTACATCTGTGTACCATGTGTGTGTTTGGTACTACAAAAGGCCAGAAGAGGATATAGGATCCCATAAAATAGGAGTTATAGACTTTTTTTTTTGAATTGGGTATTTATTTCATTTACATTTTCAATGCTATCCCAAAAGTCCCCCACCCAATCCCCCACCAACCCACTCCCACTTCTTGGCACTGGCTTTCCCCTGTACTGAGGCATATAAAGTTTGCACTACCAATGGGCCTCTCTTTCCACTGATGGCCGACTAGGCCATCTTCTGATTCATATGCAGCTAGAGACAAGAGCTCTGACTGTACTGGTTAGTTCATATTGTTCCACCTATAGGATTACAGATCCCTTTAACTCCTTGGGTACTTTCTCTAGCTCCTCCAATGGGGGCCCTATGATCCATCCAATAGCTGTCTGTGAGCATCCACTTTTGTGTTTGCTAGGCCCCTGCATAGTCTCACAAGAGACAGCTATATCTGGGTCCATTCAGCAAAATCTGGCTAGTATATGCAATGGTGTCAGCGTTTGGAGGCTGATTATGGGATGGATCCCCGGATATGGCAGTCTCTAGATGGTCCATCCTTTCATCTCAGCTCCAAACTGTGTCTCTGAAACTCCTTCCATGGGAGTTTTGTTCCCAATTCTAAGAAGGGGCAAAGTGTCCACACTTTGGTCTTCGTTCTTCTTCAGTTTCATGTGTTTAGCAAATTGTATCTTATATCTTGGGTATTCTAAGTTTCTGGGCTAATATCCACTTATCAGTGAGTACATATTGTGTGAGTTATTTTGTGATTGGGTTACTTCACTCAGGATGATGCCCTCCAGGTCCATCCATTTCCTAGAAATTTCATAAATTCATTCTTTTTAATAGCTGAGTAGTACTCCATTATGGAAATTTACAACAATTTCTGTCTCCATTCCTCTGTTGAGGAGTACCTGGGTTCTTTCCAGCTTCTGGCTATTATAAATAAGGCTGCTATGAACATACAAGGGCATGTGTCCTTCTTACCGGTTGGAACATCTTCTAGATATATGCCTAGGAGAGGTATTGCAGGACCCTCCAGTATTACAATGTCCAATTTTCTGAGGGACTGATTTCCAGAGTGGCTGTACAAGCTTGCAATTGCACCACAATGGAGGAGTGTTCCTCTTTCTCCACATTCTGGCCAGCATTTGCTATCACCTAAACTTTTGACCTTAGTCATTGTGACTGGTGTGAGGTGGAATCTCAGGGTTGTTTTGATTTGCATTTCCCTGATGATTAAGGATGTTGAACATTTTTTCAGGTGCTTCTCAGCCATTGAGTATTCCTCAGGTGATAATTCTTTGTTTAGCTCTGAGCCCCATTTTAATGGGGCTATTTGATTTTCTGGAGTCCACCTTCTTGAGTTCTTTGTATATATTGGATATTAGTCCCCTATCTGATTATAGGATAGGTAAAGATCCTTTCCCAATCTGTTGGTGGCCTTTTTGTCTTGTTGACAGTGTCTTTTGCCTTGCAGAAACTTTGCAGTTTTATGAGGTCCCATTTGTTGATTCTTGATCTTGCAGGACAAGCCATTGCTGTTCTATTTAGGAATTTTTCCCCTGTTACCATATCTTCAAGGCTTTTCCCTACTTTCTCCTCTATAAGTTTCAGTGTTTCTGGTTTAATGTAGAGTTCCTTAATCCACTTAGATTTGACCTCAGTACAAGGAGATAGGAATGGATCAATTTGCATTCTTCTACATGATAACCACCAGTTGTGCCAGCACCATTTGTTGAAAATGCTGTCTTTTTTCCACTGTATGTTTTTTACTCCCTTGTAAAGATCAAGTGATCATAGGTGTGTGGGTTCATTTCTGGATCTTCAATTCTATTCCATTGGTTTACTTGTCTGTTGCTATACCAGTACCATGCAGTTTTTATCACAATTGCTCTGTAGTAAAGCTTTAGTTCAGGCATGGTGATTGCACCAGAGGTTCTTTTATCCTTGAGAAGAGTTTTTGCTATCCTAGGTTTTTTTTTTTTTTTTTATTCCAGATGAATTTGCAGATTGCTCTTTCTAATTCAATGAAGAATTGAGTTTGAATTTTGATGGGGATTGCATTGAATCAGTAGATTGCTTTTGGCAAGATAGCTATTTTTACTATATTGATCCTGCCAATCCATGAGCATGGGAGATCTTTCCATCTTCTGAGATCTTCTTGAATTTCTTTCTTCAGAGACTTGAAGTTCTTATCATAAAGATCTTTCACTTCCTTAGAGTCACGCCAAGGTATTTTATATTATTTGTGACTATTGAGAAGGGTGTTGTTTTCTTAATTTCTTTCTCAGCCTGTTTATCTTTTATGTACAGAAAGGTCATTGACTTGTTTGAGTTAATTTTATATCCAGCTACTTCATTGAAGCTGTTTATCAGGCTTAGGAGTTCTCCGGTGGAAGTTTTAGTGTCACTTATATATACTATCATATCATCTGCAAAAAGTGATATTTTGACTTTTTCCTTTTCAATTTGTATCCCCTTGATCTCCTTTTGTTGTTGAATTGCTCTGGCTAGGACTTCAAGAACGATGTTGAATAGGTAGGGAGAAAGTTGGCAGCCTTGTCTAGTCCCTGATTTTAGTGGGATTGCTTACAGCTTTTCACCATTTACTTTGATGTTGGCTACTGGTTTGCTGTAGATTGCTTTTATCATGTTTAGGTATGGACTTTGAATTCCTGATCTTTCCAAGACCTTTATCATCCATGGGTGTTGGATTTTGTCAAATGCTTTCTCCGCTTCTAAGGAGATGATCATGTGGTTTTTGTCTTTGAGTTTGTTCATATAATGGATTACATTGATGGATTTCTGTATATTGAAACATCCCTGCATCACTGGGATGAAACTTATTTGGTCAGGATGGATGATTGTTTTGATGTGATCTTGGATTCGGTTAGCGAGAGCTTTATTGAGTATTTTTGCATCGATATTCATGGGAAATTGGTCTGAAGCTCTCTATCTTTGTTGGGTCTTTTTTCTGGTTTAGGTATCAGAGTAATTGTGGCTTCATAGAATGAGTGGGGTAGAGTACCTTAGGTTTCTATTTTGTGGAATAGTTTGTGAAGAACTGGGATTAGATCTTCTTTGAAGGACTGATAGAACTCTGCACTAAACCCATCTGGTCTTGGGCTTTTTTTGGTTGGGAGACTATTAATGACTGCTTCTATTTCTTTAGGGGATATAGGACTGTTTAGGTCATTAACCTGATCTTGATTTAACTTTGGTACCTGTTATCTGTCTAGAAACTTGTCCATTTCATCCAGGTTCTCCAGTTTATTTGAGTATAGCCTTTTGTAGAAGGATTTGATTGTTTTTTGGATTTCTTCAGGATCTGTTGTTATGTCTCCCTTTTCATTTCTGATTTTGTTAATTAGGATGCTTTCCCTGTGCCCTCTACTGAGTCTGGCTAAGTGTTTATCTATCTTGTTGATTTTCTCAAAGAACCAGCTCCTTGTTTGTTCGATTCTTTGAATAGTTCTTCTTGTTTCCACTTGGTTGATTTCGCTCCTGTGTTTGATTATTTTCTGCCGTCCACTCTTCTTGGGTGAATTTGCTTCCTTTTTTTCTAGAGCTTTTAGGTGTGTTGTCAAGCTGCTAGTGTGTGCTCTGTCTAGTTTCTTTTTGGAGCACTCAGAGCTATGAGTTTTCCTCTTAGAAATGCTCTCATTGTGTCCCATAAGTTTAGGTATGTTGTGGCTTCATTTTCATTAAACTCCAAAAAGTCTTTAATTTCTTTCTTTATTCCTTCCTTGACCAAGGTATCATTGAGAAGAGTGTTGTTTAGTTTCCACGTGAATGTTGGCTTTCTCTTATTTATGTTGTTATTGAAGATCAGCCTTAGTCCATGTTGATCTGATAGGATGCATGGGACAATTTAAATATTTTTGTATTTGTTGAGGCCTGTTTTGTTTCCAATTATATGGTCAATTTTGGAGAAGGTACCATGAGGTGAGAGAAGAAGATATATCCTTTTGTTTTAGGATAAAATGTTCTGTAGATATCTGTTAGATCCATTTGTTTCATAACTTCTGTTAGTTTCACTGTGTCTCTGTTTGGTTTCTGTTTCCATGATCTGTCCATTGGTAAAAGTGGTGTGTTAAAGTCTCCCACTATTATTATGTGAGGTACAATGTGTGCTTTGAGCTTTACTAAAGTTTCTTTAATGAATGTGGCTGCCCTTGTATTTGGAGCATAGATATTCAGTATTAAGAGTTCCTCTTGAAAGATTTTACCTTTGATGAGTATGAAGTGCCCCTCCTTGTCTTTTTTGATGACCTTGGGTTGGAAGTCAATTTTATTAGATATTAGAATGGCTATTCCAGCTTGTTTCTTCAGACCATTTGCTTGGAAAATTGTTTTCCAGCCTTTCATTCTGAGATTGTGTCTATCTTTTTCCCTGAGATGAGTTTCCTGTAAGCAGCAAAACGTTGGGTCCTGTTTGTTTTGCCAGTCTGTTAGTCTATGTCATTTTATTGGGGTGTATAGACTGTTTTAAATTGACATAGATGTGTGAGAAACTAAACATGAATCCTCAGGAAAAGCAGTATAGGCTCTTAACCACTGAGCCATCTTCAAGCCCACATCACTGCTTTTAAATTAAAAATTAATAATGACATTAAATGGGTGAAAAAATAATGTTGATGATAATCACTAATCCACTTTTTCCTCCTTATTTTATAATGTAATGTCACTTATTTATTTGTTTGTTTATTATTATTTTTAATTTTTTCAAAACCTCATTTAATTCTTTTTTCATGAATAAGCACAAGTTCCTCTTTTAATAATAACAATTTAAGTCCAAATACGTGCTGATCATTTCTAAAGGTCAGGCTTACAGTATGAATTAGCCAAAGTTCTATGCAAAGTTAAAAGTTGGGGTCCTTTGTTGGTCCCTGCGTAAATTGTTTTATATTCCCTTTAATCAAACAGGAAGCCTGACTTTGTTTCCCTGTTCCTACTGTTACATTCATACCTCTATACTTTCACATAATTATCCTATATTTTTTCCTTTTACTATTTTATATTATTTTACATCCCAAATCCTGTCTTCCCTCTCAGTCTCTCTATCTCACAGTCCCTCCCCCTCTCCCTCCTCCTCTTCTCCTCTGAGAGTATGGAGGCATACTTGGATATCCTCCAACCCTAGCACATCAAGTCTCGGCCTGCATGGCTAGATAATTCTCCCACTGAAGCCAAAAAAGGCTGCAGGGTTAGGGGAGTGGATTCCATATACAAGCCTCATCTTTAGGGATAGTCCTCCACTCCAGTTATTTGGGACCTACTTAAAGAATCAGCTGTACATCTACTACATATGTGTATTCAGGCCTAGTTCCATCCCAGGTATACTCTTTGGTTGGTGGTTCAGTCACTTAGAGTACTGAGGGATGCCAGTTAGTTGACTGTGGAGTTCTTCCTGTGGAGTTTCTATCTTCTTCAGGGACTTTAGTCTTACCCCAACTGCTCCCACATTTATTCTTAAAGTATTTTACAAAACCAAAAGCCATATCAACAATAAAACTTGAGCAATGAAATGAACAACTCAGGACAATTCAGTAGTTGGCTGCTAGTAACATTCTCCACAATTTTGGCATATTGTGCCTCAGAAAACTATCACTGAGTATTGGCATTGATTATTAAAGTTTAATAGAAAAATTTGATTGGTTTTACTACATTGCCATGAACAAATATAGAAGATTTGACCTGAGACTCACTTGTAGTGCAAAACCAAGGATGAGTAAGATGTCATTGGAAGATATATTTTATCTGTCTGTTTGATCTGTCTTTCTTTCTGTGTATTTGATTGTCTACCTCTCTCTCTCAGCCTCTATATGTCTTTTTGACTATCTATTCCTTTTTGTTTCTGTCAGCATGTCTCAGAATCTGTGTCTCTTTCTGTTTCTATGTTTGTGTATGTGTGTGTGTGTGGATGTGTTGGATATTGAATCCAGATCATTAAATATATCAAATTTCTCCCAAACTTCTGACTTTGTCTATCAATTCTAACAGGTTTTTTTGATGAAGTAGGTATGCATTTGTATGTATAAAGCTATGTCATCTGGGAGTACAAATAAGCTGACATGTTCCTTTCCAATTTGGATACCTTTCATTCATTTTCTTGCCTAATTATTTCTGTTCATGTCAAATATGATATTAGATATGTATGCTGATGGACATTCTTGTCTTGTTTAAGGTATTTAAGGAAACACAACTAGCATTTCCTTCTTATAAATGTTATTGGACATGAAAATTTTAGGATATCATTTTGAAGAATGTTCTTTCCATGACTAAAATTCTTTATTATTGGTTGTTTTATTTATTTATATTTCAAATGTTATTCTACTTCCATATTACCCTCCAAAAACCCCTTTCCCATTCCCCTTTCCCCTGCTTCTATGAGGGTGCTTTCCCACCCACCTACCCATTCCCACCAGATCTCTTTAACATTCCCCTATGCTGGGGCATCAAGTCTTCACAGGACCAAAGGCCTTCCCTCCCATTGATGCCAGACAAGGCAGTCCTCTTCTATGTATGCAGATGGAGCCATGGGTCTCTCCATGTGTACACTTTGATGGGTGGTTTAGTCCCTATAAGCTCTGGAGGAGTCTGGAGAGTTGATACTGTTATTCTTCCTATGTGATTGCAATTCACTTCAGCTCTTTCAATCCTTCCCCTAACTCTTCCATTGGTGTTCCATGGTTCAATGCAAAGGTTAGCTGGGGGCATCCACATCTATATTGGTCAGGCTCTAGCAGAGCATCTCAGGGAATAGCTATACCAGGCTCCTGTCAGAAAGATCTTCTTGGCATCAGCAATATTGTCTGGGTTTGGTGTCTACATATGGGTTGGATTTCCAGGTAGGGCAGTCTCTGGATGGCCTTTCCTTCAGTCTCTGCTCTACTCATTGTCCCTGCATTTCCCTTAGACAGGGACAATTCTGGGTTAAACTTTTTAAGTTGGGTGGGTGGCCTCATCTTTTAATAATTTTTAATTCTAAAGGTATGTTGAATTGAATGATTGTGAAGATTATAATTTTGAATTTTTTATATTTATATGAGTAATTATAATTTGAACCAACTTTGTTCCCATAGGATGAGTTACATTGCATCATAATTATATTTATATATCTGAATCAGTTTTACTGATAATGTCTAGGTCTATTTTTATTAGTATGGTGGGATAAATTTGTATTTTTATTATATTTCTTTGTTGGATCGAGATAATTCTTGCCTCATAATCATTGGCAGAATTTCTTCTTTCAAATCTACTGGTGTGGGAGAAAATTATTTGTAAGAATTTGGATTCTGTATGGTTGTGTGTCCAATGTCCTCTCAGCCACAGGGCACAGCCACTCTGCATGAAGTTGACTGTACTTACACCACACTGTCACAAGTAGGTGTTGGGCTGTACAGAAGCTCTGGGACACTGCTCTGTGGGTGACAAAGCATAGTTTTAGCTACATGACAGCTGGAGCTAGTTTGAGTGTCCCCAGGTCTGGGATGAAGCTGAGGCCATGTGTTTCTGAGGCTCTTGGACATTCAGGCACTGTTTGGAGCCACGGAAGAGTTGAGAATGGAGTGGGGGCCCTCAGGATGGATATAGCCCAGGCCCTGGCTGTGAGTGTAGACAGACCTTCTATGGGTTACTATACATTGTCTCTGTAAGCAAAGGCTTTCTCCATGGCTCCTCACAGTGGATCCTGATGAAAAGAGGCAGTCCATAGTTTTAAGGCATTCATTGTCATGATGGAAAGTGGATGTGTAAAAACATACCCCACTTCTCAGAATGGCCATGAGGTTATATACCTTTTGCAAAAAGGAATGTCTGGGAAGGAAAGCTTATTGGCTAAACCCTCCTGACATCTATGTACCTCATTAGTACAGAGATCTGTCTTGAGGCTGCATGACCACAGGTCATATCCTTTACATGTGGAGGGGTTGGGGTGTTTCCCTAATGTAACTGATGGCTACAAATCTATGGGGGGGGGGGATGATACGGCTAGTGACAGGGGCTTGATACTCAGGTATAGGCAAAGCTCCTACCATCCCTCCAGGGTCTCTGGGTCTTCTAGCTGTAGCTCAATGGGGGGACCATACTATCTTTCATAGTCCTACAGAATTAGTTCAAATACATATGGATAATTCAGTTATGAAGTCATCAATTCACTGACTTTTTATAAATATAGTATAAAGGTTAATAAATAACAAAAGATTTCATTTTTAAATATTTGCAAGATTCCATCTTAGAATATTTTATGTATCTAGAAACTTATCTAAATTTGCATATGTCCATTTTTAGAAGTTAATAGTTAATAATAATTTAATGTGATTGTTTGTTTTCCTGCAATACCAATTGTAATTTTTTTCACTCTTTAAACATTTTTTTCTGAGTTCTGTTTATCTTGGTTATTCAAGCTAATTTTTTTCTATGTTATCACTTCAAGTATCACACAACAAAGAACATTTCCTGCCAAAACAAAACAAAACAAAACAAACTAATATGCCTTCTTCTCAATACCTCATGGACATTTCTCCCAAACTAACCACATACTAAGACATAAAACAAATCTTGATAGAGGTAAGAAAGTTGAAGTAACACTATTACTGAAGTAACAGTAAATTATATATGGCCACTACCAAGTAAAACTTGATATCAATGACCAAAAAAACAAGAAAGTCTAAAAACTCATGAGAACAGGACAACAAACTAAGTAAAAATATAAATCAAGGCATAAATTTAAAAATTAAAAACTTTCTATAGTTGAACAAAAATGGTTACACAACCTAATAACTCTAATGAGACACAAGGAAATTGGTTCTAAGGGGCAAGTTCAAGTTCATAGCATTAAATGCCTACTGTGTGTGTGTGTGTGTGTGTGTGTGTGTGTGTGTGTGTGTGTGAGAGAGAGAGAGAGAGAGAGAGAGAGAGAGAGAGAGAGAGAGAGAGAGATTTCATTCTACTAACAATACCTTTTATATAGGCTAGCTAAAATAAATAATTCATCTACAGATGTGATCCACCACTGGGCACATAATCCATGATTAGGACACTAGATTTAGTCTTTCAGGACAAGAGATCTGGACCTTAAATTTTGGTATGGCTTCTTTGAGAACTGTGGTGATGGCAGGCTGTGCACTTGAGCAGAGGCCTATAAGCAGTGGGTAGAATGGGGAAGTGGATCTAAATTCCTTCTAGTAGGAGCTAGGATGCTCATGGGAAGGCAGCACACCAATTCTGGTCAATGCTGCAGAGCATGTAGTCATGGAGACCAAGTTAACTGCCATAGACTCATCCTGGTCTGAGGAACTACAGGCAAAAGGAACTTTTTCCTTTGCAATGGGATGAAAAAGCCCCCAAACATCTATCTAGTTAGGGATTAAGTTTTAAAGCAATAAAAGATAAAAGAAAAGAGAATAAGTATAAAACATCACAGATGCCGGTAGTTTATAATAATATGTTAAAAATAGAAAAACAAAAACAAACAAGCAACAAAACCAAACCTCCTGAGTTAAACCAGTCTCTTATTTAAAGGATGGTCTAGCTTTAGAATAGAAGACAGGAAATGTGTTACTCTGGGGAAGAGGTTATATCTACATCTACACAAGAAAACAGAAAAGAGAAGGAATGAATTCCATCCATGTTGTTTATAAAAATCAGATATTACTGAGGGGGACCCTCTAAACATTCATTACATGCAGGAAGACAGAAACAAAAGATCCAGACAGGTAATTTATGAGCTAATTCCTCTATATGATAACAGCTCTGAAACTGGCTGGGACATGAATATCAATATTGACTACAAAAGCCTTAGGATTTGTCATGCCATTCTTTTGAATGGGGTAGATAAAAATTCATAATATAGTTTGGTTAGAGTCCATGCTAACTTATCAGAAACACAGATGTCTTTCATTTGTTCAAAGAGGGAAGAATCTTCATTAACTGATCTATCACATCCCATACATATGTTAATGCAGAACTGTATATGACTTGTGAGACCTTATGTTCACAGGAAATAACAACCAGACAAACAGCCCTAACAAAAGCAACCCAGCAGATGCTGAGATGCTGCTGTTTCCTCCAAAGATTAGCTTCCAGGACAGCTTCAGAGAAAGCTGCTGATCCCAGATAACTTAATCCACCTACCTTTACAGACTGATCAAGTCAGGTCTTCATCTAAGCCTAAATTTTCTCAGTATACAGAGACATGGCCAAAGATTAACCATTATCCAATTTGGGGAGAGGGGGAGGCAAAATGAAATATTATGACTCAAAACAGCAGGAAGAAATTTTAAGAGAATGACATCCCATTCCCATGAGGTAGGGTGGGTAAGTTTTAAATGAAGGATGCTTGTAATTATAAAAAGATGGCTGACGAGTTATTAAACTGTCTTGATCTTGGAAAAAATGAGGTGTAGGAGGTTAGACTCAGGGATTTCTTGTTTTCTCTTCCTCTTTTTTCTCTCTCTCTTTCTCTCTCTCTTCCTCTCTTCCTCTCTTTCTTTCTTTCTTTCTTTCTTTCTTTCTTTCTTTCTTTCTTTCTTTCTTTCTTTCTTTCTTTCTTTCCTTCTTTCTTTCTTTCTTTCTTTCTTTCTTTTTTCTTTCTTTCTTTCTTTCTTTCTTTCTTTCTTTCTTTCTTCCTTTTCTCTGTCTCTCTGTCTCTTTCTGTCTCTCTGTCTCTGTCTCTGTCTCTGTCTCTGTCTCTCTCTCTCTCTCTTCCGTAATAAAAGAGAGGTTGAAAAGAAAAAGAGGGGCCTGGAGCCAATCGTCTGCCATAGGGTCCATACCTAAATAATCCTGGGAGAGAGCAAGCCTAGCAGGAATGCAAGCAGACCTGTGAGCACAGGTAGGACCACCACTGCTGCTCAGAGGAACACACCTGGAACTCTCAGGACACAGAAACTGAGGAGCTGACTTGGACAGGGAGCTTCCAGTTTCCATTTGCTCCCAAACCTGATTCTGTGCCATAGAACTACATACAAAAAAAAAAAAAAAAAAAACACCTGGAGAGAGCTGGTCTCCCAGGGGTGCCTACACACCTATAAGCACAGGTAGGACCACCACTTCTCTTCAAATTCATGGCCCAAGAGGGACCCTCCCAGATCCATAAGGACACAGTAACTAAGGATCAGTTGGGGACAGGATCCTTCTGGTTTCTTGTTGGGGACCAGAAGCCCCAAGCATTCCAGTCTTGTCCTTAGGCCATCACCTAAGACTCATTTGCTTCTTCCACTATTTTGCTTACATTTTGTAATTGAGCTGAGGAATTTTACAATTAAGGCATTCCTTTTCCTTTACAATGAGGGCACTTATTTCCAGATCTTTCACAATGAGAATATTCCTTTCCAGACATTTTTACAATGGGGACATTCTTTTGACATTAATGTGTTATCTAGCCCCACAGATTTGTCCTGTGTACCTGAGCAAATACCTTTTGCAGTTTTCATCCTTAAAAGCCATCCATTTTCCAAGAATAAACAAGGCTTGAACAGGATTGTCTTGTCTCTTTCCTTCGTGTCTTCTGATCACAAAATTTGTCATTGCAGCTCCCTTCTCTCCAGAACCCTGTTGATTAGGCCCTGCAGGTTGGGGCAGTTTCTGTCTACACCCCAGAGCTGACACTGTACCAAAGATCTCCATACCTAAATTTCTCCTGGAGAGAATGGTCTCCCAGGAGTACTGAAAAACAGGCTTGCAGAATGGACCAGCCACAGTCAGAGACAGAAAGAACAGCTAGCACCAGATATAACCAGATGGTGAAAGGCAAGCAGAACATGAGGAACAGAAACTAATACTACTTGGCATCATCAGAACCCAGTTCTCCCACCACAGTGAACCCTGGTTACTCAAACACACCAGAAAAGCAAGACTCTCACTTAAAATCACACCTCATGATGATGATAGAGGAATGTAAGAGGGACATAAGAACTCCTTTAAAGACATACCAGAGAAAACACAGGTAAAAAGGTAAAAGACCTTAAAGAGGAAACACAAAAAAATCCCTTAAAGAATTACAGGAAAACACCACAAAATGGGTGAAGGAATGGAACAAAATCATCCAGGATCTAAAAATGGAAATATAAACAATGAAGAAATAACAAAGAGGGACAGCATTGGAGATAGAAAACATAGGAAAGAGATCAGGAATTATAGAAGCAAGCATCACCAACGGAATACCAGAGAAAGAAGAGACAATTTCAGATGCAGAAGATACCATAGAAAACATTGACTCAATAGTCAAAGAAAATGGAAAATGCAAAAAGATCCTAACACAAAGCATCCAGGAAATCCAGGAAACAATGAGAAGGCCAAACCTAAGGTTAATATGTATAGAAGAGAGTGAACAAACCAAATTAAAGGGCCAGTAAATATCTTCAACAAAATTATCGAAGAAAACTTTCCTAACCTAAAGAAAGAAATGTGCATGAACATACAAGAAGCTTACAGAACTCCAAATAAATTTGCCCAGAAAAGAAATTCTTCCTGTCACATTATAATCAAAACACCAAATGCATTAAACAAAGAATATTAAAAACAGTAACAAAGAAGTCAAGTAACATGTAAAGGAAGACCTATAAGAGTTATACCAGATTTCTCACCAGAGACTATGAAAGCCAGAAGATGGGAAGATCTCATACAGACCCTAAGAGAACACAAATGCCAGCCCAAATTACTATACCCAACAAAATTCTCAATTAGCATAGATGGAGAAACCAAGTTACTCCATGACAAAACCAAATTTACACAATTATCTTTCCACAAATCCAGCCCTACAAAGGAAAATAGATAGAAAACTCCAAAACAAGGAGGTAAAGTACACCCTAGAAAAAGCAAGAAAGTTATCTTCTTTCAACAAACCCAAAAGAAGATAACCACACAAATATATAAATAACATCAAAAATAACAGAAAGAAACAATCACTATTCCTTAATGTCTCTTAACATCAGTGGACTTATTTCCCCTTTAAAAAGATAGATAACAGACTGGATACATAAATAGGAGCAAGCATTTTGCTGCATACAGGAAATACACCTCAGGGTCATAAACAAACTTTACCTCAGAATAAAGGACTGAAAAACAATTTTCCAAGCAAATGGTCCCAAGAAACAAGCTAGATTAGCCATTCTAATACCAGATAAAATAGACTTCTAATCAAAAGTCATCAAAAAAGATAAGAAAGGACACTTCATAGGAAAAATCTACCATGAAAAATTATCAATTCTGAACAATGCCCTCCAAGGGCACCCACATTCTAAAGGGAAATTTAGTAAAGCTAAAACCACACATTGTATCTCACACAAAGATTGTGGGGAACTTGAATACCCCACTCTCATCAATGGACAGATCTAAACTGCACACAAATAAAAGAAGACACAGTGAAACTAATAGAAATTATGGACCAAGTTGATGTAAAAGATATCTGTAGAACATATCACCCTAAATTGAAAGAATATACCTTCTTCTCAGTACCTCATGGTACCTTCTCCAAAATTGACCATATAATTGGACACAAAATAGATGCCAACATACATATAAGAAGATTGAAATAACCCCATGCCTTCTATCAGATCACTACAAATTAAGGCTGATCTCCAATAGCAAGAAATCAATAACAACTGAAAGTCCACATACATATGGAAGCTGAACAATGCTCTCCTCAATGATAACTTGGTCAAGGAAGAAATAGACAAAGAAATTAAAGACTTTGTAGAATTCAATGAAAATGAAGGTACAACATAACCAAACTTATGGGACACAATGAAAGCAGTGCTGAGAGGAAAACTCATAGCTCTGAATGCCTCCAAAAGAAACTGGAGAGAACATACACTAGCAGATTAACAGCACTCCAGAAAACTTTAGAACAAAATGAAGCAAATACATACACTCAAGAGGAGTAGACTGCAGGAAATGACCAAACTCAGGCCTGAAATCAACCAAGTAGAAACAAAAAGAACTACACAGAGAATCAAGAAAACCAGGAGCTTGTAGTTCTTGAGAATCAGCAATATAGATAAACACTTAGCCAGACTAACTAGAGGGCACAGAAACAGTATTCAAATTAAGAAAATCAGAAATGTAAAGGGAGATATAACAACAGAAACAGAAGAAATTTAAAAAATCATCAGATGCTCCTCCAAGAGCCTATACTCAAGACAACAGAAAAATCTGGATAAAATGGATAATTTTCTAGACAGATACAAAACACCAAAGTTAAATCTGAATCACATAAACCATCTAAACAGTCTTATAACCCTAAAGAAATAGAAGAAGTCATTAAAATTCTCCCAACGGAAAAAAAAAAAAAAAAGCCTAGGACCGGATGGTTTTTAAGCAGAATTCTATCAGACCTTCAAAGAAGACTTAATACCAATACTCTTCAAACTATTCCGCAAAATGGAAACAGTAGGAACACTACCAAATTCATTCTATGAAACCACAATTATGCCGATACCAAAGCCACACAAAGACCCAACAAAGAAAGAGAACTTCAGACCAGTTTCCCTTAGGAATATTGGTGCAATATTACTCAATAAAATTCTTGGCAACTGAATCCAAGAACACATCAACATGATCATTCACCAAGATCAAGTAGGCTTCATCCGAGGGATGCAGGGATAGTTCAATATATAGAAATCCATCAGTGTAATCCACTATATAATTTAAATCAAAGGAAAAAACACACACATACACATGATCATTTCTTTAGATGCTACAGAAGTATTTGACAAAATTCAACATCCCTTCATGTTAAAAGTCTTAAAAAAATCCAGAATTCAACATTGTATAGGCAATATATAAAGCAAAACAGTAGCCAATATGTACATAAATCAAGAGAAACTTGAAGCAATCCCATTAAAATTAGGGACTAGACAAGTCTGCCGTCTCTCTCCCTATCAATAGTCTTCCTATACTCAAAGGATAAACAGCCTGAGAAATAAATTAGGGAAACAACACCCTTCACAAAAAATATAAAGTATCTTGATTTGACTCTAATCAAACAAGTGAATAATCTGTATGACAAGAACGTCAAATCACTGAAGAAGGAAATCGAAGAAGACTTCAAAAAATAGATCTCACATGCTCATGGATTGGCAGGATTAATATATTAAAAACACCTATCTTGCTAAAAGCAATCTACAGATTCAATGCAATTCCCATCAAAGTTCTAATCATTTCTTTATAGAGTTGAAAGAGCAATTCTCAAATTCATCTAGAATAACAAAATATAATATAAACAAAAAACAAAACAAAACAAAAAACCCAGCATAGGGAAAACTGTTCTCAACAAGAAAAGAACTTCTAGGGGAATTAACATCTCTGACCTCAAGCTGTACTACAGAGAAATTGTGATAAAAACTACATGGTATTTGTACAGTGACATGCAGGGAAATCAACAGAGTAGTATTGAAGACCTAAAAATGAACCCACATACCTATGGTCACTTGATCTTTGACAAAGGAGTGAAAACCATCCAGTGGAAAAAAAGACAGCAATTTCAACAACTGGTTCTGTTCCAACTGGTGGTTAGCATGTAGAAGAATGCAAATTGATCCATTCTTATTTCCTTGTACAAAGCTCAAGTCCAAGTGGATCAAAGAACTCCACCTAAAACCATATACACTAAAACTAATAGAAAAGAAAGTGGGGAATAGTCTTGAGCACATGGGCACATAGGAAATTTTCCTGAACAGAATACCAATAGCTTATTCTCTAAGATCAAGAATTGACAATTGGAACGTCATAAAATAACAAAGCTTTTGTAAGGCAAAGGGCACTGTCAGTAGGAAAAGACAGCAACCAGCAGATTGGGAAAAGATCATTGCCTACATCCAATAGATCATTGCTAATGTCCAATATATACAAAGAAATCAAGAAGTTATACTCCAGAGAACCAAATAATCGTATTTAAAATGGGGAACAGCGACAAACAGAATTCTCAAGTGAAGAATTCCAAATAGCTGAGAAGCACCTGAAGAAATGTTTGACATCCTTTGTGGTGCGGTGAGCTGTGCACAGACAGCCAGGTCCCAGGTCAAGCACAGGCCTTGGACCCCAGTGACCTTGTAGGTAGTGACTTTTGCCTGCATGGACAGCAGCTCTTCAGCCATGCCCCCTGTGTTCCTGGCTCCCCTGCAGAGAGGTATGTGGCCGACCATCTGTTATGTAGGCAGTGCCCCAAGCTTCTGGTATTCTGTCTGGACTCCTCCCCAAAAGTTATCTGGAAACAGCCAGGCATTCTCCTCCCCACAGTTACCTGGCAACACCTTCTATTAAAGGTTCTTCTTGCCTCCTCCTCATTCTCTTACCCTCTTATTATCTTGCTCTTACTCTTGCTGCCCCTTTCTCAGTCTTCCCTTCCCTCCTCTCTCCATCTGACCACAGAGGTCCTCTACTTCCCCACTCTCTCCCTCTCTTTGCCTTTCTACAATAAATGCCTTAAAAACATGGACTGCCACTTCTAATCGGGATCCACCAGGGTGGAGCATTGAGCAGGTCTTCCCCTAATAAGCCATGTGTCTAAGCTCTCTCAGGAAGGCCTCCATGTACTCCAGCCATGGCTACCAACCAACACAAGCCACCTGGCCAAACAAGCTAAGAACTCTCCTCACCGTGGTAACCAGCTTGAGTTTTCTCCTCTTGCCCTTTTCCCTTCGGCCCCAGGCCAGAATACGCCTGCAGGCCTCCACCCATTCTCAGTTCTTCCTCAACATTCAGCAGCATCTATGGTGTCAAAGACTGAGAACCTGAGCCCAGGGACCCCAGACAGGCTCTTCTGTGGTACCCACTGGTGCCTGACTCCGGCAAGTCTGTTGGAACCTCAGACTGCACTTTCCCCACCTCTGTAGCTGGGTCCTGCAACTCACAGCCCAAAGTTTTCCCAGTGATAGCTTGGGGATGCACACAACCAAATTCCCTGTGTCTGCTTCACCCAGTAGCTGGAGCCCTAGCCTGGAGACTGGACACCATTTTGACCTACAATCGTTAGTCATCAGGAAAATACAAATTAAAACAACCTTGATATTCCACATAACAATAATCAGAATGGCTAAGATCAAAAACTCAGGTGAAAGCGGATGCTGGTGAGGATTTGGAAAAATATGAACACTCCTCTGTAGCTAGAGTGATTGCAAGCTGATACAATAACTCTGGAAATCAATTTGATGGTTCCACAGAAAATTGAACATAGTACTACTGTAGGACTCAGCTATACCACTCCCGGGAATATACCCAGAAGATGCTCCAACATGTAATTAGGTAACATGCTCCACTATGTACATAGAAGCCGTCTTTATAATAGCCAGAAGCTGGAAAGAACCCAGATATCCCTCAACAGAGGAATGGATACAGAAAATATGGTACATTTACACAATGGAATACTGCTCAGCTATTAAAAATGAATTAATTAAATTCTTGGTAAATGGATTGATCTAGAAAATATCATCCTAAGTGAGGTAACCCAATCACAAAAGAACACACATGGTATGCACTCACTGATAAGTGGATATCAGCCCAGAAGCTCAGAATCCCCAAGGTACAATTCACAGACCACACGGAGGGACCCATGACTCCAGTTGCATATGTAGCAGAGGATGGCCTTGTTGGACATCAATGGGAGGAAAGGTCCTTTGTAACAAGGCTCAATGACCCAGTGTAGGGGAATGCTAGGATAGGGAAACAGAAGTGGAAGGGTTGGGGATGAGGAAGAGGTGGGATGGGAGAGGAAACTAGAAAGGGCATAACATAAAATGTAAATAAAGAAAACATCTAATTGAATAAAAGAAAGGAACAAAAAGGAGGGAATGTTGGAACATTATCTGAATACTAGAAAAGAGAGGTAGATTATTGAATCTACTCTTAAACCACAGTACATTTTACTGCTAATAATTCTACATTAATTTAGTGCTTTACACAGTAATATATATTAAGCTTATATTTATAACACTGGTAGAGATCTTTGTTTATTGATGCAAAAATTAAAGGCTATTTTTGGTACAATACACTATGTATATTAGTCTTCATTTTCACTTGAAGTATTGCTCCTAAATGATTCTTAATAACTTAATATGAATTTCTAGTTCTTTTAAAAGCTGCTATTACAGATTGTTGAGGATAATTAAGCAATATGAATTAATACTTAGCCAATGAAACTCATGATCATATTAGATACTAGAGTTTTGTTTTGTTTTTAACAAAATAATTGCCAAGGTTAAGAGGATAGCAACAAGCTAAAAACAAAACAACAAAACAAAACAAAAATGCCGGTTGGGATAAACTATACACAGATTGATGTGTCTCAGAAACTACACAGACTTATAGAATATGGCATCTATGGATGCTTTCATCATTTTATTCCTTGTTTAGACAGTGATACAGGTCTGCTCCTGGCACTATACCCATTTCTACTTCAAGGAATATGATGAGCATCAGCAAACCTCTTATGTAGTTTGATTTAAATGTGGCAAGTTGCTACTGGGCAAAAAATGCCTTTGCTTCAATTCTAGCTAAAATGTTGTCTGAAATGGAAAAAACAGACTGCAGTGAAGTCAACTGCTAAACATTTCAAGAATTGTAATTGCAAGCACTATTTGACAATTTCTTCCTAATTTCTGCTTCACAAAACATCTATCAAATATTCTTTTCCAGAAGGCTAAAAAAAGATGTTCCAAATATTTAGAGAAACTCTGGAGGACTGTTTCAGGCAAATAACTGTCTCTGGCATTTCTAAAGTTTTACAGGCTACCTGTTTTTCCCTCCTGAATAATTAGGTAATATTTATTCCTTCTTAAGTCTCTGATAGATTTGAAGATTATGTTTTTAAGTCTAAGAAGATGATTTTATATTGGTAATGCAAATTATGAAAGAAAATAATTTATGAAAAAATAATTTGAATTAATCAAGATAGGATAGATAATAGAATACTTTCTTCTACATTGCCAAATACATATGGACTGGACATTATGAGTGTAAATCTTACCTAATAGTTTTCATCATTACTTCATAATTCTTATTATTGGAAGAAATAAGAGCCTTTAATTACAAAAAAAAGAGGAAAATGTTGGAGATTGATCTGGTACTATGTATACAAATGCTCAATTCTGTACCCAAAGATCTAGTTATGTGCAGAAGAGCATTCTCAAGTACACTGGCCTTTGTTGCATAAACCTTGCTCCCCAACTTAAAGTTAATTGGTTAAAAAAGGCTAGAGTCTTTGATTGGGCAGTAGATGGAGAATGGGGAAACTTGAAGGTGAAATGAGGGTAGAACATGGAGAGAAGGAGAAAGGAGACAGAGAGAGGAGCAGGCCATAATGAAAAGGATAATCAGCCCAATCTATGCCTATGGCTTATGAATAAAGTATCAGGATTTTGTGTCTCTTATATGGATTAGCTAGAAAAAATAATTTACTTACAATATCTGATACAATAAAACTGAAAATTAACAGAGCAGACTGTTCACCTTAACTGAACTTTTATGTCAGGCAATTAAACATTCAGTAGCAGGATCAGCTTACATTTAATTGAATTATTGTCAAAAGGGTTCATTGAAACCCCCAACACCCCAGACTATTACAAACACCACAGTTTGCACTCTACAAAATGATAGCAAGGCCACAGTGGTGAAAACAGAATCTACATAACTCACTCTACATTGGGAAATCGAGGTGGTGCCTACATAAACCCTTTACCCTGCATGTAGTGTCTTTGGTACAGGAAGGTACTTTTCCCCCTACCAAAGGAGAACTGTAAATATGAACCCAGCTACAAACCATTTGATTCACAATGATGTCCCATCTTCAAGTTATGCTAGTGTAATAATGTCACAGAATTTGTAAATATCCAACAAATATCTAATATGACCGAAGGTTCACATTGCTTGGCATGACCAAAAGCCTGAGACTAGATAAGCCAAGGAAGTAGGACAAAACTAAATACTATTGTTACTTTTTTAAAGCCATAATCAAATAACTCTTAATGACATTCTACCTCTGATATATTCATACATCATTGCCTTGCTTAGACATCATCAGAGAAGCTTCCTTCTGCAACAAATAGGAACACATTTAGAGAATCACACTAGACAATGTAAAGAGTAAGAGACTGTGGAACACTAAGCCTTAAATGAGTTATATCCATCAAATCCTTACCCTCAGAGTTCAGAGACAGCTGCAAAAGGGGTGACATAAGAAGTCTAAAAGCCAGAATCGATGGAGTGCAACTAAAAAATAAGGCCCTCTAAGTCACCAGGGTCATCACATATATAACCTCATAGAGACAGTGGCATCATGCATAGATCCTGCACATATCTTCACCAGATGGGGTCCTACAGGAGAAAAGAATAGTGGACACATGCAGTGCAGTGGACCATGAGAAAAAGTATGGTAAGGTTAAGCTAAGGCTAGAAGCCCTGGAGACCCTGAAGGGATGGTAGGAGCTTTGCCTGCTCCCTGCACCAGGCCAGTGTCACATAGCTACACCTCCCACCCTGTATCTCAGTAGAGAGATTTGTCGCCATCAGTCATGTAGTGGTAACACTCCAAACCCTTCCACATGTAAATTAGGCATCCCTAACCTCTCAGATCAAGCCAATAGGAAGCACCTGCCATCAGACCCCAACCCACCCCAAGACTGTATATAAAGGTCCTATCCAGAAGGAATAGATCTCATAAGAGCTATAACATCGTCACCAGGGAAGAGAACTGCTTTCTCAAAAGACCACCAGGAGCTCCTCTGCACCCTCTCCCTGGCTTCTCACCCTCCCTGCTAGAGGGTCAGCACAGCACAGCCACAGTGGCATCTCAGAGCAACAGCAGCAAGTGCAGCAATGGATGCTGCACCAGCAGTGGAAGCAGCAGGGGCTATTCCCCCTCTCTGTTGGTGTCCTCTCACCTTAGCTTGAACCCTCCCACCTGGCCTGACCAGAGATCTCCATGGAAAGCCTCTGGTACACAGGCCCATGGACACATGTCCTCATCTTCATGATAGTAGGTATTTCTTATTAATATCCACTTGAAAATGAAAAACATGCAATTTACCCTTAAGAATAGTTTCTCCAGAGAGAAGGATATGGAAATTTCAGTTGCAAATAGATCTCAATTTTACCATTGTCTTTTAGTAGCCCAGTTCATTTCTAATGAGAGAGACAGAAGTTATAGATCTGGCTGGGAAGCGATGGGGGAAGAAACTAGGACAACTTGAAGGAAGAGGTTCATAATCAGGATTTATTATGTGAGAGAGAAAAAAGTTATTTTCAGTAAAAGAAAAATAAACAAAAATGTTGCTAAATTCTGTTAACTTCAGCTCATTAAATGAGATGGTATGAATTTGAAAGAGACTAAAGACAGATATATGGACAGATTTTGAGAGAGGAAAGAGACATAGAAATGATTTACTTGTATTTTAGACTCAAAATCCAAGGTAAGTAAATAGTTCTTTTAGCTTTTACTTTAGATGCTAATTTAATTCAAGAATATGAAAAGATTTGAGAGTTTTTATATTTCTTATTCATGTGATGATTCCTTCAAATCAAACTATTAATACAGTATTTTCAATATTCTACATATTTCACTAAGGTTTATTTTACTTCCATATGATTCTACTAATGTCAATATGTCTTTTAGTATATCCAATTCTAGGCTGATCATGCTGAAGCATCTTGTTTATGTACTCATGGATTTTTTTCTTGATTTCTAATTTAAATCTTTTGTGTTCTGAGAAGATATTTGTCATTATTGGAATTATTTAAAATTTAGTCAGTGTTTATTCATGTCTCATATATTTGCTCCATACAGTAATGAAAAAACTGTATTTTAGAGCTGCTGAATGAAATATGCTATAATTATGTGTTACATTCATCACATCAGTGTGGATTTGCAGATTAGATGTATTTTCATTGATTCATGTGGTCGGTTTGCAGTTCAATTATTTAATTAGATTCACAGTCATGGATATATTCAATAATATTTACTTTATACATTTGTTTATTCTAATTTTAGGGGCACATTTCATTAAAATTTTATATTATCTCCACGAACTTATGTGTTTTCCCTCTGTCTATCTTAGCATCAATTTCCCTCATTTCAGTGTTTTATTTAGTCTCATTTTTGTGAAGTGAAAAAATATTTGTGCTCAAATATTTTTTCCCAATGACTTGGAACATCCTTTTAAGCCTTTCATTATTATTTCTTTCATATTTCAAAATATTTTTTAAAAAAGTTAAACAATTTGTGTTTGTACAAGGTTATTGTGATATGGTGGTAAGAAGTTTATTATTGAGTTGTTAAAAGTTCAGATTTAGCTTGTCTTGAGTGTACCGGAAAGGAAGAAACAAAAAGCAAGGTCCAAAAATATTAGTTGGGATTATCATTTTAAAATGAAATAGGAGCCTTCCAGTTGGAGCCAGCTCTGGGCCACCTTCGGCCGAACTCAGAAGTCAGTTTTAAGGTCATCAGAGAACTTTCGGTAACCCGGGTGCCCTAGCATGCCCAGGATCTTAGGATCACTGGTGAGTGGATCACAACATCTGTTCCAAAACAATTGTGAGGGGCTGGACCCAGTGAGAGCAGGGACACAGGAAACCTTCCCTATCAGATGCTCAGGTTCCTTGATTTTGAACACAGTGGACAGTGCCACAGTCCCCAGTAGAGGTACCACTTTCAGGCACTTTAACACACCTAGGATCTTAGGATTCCAGGATCCCAGGATTTTGGACACACCAGGATCTCAGGGTCTCAGAGGAAGCTTGACTGCCAAGGACTCTGATACTTCCAGAATCTCAAGGTCACAGAGAATGCTGGACACTGAGGAGTTCTGACTCAACTGGGATTATAGGAAGGACAGGCTTCAATCAGATATATTGAGAGCAGAGAGCACTTGAGATAATCAGATGACAGAAGGCAAGCATAAGAACAGAAGCAACAGATACTGAGGTTAATTGACATCATCAGAACCAAACTCTCCCACCATAGCAATTCCTTGATACACCACCACATCAGAAAAGCAAGATATGGATCTAAACAAACTTCTCATGATGATGATGGAGGACTATAAGAAGTAAATAATTGCTTTAAAGAATTACAGGAGAACACATCCAAACAGTGAAAGAATTGAAGACCATCCTGGACCTAAAAATGGAAATAGAAATAATAAAGAAATCACAAAAGGATACCACTCTGGAAATAAAAAACTAGGAAAGAAGACAGGAGCCTTTGATGCAAGGATAACCAACAGAATATCAGAGAGAAGAGTCTCAGGTACAAAAGATACCATAGAAAACATTGACACCCCAATCAAAGAAAGTGTGAAATGCAAAAAGACCCTAACCTAAAATATCTAAGAAATCCAGGGCACATTAAGAAGACCAAACCTAAGGATAATTGATATAGATGAGAAGGAAGATTTCCAACTTAAAGGACGATTAAATATATTCAACAAAATTATAGATGAAAACTTCCCTAACCTAAAGAAAGAGATGCCCATGAACAAACAAGGAGCCTACAGAACTCCAAATAGACTGGACCAGAAAAGAAATTCCTCCTGACACATAATAATCAGATCAGCAAATGCACTAAATAAAGGAAGAATATTAAAAGCAGTAAGGGAAAAAGGTCAAGTAACATATAAAGGCAGACCTATTAGAATTATACCTGACTTCTTCCCGGAGACTATGAAAGCCAGAAGATCCTGGGCAGATGTCATACAGACCCTAAGAAAACACAAATGCCAGCCCAGGCTACTATACCGAACAAAACTCCCAATTACCTTAGATGGAGAAACCAAGGTAATCTAAGACAAAACCAAATTTACACAATATCTTTCCACAAATCCAACCCTTAAAAGGATAATAAAGGGAAAACTCTAATAAAAAGGAGGAAACTAAGAAAGAGAAAAAGCAAGAAAGTAATCTTTCAACAAACCTAAAGAAGATAGCCACATGAACAGAATTCCAACACTAATAAAAAAAAATATCAGGAGGTAACAATTACTTTTCCTTAATAACTCTTAATATCAATGGACTCAATTCCCTAATAAAGAGACATAGATTAACAGACTGGTTAAATAAACAGGACCTAATTTTGCTACATACAGGAAACCCTCCTCAGGGAAAAAGACAGACACTACCTTAGAGTAAAAATATGGAAAACAACTTTCCAAGCAAATGGTCCCCAAAAAACAAGCTGGAGTAGTGATTCTAATATCGAATAAAATCGAAGTTCAACTTAAGTTCTGAAAAAAAAAATAGGGGGGGGGCACTTCTTATTGATCAAATGTAAAATTTACCAAGATGAACTCTCAATTCTAAACATCTCTGCTCTAAATGCAAGGGCATCCACATTAATGAAAGAAACTTTGCTAAAACACAAAACATATATTACACCTCACAAAATAATAGTGGGAGACTTCAAAACCCCACTCTCATCAATGGACTGATGCTGGAAACAGAAACTAAACAGAGACACATTGAAACTCACAGAAGTTATGAAACAAATGGATTTAACAGAAATCTATAGAACATTTCATCTTAAAAAAAAGGACATACATTCTTCTCAGCACCTCATGGTACCTTAACAAAATTGACCATATAATTGATCACCAAACAGGCTTCAACAAATACAAAAATATTGAAATTGTCCAATGCACCCTATCAGATCACCTAGGACTAAGGCTGATTTTCAATAACAACATAAATAACAGAGAGCCCACATACACATGGAAGCTGAACAACACTCTACTCAATCATAACTTGGTCAAGGATGAAATAAATAAATAAATTACTTTTTAGAGTTTAATGAAAATGAAGCCATAACATATCCAAACTTATGCAACACAATGAAAGCAATCCTAAGAGGAAAACTCATAGGTCTGAGTGCCTCCAAAAATAAACTGGAGAGAGAATACAATAGCAGCTTGACCATACTCCTAAAATTTCTAGAACAAAAGGAAGCAAATTCACCAAAGAGGAATAGAGGGCTGGAAATAATTAAACACAGGGCCAATATCAACGGAGTGGAAACAAAAAGAACTATACTAAGAACCAACCAAACCAGGAGCTGGTTCTTTGAGAAAATCAACACAAGATAAACCTTTGACCAGACTAACTAGGGGGCACAAGGACAGTATCCTAATTAACAAAATCAGAAATGAAAAGGGAGATATAACAACAGAATCTGAGGAAATCCAAAAAAATCATCAGATCCTACTACAAAAGGCTATACTCAACAAAACTGGAAAACCTGGATGAAAAGTTCAATTTTCTAGACAGATACCAGGTACCAAAGTTATACCAGGATCAGATTAATGATCTAAACAGTCCCATAGCCTCCAAAGAAATAGAAACACTCATTAATAGTCTCCCAACCAAAAAAAGTCCAGGACAGGTGGGTTTAGTACAGAGTATGATCAGACTTTCAAAAAATACCAAATTCCAATACTCCTCAAACTATTCCACAAAGTAGAAACAGAAGACACTCTACCCAATTTGTTTTATAAAGCCACAATTACTCTGATACCTAAACCACACAAAGACCCAGGAAAGAAAGAGAACTTCAGCCCAGTTTCCCTTATATGTATCGATGCAAAAATACTCAATGAAATTTTCACAAACCAAATCCAAGAACACATCAAAATGATCATCTATCATTATCAAGTAGGCTTCATCTCAGTGAGGCAAGGATGGTTCAATATATGGAAATCCATCAACTTAATCTACTATATAAACAAAGTCAAAGACAAAAAACTCATGATCATGATGGAAAGATCTCTCATTTGATGCTAAGAAAGCATTGGACAAAGTCCAACACCCATTCATAATAAAAGTCTTCGAAAGATCAGGAATTCAGTGCCCATATATAAACAAAATAAAAGCAATATACAGCAAACCAGTAGCCAACATCAAACTAAATGGACAGAAACTTGAAGCAATCCAACTAAAATCAGGGACTAGACAAGTCTGCCCACTCTCTCCCTAGCTATTCAAAATAGAACTTGAAGTCTTAGCCAGAGGAATTAGACAACAAAAGGAGATCAAAGGAATACAAATTGGAAAGGAAGTAGTCAAAATATCACTATTTGCAGATGATAGCATAGTATATATAAGTGACCACAAAAATTTTACCAGAGAACTCCTAAACCTGATAAACAACTTCAGTGAAACAGTTATATCTAAAATCAACTCAAACAAGTCAATGGCCTTTCTCTACAAAAAGGATAAACAGGATGAGAAGGAAATTAGTGGAATAATAACCACCAAAATAGTCACAAATAATATAAAATACCTTGGTGTGACTCTAACTAAGGAAGTGATAGATCTGTATTATAAGAACTTCAAGTCTCTGAAGAAAGAAATCAAAGAAGATCTCAGAAGATGGAAAGATCTCTCATGCTCATGGATTGGCAGGATTAATGAAGTCAAAATGGCAATCTTGCTGAAAGCAATCCACAGATTCGATGCATTTCCCATCAAATTTTCAACTTAATTCTTCACAAAAATAGAAAGGGCAATTTGCAAATTCCTCTGGAATAACAAAAATCCTAGGATAGCAAAAACTATTCTCAACAATAAAAGAACCTCTGGTAGAATTAGCATCCCTGACCTCAAGCTGTTATACAGAGCAATTGTGATAAAAAATGAATGATACTGGTATAGTGACAGACAGGAGGATCATTGGAATAGAAATGAAGACCCAAAAATGAACCCATATACCTACAGTCACTTGATCTTTTACAAAGGAGCTAAAACCATCCATTGGAAAGAAGACAGCATATTCAAAAAAAGGTGCTGCCTCAATGGGCAATTAGCATGTAGAAGAATGTGAATAGATATATTCTTATTTCCTTATACTATGCTCAAGTTTAGGTGGATCAAGGAACTCCACATAAAACCAGAAACACTGAACCTGATGTAGGAGGAAGTGGGGAAGACCCTGGAAGATATAGGCACATGGAAAGATTCTTGAACAGAACACCAATGGCTTGTGTGGCTTGTGCTGTAAGATAAAGAATCGACAAATGGGACATTATAAAATTGCAAAGCTTCTGTAAGGGAAAGGACACTGTCAATAAGACAAAAAAGCAACCAACACATTGGAAGCGATCTTTACCAATCCTAAATCTGATAGGGGTCTAAATAACCCTGAGATTCTACCTCACACCATTCAGAATGTCTAAGATCAAAAACTCAAGTGACAGCAAATGTTGGTGAGGTCGTGGAGAAAGAGGAACACTCCTCCATTGCTGTTGGTACTGCAAACTGGCATAACCACTCTGCAAATCAGTTTTGCCGTTCCTCAGGAAATTGGACAAGTTCTATCCAGATGATCCAACAATACCACTCCTGGGAACATCCAGAAGATATTCCAACATGTAAAAACAATGCATATTCCACTATTTTCATAGCAGCCTTATTTATAATAGCCAGAAGCTGGAAAGAACCCAGATGTCTCTCAACAGAGGAAGGGATACAGAAAATGTGGTATATTTACACAATGGAGTTCTACACAGCTATTACGAACAATGAATTTATGAAATTCTTAGACAAATGCAGGGATCTGGAGGATATCATTCTAAGTGTGGTAACCCAATCACAGAAGAACACACATGATACGCATTCACCGATAAGTGGATATTAGCCCAGAAGCTCAGAATCCTTTTTAATAGGGGAAGAAAATACACATGGAAGGAATTACAGAGTCAAAGTTTGGAGCAGAGACTGAAGGAACAACAATTCGGATACTGCCCCACTTGTGGATACATCCCATAAACAACCACCAAACCCAGACACTATGGCAGATGTCTGTAGGCAGCTGATGCCTAAAAGATGGCGCCAGTTTCTGGTACACCATGACCTTAAACAACACCACTGCGCTGGCGCTAGCTGGAATCTGACGCCAACCCCTCCTGAGCAGGTGCATGCTAATGAAGTGTCCACAGGCCTACCAATCTCAGGAGGACACATAGCCCTCCCCAGTGCTGGGGTGTATATAAGCAGTCTTCTCTGGGTGCCCGTGGTTCCCGTAGCAGCTGTTCCTGCAATAAAGGCTGTTGAGAAGAATCCGACCGTGTTATGTCTTCCTTGCTGGACGAGGTGGGCGCAACACCCAAGGATTGCGTGGATTCAGAACTCTTCAGCTGAGGAAAGGCAGTATCAGTAAGTCTCCCAAATTGATCCCCTGTTAAAAAGGGGGATATGTTTTTCTCACCCGTGGACCCAGTGTGAGTAGTTCTTATCCTTGTTGTTTCTTTTTTGTTGTTTTGTTTTTTGTTTTTTTGTTTTTTGTTTTTTTGTAATTTCTGGCCTCTGCTTTTGTTTGATAGAAGCAGTTAAGGCAGGTGAGAAAATTCTCACAAACAACAAGAAAGTATGTCAGAGGAAGATAGGAAATGCATAAGCAAAAGAAAGAAAAGGGGCGAAAAAGAGAGAGAAAAGGAGAAGGGAGAAAAGGCAAATTCAAAAGGAAAAGGAAATAATGAGAAAGAAAAGGAAATAACAAAAATATATCCCTCATTAAAAGACTTAACAATAAGTTCAGCAAGTTCTGACTCCAGTTACTCAGAGCTTGATAAAGATGAGGAAGTTGACCTAGAAGAAGAGGCAGCTCGGTATGAGAGGGATAGGTATGATCGGGATTGGCCATATAGAACCAACCCAGTGAAAAAGGGAGTGTTGGTTAACAAAAGGTCGAAATCGAAAGTACCAACAGCTCCACCTTTTAATCCTGATTACACTGGAAAAGAGGAGTCCGCTAGGGCTGTTAGACCAGGTACCTCCTTCTGCCCAGAGGTGTGGAAAGAAATAGGATTAACCTTTCCAGTTTTTGGTGATGGACAAGGGCAGCGGTATCAGGAGCCAGTGGATTTTAAAACTATTAAGCAACTGGCTGAGTCAGTCCGTACCTATGGGGTGAGTGCAGCCTTTGTAGTTGCACAGGTCGAGCCGCTTGCTAGTTATTGCCTCAACCCAGGGGACTGGAATAATATTACTTGGGCTTGTTTGTCGTCCAGACAGTATTTAGACTGGATGTCCTTGTCCTATGAATATGCAAACAGTCAGGCAGCAGCAAATTTAGCTACAGGACAAGATCCTCAGAGACATTGGGATGCAGACATGCTTCTGGGTTTAGGACATTTTGCTTTAGATCAAACAAATTATCCTGAAGCAGTCTGTGCCCAAATAAATGAGGTAGCTACCAAAGCCTGGAAGGCATTGCCGAACAAAGGCGCAGTCTCAGGCAATCTTACGAAAATTTTGCAGGACTCCACAGAACCATTTTCAGATTTTGTAGCACGCCTCGTTGAAGCAGCCACTCGAATTTTTGAAGACCCTGATACACCTATGACTTTGGTGAAGCAGCTAGTATATGAGCAATGTACTAAAGAATGCAAGCAATGTACTAAAGAATGCAGTGCGTGCATTAGAAATTGCAGGACCCATTAGACCCACCAGCCCTGTGTGCACCATCTTTTTAGAGTTACAAAAATTGATTTGGAAAAGAACACATACATTCTTTATTCAACATATTCGAGCTCACTCTACCTTGCCAGGCCCTGTGGCTGAAAGAAATGCCTTAGTGGACGCTAGTACTTGTATAGAATTTATTTTCCATGCCACCCCACTTGAGCTTGCAAAAGATTTTCATCAATTGTATCATGTTCCTGCTGCCACACTTCAGCAGAAATTTGATATCTCTTGAGCCTCAGCACGAGATGTGAGATGTGGTGTTACAATGCCCACAGTGTGTGCAATTTCACCACCCTCCTCATGTTTGTATTAACCCTCGTGGATTGCTTCCTCTAAAACTGCCAAATGGATGTTACTCATGTCTCAGCATTTGGAAAATTAAAATATGTTCATGTTTCAATTGATACCTGTTCAGGTGTCATTTTTGCCTCCCCCATGTCTGGTGAGAAATCCTGCAACGTGGTTGGCCATTGCCTAGAAGCCTGCACAGCTTGGGGAAAGCCAGATAGTTTAAAAATTGATAATCATTATATAAAAATATATAATGATGTATATACATCAAAATCATCCTAAACCTTTTGTGAAATAATGCAGGTTAGTCACTCTACTGGCCTTCCCTACAATCCACAGGGCCAAGGCATTGTGGAAAGAGCACGTCGAACCTTAAAAGAACTCTTATAAAAACAAAAGGGGGAATCACCGATGACCAGCCACCCAAAGAACAATTATCTTTAGCCCTCTTTACTTTAATTTTTTTAATTCTAGATGAACATGGCCATTCAGCTGCAGATAGGCATGCCATGACCTCCCCTATCCTTAAACAGGATGTCAAATGGAAAGATGTCTTAACTGGAAAATGGTATGGCCCAGATCCCATTATTTCGAGATCCAGGGGAGCTGTTTGTGTTTTTCCAATGGGTCAAGAACACCCGATTCGGGTACCAGAGAGGCTAACACGAAAATTGCTCCCCCCGACAGAGATATAGATTGTAATAGTTCCAGAAGGACATGTTTTTTAGCAGAGTGTTGGCAGGGTATACTGCTGTGGTTG
Organism: Mus caroli; assembly: GCF_978045245.1. NCBI lineage: Eukaryota > Metazoa > Chordata > Mammalia > Rodentia > Muridae > Mus > Mus caroli. The sequence continues at coordinate 45,790,048 of NW_028227264.1, forward strand.
TGAAACTTCCCACCTTTGTGCCTATAGTAGATTTTGAAATATTTGCCACCTATGCCCATTGGTGCTAATCACTGAGTGGTCCAATTTGAACCTCTTTTCCTCAAATATTTGCTTCTGTTTGAGAATGAGTTCATTCACCAAGAAATTAGGATGGAGATGGTCGATATTGTCCATAACATAATTCCACTTGGGACATCTATTATTGTCCTCCAAACTCTGATGAATACACTTGTAGCAAAAGCTGTGGCCACATTTTGTCCTGTATGCCTCTTCAATCATATCAAAGCAGATGGGACTTTCTCTTATTTCTCATTGCAACCTTGAGGAATTCCATAGGAATAGACTTAGTTCAAGAACAGGTTGAAGAATTGTATAAAGTTGTCCAAATGTCCTGTGTCTTGTCTACCCCTCTACAAGCTAATTTCTCTCAGTCTCTTGAACAGAGTCACCTCTTATCTGAGTACCTTAAAGGAAATTGGTCAGCTAAAGTGGAGCAGTTGTCCAGGAAGCTCCTCCTCCAGGTTGCCAAACTCAACAGCACTTGACTGGACCCCGTCACCGTGGGGGACTTCACCTCCTGGATCACCAATGCCCTCTCATTCTTTAAGGAATAGGCAGGAATGTTGGCCTGGGGGGCAGTGGTCCTCCTGGGTTATGTCTTTTGTATCTGGCTATTGTGTCGACTCAAGCGAGAGCACGCTCAGTATATGGCAGTGGTGTACCAAGCATTGATGGCGATTAAAGATGGCGCATCTCCCAATGTTTGGCTGGCCTCTTTAAAAAATTAAGAGTTTGCCCTAGGTCATCTGGCAGTTGTCGTCACACAGATCCACGGTATCCAGTGACGGGCAACTTTCCTTATGCATAGACGAACCTAAGACACGGGGCCTGGAGGCAATAGGGTAACCCTATGACGGGTAAGGCTGTGACATGAAAGGATGGACCTAAGACAGGAGCCATGGCCGATGGACAGACTTGCACAGACCTAGTTCAGCATCATATTATTAAACAAAAAAGGGGGAGATATAGGCAGCTGACGCCTAAAAGATGGCGCCAGTTTCTGGTACACCGTGGCCGTAAACAACACCACTGCACAGGTGCTAGCCTGAATCTGATGCCAACCCCTCCCGAGCGGGTGCATACTAATGAAGTGTCGACAGGCTGACCAATCCCAGGAGGACACATAGCCCTCCCCAGTGCTAGGGTGTATATAAGCAGTCCTCCCTGGGTTCCTGGAGTTCCTGTAGCAGCATCGAGACATTCCTGCAATAAAGGCTGTTGAGAAGAATCCGACCGTGTTGTGTCTTCCTTGCTGGACGAGGTGGGCACAATAGATGCCAACAAAATCTTGCTGACAGTAGCTTGATATAGCTGTCTCCTTTGAGGGTTGCCCAGTGCCTGGGAAATACAGAAGTGGATGCACACAATCATACACTGGATGGAGCACAAGGTCCAATGTTTAGAGAAAGTACCCAAGGAGTTGAAGTGATTTTAAGCCCCATAGGAAGAACATCAATATGAACCCATAGAGCTCCTTGGAACTAAACCACCAACCAACAAAACACATGATGGAACTTGTGGCTCTAGCTATATATGTAGAAAAGGAATGGGAGTAGGTGTGTTGGGAAGCAGGAGGAGGAGGATAGGGGACTTTTGAATGGGAAACTAAGAAAGGGGATAACATTTGACATGTAAATAAAGAAAATAACTAATAAAAAAGAAATGGGAGTAAAAGCAATTAAAGGAAGAAAAACATGCTCTATTTTATAGTGTTTGGCATATTTAGATACCATATAAATGATACATGATATGCTATGTGACTTTGTCACATGAACTGAATTTGTGGTTACAAAAGTAGTCCAACCTTCTTCTATTCTACTGGAATTCTTATTTTATTGATGGTTCATTTAGTGGTATAGGAAAATTCATTGTCATATGTTCATCAATTTATTAATGCTTCTTTTTCCTCAGCTCAATATGCAGATTCATCTATTATGGTTATAATGGGACAGCTGGCTCTTGCTCTACGTCTCCTCTGACTTCAGTTGAGATGAGGACAGAGAATCCCAGGTCTATGTCCTTGCAGCCACCCTGACCTGAGGGACAGTCATGCAGACTTCTCTTCCTTGTCTTCAGGGACTATACACCACTGTTAGTTTTCATTATGTTCTGAATGCCAACTCCAGACAATCCTTACTTGCCAAATGGCTTACCCTTCAAATATAGGTCAAGTTCAGATGGGTTCAGAAGGCTTATAAATCATGTATAATTGTTCCATCTTAAAAATGGAATTCACAGCCAGGTGTGGTGGCCCATGCTTTTAATCCCAGCACTCGGGAGGCAGAGGCAGGCAGATTTCTGAGTACGAGGCCAGCCTGGTCTACAATGTGAGTTCCAGGACAGCCAGGGCTATACAAAGAAACTCTGTCTGAAAAACAAACAAACAAACAAACAAACAAACAAGCAAACAAACAAACAAAAAATGGGATTCACATATTACTTCATCTTACTGTTCTCTGATTCAAGTTGATAAATTTAAGATGCTTCTATATATAAGTTGATGTGTTTGATATGCTTAGAAGTATTTTCTCAACAAACCAATCATATTTATTAAACATTTACAAGGTTGTCTCCAAAAAACATGCACAAACAACTCCATTTTTAATATTTTTAAAATATATTTTTTAGGTGACAATACTAATTTCACCCCTTACTAAATTTCATATTTACTGTCCTTATTAAATGATTTTGCCCATCTAGTTTATTGTATTGGAAGATTGATTAATATACTTCAGTGACTTAAGAGCAATTTTTGACAACTAATTCATGAGAAAGTTCAGAAAGCATAAATGGCATAATATCCTCTTGGTTAAAGTGTTCTAAACTGAAAGGAAAGTGATTATAGGTATGGCTTATTCTAAACAACAGAAGAAGCACTGAGAGAGCATAAGTGTTAGGTGAAATGAACCTTCAGAGACTAAAATATGATTATAGTTAAAGTTCATCTTCATACATACGGCCTGAACACAATGATTATGGTTCAAAAGATTACAACAGGAAATTTCATTAGGGATTCTTTTAATTTAAGTTCAATCTCAGGGAAAAGATTAGAGAAAGCAATGGGAAACTATTGATTTGTTGACTGAATGCTTTTTGGTGATGGTTGCTGAGAAAGGGGGCTGTGTAATAACTACTTGAACAACACTATAGAAAGATCCTCCTTGAACTTCTAGGCCAGTATATGGAAGGACTTACCTCCAAATCCTAGGCAGAATATCAAGTTTAAAATAATAAAATGGGCCAAGGTCCCCAGAGGACTCTCCACTCTGCAGGCACCCTAGCATACCTGCGATCTTGAGATCACTGGTGAGTGGAACTCAACATCAATTCCAAAAAACCCAGAGGGTCTTGTGCTAACAGGGACAGGGACAAAGGATATCTGCCCGACCAGTGGCTGGGGTACATTCTTGTCGGTGCCACCCCAGTGCCATCTTCGGCACAATCTTGGTGGAGGGTCCCAAGGTCCCTAGAGGACTCTCCACACTGCAGCTACACTAGCACACCTGCGATCTTGAGATTGCTGATGAGTGGAACACAACATGAGTTCCAAAAAACCCGGAGGATCTTGTGCTAGCAGCAACAGGCTCAAAGGACAAAATGAGGAGTAGAAGGCAGGAAATAATCAAACTCAGGGCTGAAATTAACAAAGTGGAATCAAAAAGAACTATTCAAAGAATCAACCAAACCAGGAGCTGGTTCTTTGAGAAAATGAACAAGATAGATAAACCCTTAGCCAGACTCACTAGTGGGCACAGGAACAGTATCCTAATTAACAGATTCAGAAATGAAAAGGGAGACATAACAACAGAGCCTGAGGAAATCTGAAACACCATCAGATCCTACAACAAAAGGCTATACTCAACAAAACTGGAAAACTTGTATGAAATGGACAAATTTCTAGACAGTTACCAGGTACCAAATATAAATCAGGATCAGATTAATGACCTAAACACTCTCATATCCCCTAAAGAAATAGTAGCAGTCTTTAATAGTCTCCCAACCTGAAAAAAGTCCAAGACCAGATGGGTTTAGTGCAGAATTCTATCAGACCTTCAACGAAGACCGAATTCCAGTTCTCCTCAAACTATTCGACAAAATGGTAACAGAAGGTACTCTACCCAATTCATTCTATGAAGCCACAATTACTCTGATACCTAAAACCACATAAAGAACCAACAAAGATAGAGAACTTCAGAACAATATCCCTTAAGAATATTAATGCAAAAATACTGAATAAAAGTCTTATTGTATGCCAGCCTGCGGCCTACATGAACTGGGTACACCTGGGAGGCAGGCTGGGCCTGAAAGAGACTAGACTGTGAGAAAAGATAATGAAGCCAAGACAAAAATTTCTCTGATCAAGGCCTGAGAGTTTACTAAGAGAGTGTGCTTATAAGAGTTTACTAAGAGAGTGTGCTTATAAGAGGGAAGGCCCATCCCCCCTCCCCAGTCCATTCTTGGTGTCTGGAGCCAGCCTGTAGGTGACATGCAGAATAGGATGTGCCTCCCAAATATCTCAGGGGCCTCTCAGCAGGTACTAGTGTCTTGGCAGTAGCAGGTGACAGAACAATAGAGCCATCTAGGTCGGAAGGCTCCACCCTAGGTAATCTCCTCCTTAGTGGCAGCAAGGTCAAAGTCTGGATCATCCTGCTTCAAGGCTGAGGGAGGCTACAAAGTCTCACTAACCGAATCCACGAACACATCAAAATGATCATCCATCATGATCAAGAAGGTTTCATTCCAGGAGTGCAAGGATGGTTTAATATATGAAAACCCTTCAACATAATCCACTATATAAACAAACGCAAAGAAAGAAACTACATGATCATTTCATTAGATGCTGAGAAAGCATTTGACAAAAATCAACACCCATTCATGATAAAAGTCGTGGAAAGATCAGGTATTCAAAGGTCACACCCAAGTATAATAAAAACAATATACAACAAACCAGTAGACAGCATCAAACTAAATGGAGAGAAGGTAGAAGCAATCCCATTATAATCAGGGACTAGACAAGGCTGCCCACTTTCTCCCTACTTATTCAGTATAGTACTTGAAGTCCTAGCCAGAGGAATTAGACAACAAAAGGAGGTCAAGGGGATACAAACTGGAAAGGAAGAAGTCAAAATATCACTATTTGCAGATGATATGAGAGTATATATAAGTGATCTTAAAAATACCACCAGAAAACTCTTAAACCTTATAAACAGCTTCAGTGAAGTAGCTGTATATAAAATCAACTCAAACAAATCAATGGCCTTTGTCTACACAAAGGATGAACAGGATAAGAAAAAAATTAGGGAAACAACACCCTTCACAATAGTCACAAATAATATAAAATACCTTTGTGTGACTCTAACTAAGGAAGTGAAAGATCTGTATGGAAAAGAGCTTCAAGTCTCTGAAGAAAGAAATCAAAGAAGATCTCAGAAGATGGAAAGATCTCCCATGCTCATGGATTGGCAGAATCAATATAGGAAAAATGGCTATTTTGCTGAAAGCAATCTACAGATTCAATGCAATCCCCATCAAAATCTAACTCAATTCTTCAACGAATTAGAAAGGGCAATTTGCAAATTCATCTGGAATAACAAAAAAGCTAGGATAGCAAAAATCTATTCTTAATGATAAAAGAACCTCTTGTGGAATCACCATGCCAGACTTAAAGCTGTCTAACAGAGCAATTGTGAAAAAAAAAACTAGATTGCACTGGTACAGTGACAGACAGATAGATCAATGTAATAGAATTGAAGACCCAGAAATGAACCCACACATCTCTGGTCACTTGATCTTTGACAAGGGAGCTAAAACCATCTAGTGGAAAAAAACATTTTCAACAAATGGTGCTGGCACAACTGGCACTTATCATGTAGAAGAATGCGAATTGATCCATTCTAATCTCCTTGTATTAAGCTCAAGTCTGAGTGGATCAAGAAAATCCACATAAAACCAAAGACAATGAAACTTATAGAGGAGAAAGTGGGGAAAAGCCTTGAAGATATGGGCACAAGGGAAATATTCCTGGATAGAACAGCAATGGATTGTGATGTAAGATCAAGAATTAAAAAATGGGACATCATAAAATTGCAAAGCTTCTGTAAAGCAAAAGTCACTGTCAATAAGACAAAAAGGCCATCAACAGGTTGGGAAAGGATCTTTACCAATTTTAAATCAGGTAGCGGACTAATATCCAATATATAAAATGAACTCAAGAAGATGGACTCCAGAAAAGCAAATAACCCTATTAAAAATGGGGAACAGAGCTAAACAAAAAAATCTCTACTGAGGAATACCAGATGGCTGAGAATCACCTGAAAAAAATGTTCAACACCCTTAATCATCAGGGAAATGCAAATAAAAACCACCCTGAGATTCCACCTCACACCAATCAGAATGGCTAAGATCAAAATTCAGGTGACAGCAGATGCTGGCAAGGATGTGGAGAAAGAGGGACACTCCTCCATTTTTGTTGGGATGGTAAGCTGGTAAAACCACTCTGGAAATCAGTCTGGCTCTTCCTCAGAAAACTGAACATAATACTACTCGAAGATCCAGCAATTCCTCTCCTGGGCATATTTTATTATGTTCAAACATGTAATAAGGACATATGCTCCACTATGTTCATAGCAGCCTTATTTATAATAGCTAGAAGTTAGAAAGAACACAGATGTCCCTCAACAGAAGAATGGATGTAGAAAATGTGGTACATTTACACAATAAAGTACTAGTCAGCAATTAAAACCATGAATTCATGAAATTCTTAGGAAAATGGATGGATTTGGACGATAGTATCCTGAGTGAGGTAACTGCATCACAAAAAAACACACATGGTATGTACTCACTGATAAGAGGATATTGGCCCAGAAATTGAGAATATCCAAGATACAATTTGCAAAACACATGAAACTCGAGAAGGAGGAAGATCAATGTGTGGATAGTTCGCTCCTTCTTAGAATGGGGAACAAATACTTATGGAAGGAGTTACAGAGTCAAAATTCCAGAGATAAGATGGAATGAAAGACCATCCAGAGACAGCCCCAACCAGGAATCCATCCTATATACAACCACCACTCCCAGACACTATTGCATATGCCATCAAGATTTTGCTGGTAGGACCTGACATAGCTCTCTCTTGTGAGTCTATGCCAATGCCTGGCAAATACAGAAGTGGATGCTCACAGTCAACTACTGGCCACAGGGCACCTAATCAAGGAGTTAGAGAAAGTACCCAAGGAGCTAAAGGGGTCTGCAACCCTATAGAAGGAAGAATGATATGAACTAACCAGTAACACCCCAACCCTCCCAGAGCTGTGTTTCTAGTTGCATATGTAGCAAAGGATGGCCTAGTCGGCCATCAATGGGAGGAGAAGCCCTTGGTCTTGTGAAGATCATATGCCCCAGTACAGGGGAATGCTAGGGCCTGGAAACAAGTGTGGGTGGATTGGGGAGCAGGGCAGGGGGAGGGTATAGGGTGCTTTGGGAATAGCATTTGAAATGTAAATGAAGAAAATATCTAATAAAAAATAATAAAATGGTAAAGAAGGAAAAACATTAGTATTCATAGAAAACATTAAACATAAAATTTGAATGGAAATTTATGGCCTGGAAATGGAAAGCTCATTCTATTTCTTAGATAACTTTTGGTTTAGACACTAGCAATAAGGAATCATCAAAGCTTTGTTAAAATGACCTATTTTGGGGGGAGACTCGGAAATGAGTAATTAAGAAAACCTGTCATTAGGTATAGTAAAAATGAGCACTATGTGTAGAAATACATGCTTTTATTTAAAAAGATAACTATTCACTCAATCCCAATTAAATACTGAATAATTTTCAGGATGACTACCGCCAGGCTTTTATAGTATGTAGAAAAATTTGTATAGAAAAGGAAAGATTCATAAAGACTTTTCAGAAAACTGTAATTTCGAAAAACTAAAAAATAATACTTCGTTCGGGTAATGTGGCTTAGTATTAAGCTGTATTACTCAAACGATTTGACATTGGCATAGGAATATATCAATGAATCAATAAAATATTGGCCAGAAACTGTACATAATAAAGTGTTCTGGGCAGTTTAGTGACTCAAGGTCAGGTAATTGCAAATGTTAGTACGAGCTACTTGTACAGAAATAATAAAGTAACACACCAGCCCGTGGAACTCACAAACATTGCATCTTGAATACATAATATAATGATGTAAAAATATTTTGTTTTGATCACCTGCTCCTAGCTTTGGCTTGCATGCTGGACTATATGAGTCAATTGAGATTTCTTTGTGGTGAGTGAACTTTGAGGCTGGTCTGATGACAAAGGTGAACCTTTTCAATGGACATTAGGAGCAAAGGCTGAAAGCAGAGTCACACAGCTGGAATTTCAAAACTGAAGAGGCAGAAGGTAGAAGGATATTAAGTTAAAGATCAGTATGTGCTAGAGTATCAGCAAAGTCTGTGTACTCATGTAAGTATGCTCATTTGCAAGTGTTGTCTAGATTTCTTTTTCTTTTCATGAGCATGTTTTCTTATTGATAATAATATTTAAATTTAATACATTTGAAATAAAGCATATCAATTTAATGGTTTTCATTGAAACTAATTCAGAAATATTGGTATAGATTTCACAAAGGCATTTTCATGATAATTATTTTTAATTACAATAAAACCATATCAATACAAATAATATGTCTTTTAAATATATATTCTAAATGAGTTATTGGATTGAAGATGTAACTTAGATTTTCATTTACTATATATTCTCATTGTTTCATGGGATAATTATTTCATTTATAATTTTATTTCTAAATTACCTTAGTGATTCATCATTAAATCATAATAAAGTCTAAATTTATGGAAATAACCAAACTAATATGTGACTTATAGTTTATTTTCCTAAACCTTATCTAAAGGAATATGCTGAAAGTTAAGTGCTAAAATAAAGAAAAAAATTATTTAGATAAAATGCTAATTACATTAAAATATTGACAAATATTGACTAAATTTGTAGGAACAAATAAGAAAGTGGCAATATAGTTTCACTTAAATATTCTCTTAGAACTACAGCAAAATAATAGATGTGCTCAATTTGATTTTTCTACTTCCATAATTTTGCTTTAATTATGAATTATTTTTCACAGTAATAATAGTGAATTTTATTTTTACTTGGAAATATCCTTAATCAATTAATATAGTTCAACAACTGTTTATGTAGCATTCTGCTAAATCCTAAAGACAATGAGCTGCATATAGTAACAAAGAAGGAAGAAATACTATATTTTGAATACTAATCAGAAAACAGATCAGTGGAGAGGAGAAAATAAAGTTGTTACCAAAATCTGACAAGTGTACTGTGTATATCATTAGGAAATCCTCAAGGCAAAAGACAGATTCAAAGACTCTGAGTGGAAGATAAGTAGAGCTAGCTGAGGATGAAAAATAGTGGCCAGATTAGAACCCTGCAAACCTGAGATACTTCACCACACTTTATATTCATTAATTAAAGACATAATTGTGGAGAAACATTGGACAATTAGAAATCAGAGACAAAGGAAGGAGAAAGAGAAGAGACAGAGGGGAAGGAAGAAAAGGAAGTTGCAGAAGAAGAAGGAAAGGAGGTAGTAAGAGGAAAAGAAGAAACTAAGGAACTTCTGCATTTTGGAAACTGACTTGTTTTTTAAATGTTTTCATTCCTTATCACCACGTGTTTACACATGATCATCATCATGTGTGCCCATGATCATTATTATGTATACAGACATTATTCTCTGTGTACATATGATGATCATTATATGTGTACACTGCCATTATTATGTGTGTACAAATGATCATTCTTATATGGGCACAAAATTATTTACATGTGTGCACACATGGCAGTGAGCATTCATGCTACTGTGCACAAGGAGAAATCAGAGAACAGCTTTTGGGAATTGTTTCTCTGGATGGCATCCAGTAATTGAATTCAGGTTGCCAAGCTCACACATGTCTTCTGATCTGCTGCACTATACCCCGGCCCTGCCTTGATATTACTCTAATGAAGATAATCAACATTAAAAATACAACCCTAAATGAGTAATGCTTATTTTTTCTCCAGAAAAAGCCATAAACAAAATGGGGGAAAAAAAAGGAATTAGAAGTAAATTTCCTCTTTTCCGCCCAAGCTATTTTGCTAATTTTATGGTGGCTTCACATCATCTTCAAACATTTGTTGTATCTGCAGTCTTTCATATTCTCCGGCATTCATTGCTTTCAATTTGTTCATTGTTTTCATATATTACTAGACATGAAGCTATTCATATAAAAATGGAAGTGTGTTTACTAGAGTTGAGATATTTATAGATGAAATTGTGTTACAACACACATGTGACAATGATTCCACAAGGAGCGATGGACTATAAAAATATCTGAGTCAGACTTTGGATTATTCCCCTTTGAGTCAGTTATAGGTGTCCAATCAACTCCTCATATACTATATAGAGTGTTGCTATTGCTCTTGGTTGTCTCTCAGAACATGAAAGTAAAACCTGTTTTGCTGCATACATCACAAGTAGACAAGTGACCTGGAAGCCTCCTCTCTCAGAACTGGCTGCCAAAGTATATGAAGGTATTATGCAAGATGCCAGAGAAGAAAGGGACCAAAAATGTATCCAGCTGTAAAGGCTAGAAAATACAGCACTAACAAAAGTTCTCCAAGTTTGAATAGTGTTATACATTTGACTAATCAACAGCTCTCAGAGTTGGACTTAAGGCTAACTCAATAGGCAGGAACTCATGCTTCATAGTGTCTCCTCAGCCAAGAGCCCATTTCGGAAGAGGTCACAGAATTTATATAGAAGAACCTACTACTGTCACATTCCTAAACCAATATAATTCCTAACTATGTCTTGTTGTTCTTATTATTCATTACATTTCAACTTTTAGCATTCATTAAATAATATTTTCCTGAATTACAATTGATGCTAAAGATTATTACCTATCTAGAATAAACGACATGAATTAAGAAACCAAGAGCAACAGTATATAAAGAAAATTGTGCTTTCATTTAACTCCACTTTCTTTCAATGTCAAGGGAAAAGGTTTTAGTTAAGCTTCAATTTTCTTTAGTTTCTGCAAAATGTTGTCTTAGAACACTTAAATTTTAAATAAATTTATATATTTAATAGATATGTTGCTCCTTTAGACTCTAGTAGATAAAATGGGTTGAATAAAATGTATAAATACTGGCTCTTCTGTTGTTGTTTTTACTGCTATGGCTTTCTCTTAATATCAGATTTTATTGTAAAGTTTTACATGTCACAATTAACAGAGAATATTTTTCATTTCCACTCCATGATGCTGGTTGGAATAGCCCTCCTAATCAGTCAGCAAATATGAGCAGGTCCAGTCATGCTCTACTCCCAAGCATTCTCTGCTTAACTCCTTTTTTCTTTACAATACTCATGTCTCCTCACATTGGTCACATTAGTGCAGGTTTCATCTGCTTCTCTCTTAATAACATATGTTCTGTTTGTAAATTCATTTCTTTTATTAAGAGAGTCAATTTATTATCACTAATGTGAATAATCACTTCAATAATGTGGCATAATTGTTTTTTAAAAAGTGTCAAATAATTTGAAAAGCTACAATTATATTTCTTGTTTAATTCAAGCAGGCACTACAATATATGCACAAGTAGTTTAAACATCCTCAAGTATACTGAGTACCAGGTACACACTTGAGTAATCCTCTGTCTTTTCTATGTACGTGCACCTGCCACATCCCTACAGTTCTCCCTTTCCACACCTCTCAGGACTCATGGATTAGATAAATTAGCCAAGGTCACCTTATAAGCAGTACTTATTATTTTTTAGTCTTTCACATTATGATAGTACGGTACTGTATTATTTCTGTAAATGTGAATGATATAATATCTATTAAATTATTGGAATAAATGTTGGGTATATTATTCTATCCATTTTAGAAGTATGCTATGCTTCATAATATGAAAAGCTCCTTTTCTTTCTTTCCATTATTACCCTCAACAACAGGATTAAAAATTATAAACATATTTTTGATGTGTGTTAGTTGTCTATTGAGGTGATAAAATACTTCTGAAAAAGCACTTATTTAGATTTATAGTCCACAGGTCATAATATAATATGGCATAATGTACACATGGCAATAGTAACAGCTGAAAGTTCACATGTTGGTTAATATTTAGAAGGCAGAGAGTATCCTGAGAATAGCATCCGTCTTTTGAAAACTCACAGCCTTGACCCTAGTGATATACTTCCTTGAGGGAGGCCACACTGATTAATCCTTCCCAAACATACACCAAATGCGGATGAAGTAGTCAAAGCCTTAAGATTTTGGTGGAACATATCATTCAAAGCACCACATTCAGCTTTAAATTTAAGCTTTGAAATTAAATACTTATTTCTAAAGTGTTGATGTTAATTTGGAAGCTTTTTTTTTTCTCCTCTTTTAGGAAAAGGTCTCAGAGTCTTTATCTTGCTATTATTTATTTATTTATTGAAAATTGATTCTTCCCTCATACAAAATACTCCAACCACAATTTCCTTGATACTGATTGCTACTTCCCCTCTCCCCAGATTTATACCTATTCCATTTCCTATTCAGAAAGGGGCAGGCCTCCAAGAGACAACAGAGACGAATATACAATATGACAAAGCAAAATCTTTCTTATTGAGGCTATACAAAGCAACTCAATGAGAAAAAAGTCTTAAGAGCAGGGAAAGAGGCAATTACACACCTGATCACTCTATTAAAAGTCTTACAAGTCTTAAAAGACTTCCATGCTAACAGCCATTATATATTCACAGAAGGCCTGGTGTAGACCTATGCAAGTTTCATGCTTGCTGTTTTGATTTTTATGAGCTTAAGTGAGTCCTGCTTAGTTCATTTGGTGGGCCATGTTTTTCTGGTGTCCTTCACCCTCTCTGACTCTAAATCTTTTCTCTCCACTTTTACAGCCTTCTCCAAACTCCAAGAGGACAGACCTAATGGAGAAGGCTCTCCAACCACAACTGGACAAGGCACAAAATATTAGTATAGTAGAATATCATTGGGAATCATTTCTTGACTTTTTTGTGCCAGTTGTGTTTGGTTCTACTGTAGATCTTGGCCATCCAATTAGTAGAAGGCATGTAGTTACCTGATTTAGGCCTCAAGTTAAACAAAATGTGGGTTGATAACTCCCACATGTTCTGTGACACCATTGCCCCAGCACATCTTTTATGAAGGATATGTTGTAGATAGAGATTTTTGTGTTTGTTTTCATGTTTAGGTTTTTCATTTCATAGCCTGCAGAATACATTCTTGTCCCTAATTAACATATAATATATACATGAAGCCTCCATGCCCACAACAATTTGACCTCTATATGTTCAATGAGTTAAGTGGAAATTGTCCTTAGCAATGGGGGCCCATTGCCAGTTTTCAGAGTCAAGCAACCCTCTTGGATCAGTCTTGGTTGTTGAGGACCTCCACAGGATGTCCTTCACCAACAACTCAATCAAATGTTACCCAGCTCCACCACTAGATCCCTTTCCTGACTACAAAACATGATCAGTTAAGATCTTATATTATCCATTACTAAGAGTCCACATAGAGTCATCCTCATAGATTCCAGAAAATGTCCCACTGCACTAGGTTTCTACAGGGTTCCCTAATTCCTCCCCAAATCCAGCTATCTTCTCTTCCTATAGAATTCTCCCTATAGTCTCTTCCTCCATACCACCTGCTGCTGCCTGGTCCTGTTCCATCCTGTCTTTAGTCTACCCACAGAAACTACTCAATTTCTTTCTCCTTTCCAGAGAGATCCATGTCCCCCAACCCCATAGCCTCCATTCTTTACCTCAACTCTTTGAGACTGAAAGAAGGTAACTTGATTATCATTTGCTTAACAGCTAGATCTTTAGATCCTATGGCCTTTTGATTATTTGTTTATTTTTTTAAAGGTTCATTCAGGTATTTTATGTATAAATTATCAACTTCTCCATTCTCTAAGAGGACAGACCTAATGGAGAAGGCTCTCCAACCACAACTGGACAAGGCACAAAATATTAGTATAGTAGAATACCATTGGGAATCATTTCTTGACTTTTTTGTGCCAGTTGTATTTGGTTCTACTGTAGATCTTGGCCATCCTATGGCCTTTTGATTATTTGTTTATTTTTTAAAAGGTTCATTCAGGTATTTTATGTGTAAATTATCAACACTAGGAATGCTAAGGATTTCTCAAACTTGCATTTCAAAACTGAAATCATGAATGTTTATTAAAATTCATTTTCTTGACTCATGTCTGCAATCCATTCCCTGGACAGGATAAGGCAGAGTTGACTTAATGGCAGTGTTCATGGCAAAAGCCAGGCAACAAACTATCCAAACAAATGAGCAACCAAAACCAACCATCCCAATAAAGACAGACAAAAACAATAATAACAAGAAAAATATGAAAATTCCAAAGAAGCAACATAAATTTTTTAAATTAAAAAATAATCCCACACAGTAGACAGACAGACAGACAGACAGACAGACAGACAGACAGACACACACACACACACACACACACACACAAGTATATTTGAGACACAAGAAAACAATGAAAAACTTTCAATATTTGTTTTAAGACTCTGTTTTTGATCTGGAATTTAACTGCTATGAACTATTTCAGACAGAGCAGAGATTGATGGATCTGCAAAAAGTTCTCACTGTCTACACTTATTTGTAGTTATGTAAAAACCAATATCTGAAGTATTCATGCAATGTTTCCATAACACCATCTTTTAAATGACAAGCCTACACTGATGAGAAAATTGACCAATGACAGATATATGTGGAATCCCTACAGCAGATGATAAAGTGTTAGAAAAACCAGTCATAAATTAGCTAGATAAATTATATAATTATGTATATTAGATTAATCACAAATGCAAGCCTTTCAATATAATGCAGATTTATAGTTAGGGTATATATTATCCTAACACCAGTGACATGTTTTATTTATTTTACTTTATTGGGGGTTATTCAGAGAGAGTCAGAAGATGTACAGTGCTCATGGACAAGAAAGAAAAATTTAACATACAGTGAAACATGAATATTTAATAATAATAGCATGTCTTGACAATTTAATGTAAGTAGATTGTCTCAGTTTTTCAAAATGTACGTCTATTAACTGTCATTATTGTTTTCCATTGTTTGATATATGAAGAGCAACTGTTAGATGTCTTTATTCTTTAATATCAGAACTCCATATTGTTTATTATTAATTTTATTGAGAGAGGATTTCTACAAATGAGACATGTTAGCTGCATGTATTTAGCCTTGGGTTAATAGATCTGGTGATATTTAAGACAAAAAGAAACTTCATCTAGAGAATATCTTTCCATACTTAAATAAAATGGCATAAGATTAGCTCTGTTCACTATAAGTGCTGATGTTTCCAAAGGCACAATTGCTCTAAATTTCATAAATTCTACTTGAGACTTTCTAATACAAATAATAATGGTATTGTACACATAAAGCTTATTAAAGTATGTCTTGTATTATTTTTCTTCCCCAAGAATGTCAGCACACATACATTATTCACAGGAAGCACAGTGAACTTTAGGGAGATTATAGTAGAGGGAAACAAGAAAGCCTCATTCTCCATTCTAACCTATGCTGTTATTAAAGGCTATTGTGAACACTTTCTATACTTTCTCCTTAAAGTTTTTTTCCTTTTTATTCCTTCTATCTTATTCCTTTTCAACTCAAAAATATTCATCGAATTCTATTTGTTTTCTATAGGATGTGAAGACACCGGCTGAGTTACTGTAAATGATTTGCCATCTTCATATTGTGAGCAGGACCTTTAAATAACTTATGATGAAAAAAAGGCATTGTTTGCCAAATCAGTTCCTATTTCTCATTGTCTAGAATATTACTGGGGTGAATTTAACTCAGTAAATAGGACTACATTTGCCGAAGAATTCAAACCTAAAGAAGCATGCCAGTGTAAATTAGTTCATTAAATAATGCCAATTATACTGAAAAGGTTAGCAGAGTTTAAAAGTCAATCACAAAATTTCACACACATATGTATTTGTTACCAGCATGTTTCTGACTGTACATATACAAGAGAGGACTGTATCTCACTACCCACAAATGGAAGCTATAAAATTATTCTTATTTAAACATTAGTTATTACTTGTGAGGAAATTATGGAAATGAGTTTTTAAAATTACAATAATGTGGGAAATTGCTGCTTTAAATTTGGGCAATAAGCATAAAAGGTTTCAATGTAATCAAGAACCATTATTAATTGTTCACATACATTAAGCAATCAATATTATTAGTGATTTCTACATTTATTTGTCCTTGACAATATTTATTATTTTTCTCATAGCTGGACACAGAGAAAAATAAGGAAAAAGGTTTGCAAAGTCAATTGCTGCAGTATGTTTTTTTTTTTGAAACTTAATGTTGAAGAAGGCAGTATGTGTTAGAAAATGGAATAAAAGTTATTGCATAGTTTCTTCCCTCTGTGTTAGCTGAGCAAGTTGTTCACCCCAAAGTTCAGCTTTATTATTAATATAACAAAAAATAACAACTTGTCTTTTTCTCTGACAAAGGAATAAGAGTGGAAACGTAAATTTTTATCCCTGAATCTCACAACTTTCCTAGGAAATTTTCTCAATACAACTACTTATGTTCTTCCTAGTCCTAACATGACATTTTGAATTAATTTCATATAGAATGACTTTGCTAAAGTTGTTTATCAGCTGTCAGAGTTCTCTGGTGGAATTTTTGAGGTCACTTAATTACAATCTCATCTTCAAATAGTGATATTTTGACTTATTCTTTTCCAATTTGTATTCCTTTGACCTCCTTTTGTTGTCTAATTGCTCTGGCTAAGACTTTGAGTACTACATTGATTAGGTAGGGAGACAGTGGGTAGCCTTGTCTAGTCCCTGATTTAAGTGGGATTGCTTCAAGTTTCTCTCTATTTACTTTGATGTTGGCTACTGGTTTGCTGTATATTGCTTTTACTATGTTTAAGTATGGGCTTGGAATTACTGATTTCATCAAGACTTTTAACACGAGGGGCTGTTGAATATTGTCAAATGATTTTTCAGCATCTAATGAAATATGTGGGTTTTTTTCCCTTTGAGTTTGTTTATGTAGCAGATTACGTTGATGGATTTCCATATATTGAATCATTCCTGCATCCCAGGGATAAAGCCTACTTGATAGTGGTGAATGATCATTTCGATGTGTTCTTGGATTTGGATGGCAAAATTTTTATTGAATATTTTTGAATGGATATTCATAAGGTAATATGGTTTGAAGTTCTCTTTCTTTGTTGAGTCTTTGTGTGGTTTAGATATCAGTGTAATTATGGCTTCATAGAACAAATTGGGTAGTGTTCCCTCTGATTCCATTTTGTGGAATAATTTGAGGAGTATTGGAATTAGGTCATCTTTGTAGGACAGATAGAACTCTAAACACATCTGGTCCTGTTTTGTTTTTTTGTTTTTGTTCTTGTTTTTGTTTTGTTTTTTTTAGGGGGGGGTTGTTGTTGTTGTTTTTGGTAGGGAAATAATTAATGACTAATTAATGACTGCTTCCATTTCTTTAGGGGTTTATTTAGATGGATTATCTGTTCCTGACTTAACTTTGGTGTTTGGTATCTGTCTAGAAAATTATCCATTTCATCCAGATTTTCCAGTTTTATTGATTATAGGCTTGTGTAGTAGGGCCTGATGGTTTTTTAAATTTTCTCAGTTTCTGTTGTTATGTCTCCATTTTCACTTCTGATTTTATTACTTTGGATACTGTCTCTCTGCCCTCTTGTTAATCTGGCTAAGGGTATATCAATCTTGTTGACTTTCTCAAAGAACCAGCTTTTTTGTTGTTGTTGACTCTTTGTATAGTTCTTTTTGTTTCTACTTGGTTGATTTCAGCCCTGAGTTTGACTATTACATGTGGTCTATTCCTCTTAGCAGTGTTTTTTTGTTTTTGTTTTTGTTTTTTGTTTTTTTTTCATTTTGTTTCAGAGATGTGCTGTTAAACTGCTAGTGTAAGCTCTCTCCAGCTTCTTTTTGGAATACTCAGTGCTATGAATTTTGCCCATGGCACTGCTTTCATTGTGTCCTATAAGTTTGGGTATGTTGTGCCTTTATTTTCATTGAATCCTAAAGTCTTTAACTTTCTTCTTTCTTTCTTTCTTTCTTTCTTTCTTTCTTTCTTTCTTTCTTTCTTTCTTTCTTTCTTTCTTTCTTTCTTTCTTCCTTCCTTCCTTCCTTCCTTCCTTCCTTCCTTCCTTCCTTCCTTCCTTCCTTTCTTCCTTTCTTTCTTTCTTTCTTTCTTTCTTTTTCTTCCTTTCTTTCTTCTTTCTTCCTTCCTTCCTTCCTTCCATTCTTCCTTTCTTCCTTCCTTTCTTTCTTCCTTCCTTCCTTTCTTTCTTTCTTTCTTTCTTTCTTTCTTTCTTTCTTTCTTTCTTTCTTTCTTTCTTTTTCTTTCTTTCTCTCTCTCTCTCTCTCTCTCTCTCTCTCTCTCTCTCTCTCTCTCTCTCTCTCTTTCTTTCTTTCTTTTCTTTCTTTCTTCCTTTCCTATCAAAGTTACCAGTGAGTAGAGCATTGTTTAGGTTCCAAATGTGTGTGGTCTTTCTATTTTTTTTTTTTTTTGGTTGTTATTGAAGACCAGCCTTAGTCCATGGTAATCTGATAGGATGCATGGGATTATTTCTGTCTTCATGTATCTATTGAGGCCTATTTTGTGTCTGATTATATGGTCAATTTTGGAGAAGGTGCCATGAGGTGCTGAGAAGAACATATATTCTTTTGTTTAATGATGAAATATTCTTTAGATATCTGTTAAATCCATTTGTTCCATAACTTCTGCTAGTTTCACTCTATCTCTCTTAGTTTCTATTTCCTTAATCTGTCCATTAATGAGAATGGGGTATTGAAATCTCCCACCATTGTTGTGTGATGTACAGTGTGTGCTTTGAGCTTTAGTAAAGTTTCTCTTATGAATGTGGGTGCCCTTGCACTTGAGGCATAGATGCTCAGAATTGAGAATAAATCTTGGTAGATTTTTCAATTGATGAGTGTAAAATGTCCTTATCTTTTTTGATAACTTTTGGTTGAAGTAGATTTTATTCTATATTAGAATAGCTACTCCAGCATGTTTATTGGGATAATTTGATTGGAAATGTTTTCCCAGTCTTTAACTCTGAGGTAGTATATGTTTTTGTCACTGAGGTATGTTTCCTGTATGTAGAAAAAGGTTGGGTCCTGTTTACATATCCAGTCTGTTAGTGTATATCTTTTACTTGGGAGTTGAGTCCATTTATATTGATATATTAATGAAAAGTAATTGTTGCTTCTTGTTATTTTTGTTGTTTGAGGTAGAATTATATTTATGTGGCTATCTTCTTTTTGGTTTGTTAAAAGAACATTATTTTCTTGATTTTTCTAGGGTGTAGTTTCCTTCCTTGTGTTGGAGTTTTCTGTATTTTATCCTTGGTTGTCCTGGATTTGTGGGAAGATAATGTATAAATTTAGTTTTGTCATGGAATATCTTGGTTTCTCAATCTATAGTAATTGAGAGTTTTGCTGGGTATAGTAGCCCGTGCTAGCTTTTATATTCTCTTAGGGTCTGTATGATATCTGCCCAGGATCTTCTGGCTTTGATAGTCTCTGGTGAGAAGTCACGTATTATTCTTGTAGGTCTGCCTTTATATGTTACTTTACATTTTCCCCTTACTGCTTTTAATATTCTTTCTTTATTTTGTGCATTTGATATTTTTACTGTTATGTGACTGGAGGAAATCCTTTTCTGGTCCAATATATTTGTAGTTCTGTAGGTTTATTTTATTTTATGTTCCTTGGTATCTTTCTTAGGTTAGGGAAATTTTCTTCTATAATTTTGTTGAAGATATTTACTGGCCCTTTAAGTTGGGAATCTTCACTCTCATTTGTTCTTCTCTTTGTGTCTTGGATTTCCTGGATGTTTGAGATTAGATTTTTTAATTTTTTAATTTTTTTTTTTTGGCATTTTGCATTTTGCATTTTCTTTGACTGTTGTGTCAATGTTTTCTATGGTATCTTCTGCACCGGAGATTCTCTCTTTTATCTCTCTTATTCTGTTGGTGATGCTCGCATCTATGACTCCTGGTCTCTTTCCTAGGTTTACTACCTCCAGGGTTGTCTCCCTTTGAGATTTCTTTATTTGTTTGCATTTCCATTCTTAGATCCTGGATCATTTTGTTGAATTCCTTCAGTTGTTTGTTTGTATTTTCCTGTCACTCTTTAAGGGATTTTTGTGTGTCCTCTTTAAGGGCTTTTTCCTTTTTACCTGTGTTCTTCTGTATTTCTTTAAGGGAGTTATTTATGTTGTTCTTAATGCCCTCTATCATCATCATGAGATAGTATTTTAAATGAGAGTGTTGCTTTTCTCATGTGTTGTTGTATTTTGGACTTGCTGTTGTGGGAGGACTAGCTTCTGATGATGCCAAGTAGCTTTGGTTTCTTGGTCAGGTCCTAGAGCTTGCCTCTTGCCATCTAGCTATCTCTGGTGTTAGTTGTCCTTTTTGTCTCTGACTGGAGCTGTAAGCCTGTGTTAGCACTCCTGAGGAGGCCACCTCTTTCCTGGGCAGGGTTTGGGTATGGAGTGCTGTGGGACAGCCTTAGCTCACAGGTGCAGAAGGAGACTGGAAGGATTCTGCCCCTAGCTTTTCCACTGTCCCTGCGTCCTATGTACTTCAGGCTGGTCCCACTTTGGACAGTTATTGGATTAAAAGTCATGATCTTACCTCTGGGCTTAAGAGCGTAAGTACTCCTTGGAGACCTGCCTTCTCTTGGGGTGATTTGTGTGCAGGTATGGAGTCCAAGGGGAGAACTTTGTGACAGGCTTAGCTCCTGGGTGCAGATGGAGACTGGAAGGATTCTGCCCCCAGTTGCTCCACTACTACTGTGTCCTGTGCGCTCATGGCTGGTCTCACTTTGGACAGTTATTGGAGTCTAAGTGGTGAATGTACCTCTGAGCTTAGGAGTGAGAGCACTCCTAGGAGACTACCTTTCTCCTGTCAGGATTTGTGTGGGGAGGACTGTGAAACCACCTTAGATCCTTGGTGCATATGGAGACAGGAAGGCGAAATCATGCTGTCTTATAGGCGGTAAAGAACTATAATCCTTCACAACCAGGGCAGTGGAAATGAAGACTTCTTTACAAATCACGCTGTATGTGGAGAAATGTGATGAATATACTAAGGACAAATAATAGCATTCCTGTAAACTAATGACTTGGTTAATAGTTTATCCTCTTGATTCTGTGTGATGTAAGATCCTGTTACTCAGTAATCTCTCCAAAATACACTCCTCTAGTCTAATTATAAAGAAAATGTAAGCAAACACAGTCTTATATAAAGGTATTCTATAAACTATCAAGGTGGCCAAGGAAGGAAAGACTTCAAATCTTCCCAAACCAGAAGTTCTTGTAAGACATGATGACTAATTGTTATCTTAGGAAGATTTTGGGAAAGAGAAAAGAGACATCAACTAATCACTAACTCTGCTCCTTACTTAGTTCTTATTGCTATGGAAAACAAGTGTCATAAAACATTATATCCAAGTACAATGTTTTTATCCAATAGCTCATTTGAGCTTGTATTTTGTTGCTGATTTTGCAGTCAGCATTTGTAACGTTTTGTTTATTTATTTGTGTCCATACTATATTTGTGGGTGAGGAGAATTTGGCATTTATTTGACTTATTACCCTAGGATATTGTTCTTGTCAATATAACTAGACTGCTATACTCTAGAGATATTTAATGTATTTGAATTTTTTTTCATTTAAAATAATTGCTTGGAATTTTCACTGTTTATGTACAGAAAGAATATTTTAAAATACTAGTCATATGATCATAAGTTAAACTTTTCTAAAATTGTAATAGTTATTCCATCTATTAAACATGTAAAACTCTCTGGGAGGTTACATCTGGTGCCGTAGGCTGGCCTTTCAACCCACAGGAGAAATCAGGGTCCTGGCACTCTGGTGGGCAAGGAGTCAGTGAGTGACAAACAGACACAAGCACCAAAGTGTTTGATCTGAGTATAATTTCTCAAAGAAAGCATCAGACTTATAGAAAAACAAACAAACAAACACAACAAAACAAAACAAAACAAAACAAAACAAACAAGGAAGTTAGGTGACACATCAGTCAAGGTACAATGAGGTTACCCAATGCATACACAAAACAGAAAAAATGCATACATAAAGACTAGCAGGAATCAGGCAGTGTAACAACTTAGACAAAGTCAGCCCTATCTAAGGTCAGCTTATTCTTAGAAGCCAGGTGTGAGGTCTTTATGCCCCAGGAGCAAAGGCTTTCACATCCAAACCATAGTTCTATTCTAATTTATTGTTAACCCCCCACCATCCAGCTCTTAGTAAACACTTAACTATGCTATTCTTCTGGGCTAGTGAAAGTATTACTAGGGAGGGTCCCTAATTGCTGACCTGTCCATGAGCAACACAATGCTCTAATTCCTTCTTAAATCACAGCCAAATCTTCTTCCTAAACCATTGTAAATTCCTGTATATGTGAGTGACTCGGCTGTTATTCAGTATTTTGTGGGGAGCCTCCATTTACCAGAGGAGACCACAAACTTTCCTCTATTAGGTAATGTAGTCTGCCATACATGACTATAATAAGAATTATAAACTTACTTTGTTAAACTTGTCCTGAAATTTCCAACTCTATCTAACAGATTGTAGTGCCTGATTTCTTTCACCATCTCTCTTTCAATACTGGAGACACTTTGTCAGAATAAGTAATATTCTTACTAAATTTCAAGCCCAGGGTCAGTTCAAGGACTGCTAAGGACATTGGGACACTGGTGATGGTGAGGAAGCAATGTTCAATCAACTAGCTATTTGTCAAATCATTCCTTGGAGATACCTATAAGAAAACAATACTGAAGGAAAGCACACAGAACCTTTCACCAACTATAGCAAGGACAAATCTGGAGCATCTGAGCTATGGGATACCAAAGACTCTCCAGGAGACCAGTTTCCTTGAGGCTTTTGCCTCAAGACTTCGGCCAAGCTTTTGGTCTTGTCACACAGACTCCACTGGAGTAGGTGTGGCAATCTGGGACACTGATTCTCAGCCTGTTTTCCTCTCTACCTTGGCTTCATTGCTGTGTTTATATTCTCTGAACACACAAGGATCAAGAACCCATTAGAACTATATTTACCTGATTTAAATAGTGATCTTAGCCAAATGTTTGTATATATAGAGAAGGAGAAGAGAAAGACTTGAAGGCAAGTTTTGGGGTCAAGCTGTAATATAGACTGAAAAATTGTAGTGCTCAGACTTCTCCTGAGCACTTGTGAATAAACAACTGCTCACTTCAGGAAAGAAAGGAAGGACACATAGACAAACAAACAAACAAAACCAAAGCAAAACCAAACAAAACTGAAGAAAAAGAAAGATATTCCAATAATGTCTTATAAAATGCCTACCTATATTGGTGGCCTAAAAGATTCTTGAACTTTCTGCTCCCCGTAAGCTAGCTTGTTTCCTGAGACTCATATTCCTCTGGTATATCTACATTACACAAGCTTCAAGTCAAAAAATATTACTCAAAATGTGAAAAAATTAAATACATTTCTATTACTGATTTTCTCCAGAAGTTATAGAATATGTTGGGAATATATAGATGTTTTATCAATTATGATTCTGATGTTTGCAAACAAGAACAGAAATGAAAAGATGAATAGCTAATTTAGCTCCAGAAGAAGGGATAAGTCTTATGAAATATGACTTATGTAATATAGCTGAATATAGAGAATCTTATATTAGAAAATACTACAAATACTGTAATAATTTCTTTTCTTGTGCACTGATAAAACACCCTTGCAAAAGACAACATCTAGAAGGAAGAGTCATTTTGGTTTGTAATTACAGAGAAAGTAATCATATGCTAGGGCAGTCATGGCTTCAGGCAGCCAGAAAAAATAAGTGATCATATCCTCAAGCAAGCACAAACCAGACAGAATGTACTAGAAGTAGGCTGATGCTATGAACTCTCAAACCCACCCCAGTGACTAACGTCCTCTATAAAGGCTACCTTTTCCTTCCAATCATTCACTAACCAGAAACCAAGTTTTTAAATAACCAAGCCTACTGAGACCATTGCTCATGTTAAACTACTACAAGTCTGTACACATTTGTCATATATTTTGGCTTAGAAAATATAAAACTTTGCATACTACCTATTATTAAGTCAGAAATAAAAAGCAAATTATAAATTATAAAAATTCTGTTTCTTTACTTATTGTGTGATAAAGTTAGATACTATAAATAACTGTATGATCCCTGTTATTAAATTTGTGTGGAACTTCTTTTGGCACTTTTTAAATGTTGGATTGTGTGTCATTTATTGCCATTATTACAATGGAATGCCAAGCATTTTTGCCATGTTCTCAACTTAGTTATAAATGTTTTTCAAAGTGATGGTCAGACATTAAAAGATGACCTTATTAATTACAATGAAGATTATATTCCATATTTTATGTCTGAGTTTTATAGTCCATTACAGAGAGCATGTGTTTGCTTGTATTTGCTGTAAAAGTTTGCAAAGAAATTAGTATTCTTCCATTTGGAACTTTTTTCTACCCTAATTTATTTCTAAAGTTTTGAACATCCACTGGATTAATTTTGTCATTATGTTACATTAGCACTAATTGAGCAAACTCAGATTTAGAGCCTTGTTGTTCTAAATGGAACATATTTTAAGTTCCAAGAAACACAGACTGTCATTGCTCCTTGTGTTAAATAAAATTGCTTAGAACTTGTATTGCTATGTCTAAAAGTAACTGGAATTTATAGCTAAAACTTTTCTGAAACTTTTAAAAGAAATTACAATTATAAACAAAATATTAAGTGCCTGATGCACTTGAAATTGCTCTTGGGCACAAAAGAGAATACTAGTATAATAATTAGGCTTCCAGATAAATTGTACTTTAGACTTAAACTCTGAGATTATGAAATTGAAGGATACCTGAGTAGCTTAAATGTAACTAGCAACCTCTAAAAAAAACAAAACCTTGAGACTGTAAAGATGGTTGTGCAATTAAGAGTGCCATTCCTTCTGAAGAACATATATATGAATTATCGGGATCTATTTTGGGTGGCTTGTAACCATATATAACTTCAGCTTCAAAGAACACTATGACCTATGGAAAGCACATTAAGGTGCACAAACACATATTCACTCACAAACACATTCACATAGTAAAACTAACCTTGTTAACATTATTTTATAAATTGAAATAATTTCTCACCATGTAATCCCAGCTGGTTTCTCTAGATTGACCAGATTGGCCTC
The DNA here is from genome assembly GCF_978045245.1 of Mus caroli. NCBI lineage: Eukaryota > Metazoa > Chordata > Mammalia > Rodentia > Muridae > Mus > Mus caroli. Next base: position 45,815,480 of record NW_028227264.1, read on the forward strand.
CAACTGGCAGATATCTGCATGCTTCTATCCCTTAAGCATTGGAATTAAAGACATGTACCACCTCACAGGAAAAAGAGTTTTTTTTAAAAATAGAATATGGAATCCATGGTATACATATATCATTTGCTAAAGTGTTCTTTAATCTGATTTTTTTTTAAAGATTTATTTATTATTATATCTAAGTACACTGTAGCTGTCTTCAGATGCACCAGAAGAGGGCATCAGATCTCATTACAGATGGCTGTGAGCCACCATGTGGTTGCTGGGATTTGAACTCTGGACCTTCGGAAGAACAGTCGGGTGCTCTTACCCACTGAGCCATCTCACCAGCCCTAATCTGATTATTTTTAACATTTCAATAAATTGTTTTAGGAAAATGTAGGTATGCCTGAAGGAACCATTAGAGAATTCAACTTTACTGATGCTGTATTTATGAACTAGATTACCTCAAAGAGTGTTATCTAGGGTTGTGGGCATGTTTACATATCAATTACTATCACATAATATTTACTCTTAAATATAACTAGATACAAGAACCAGTAATTACAAGAAACATTGCAGATGACATAATAATATCTGAGAATTTAAACACCTTTATATTCAACTAATATATGATGAAAATGTCTTAAAAAAACTAAGCTTATTCTCTATTTTGTTGTTGTTGTTGTTATTGTTGCTACCCAGGTATAGATTATTATCAACAGATCAGTGATGTACTGAACTTATGGTCAAACAAATATTACATTTTTACTACTCATGGCTTATAGCATGTGTGTTAGCAGAAATATTAGATGCAGCAGTAATTACTGGGATTTGGTTTACCATTATGTTAAAAGCATAAGAAAGCTAAAACAGTTTTGCTTAAAATTTTTATAACATTAAAATTTTTTTTTCATCCCAACATTGATGACTTTATTAACCTGGTTTTAAAAGCATTTACATAACAGATTTATTTACCAGAACACAAAATAGCATTATATATTAAATTTTATTGGATTTGAAAGAATTAGCATTTTTGTATTGCTATAATAAGACCATTGTTGATAATATTATAAAGTCAGCATCATTTGAAATTTACTTAAAATTATAATCCACAGAACTCCATGAACTTGATTTATTTCATGTTCTCCTAAGGTTTTTTTAAACTGCAAGCATATTGTCATTATTTTAGAAAAATATGTAAATGATTTAATTTTCTGAGAATTAAAAATACTTTGTTAAAATAAGTAGTAATTTGCAATTTTAACTATACAGTGTTAAGACTTTCAGTTATTCTATCTAACCAAGGGTAAAAAGGAACTCACACAATATGTACTCACTGATAAGTGGATATTAGCCCAGAAACTTAGGATACCCAAGATATAAGATACAATTTGCTAAATGCATGAAACTCAAGAAGAACGAAGACCAAAGTGTGGACACTTTGCCCCTTCTTAGAATTGGGAACAAAAGACCCATAGAAGGAGTTACAGAGACAAAGTTTGGAGCTGAGACAAGAGGATGGACCATCTAGAGACTTCCATATCCGGGGATCCATCCCATAATCAGCTTCCAAATGCTGACACCATTGCATACACTAGCAAGATTTTGCTGAAAGGACCCAGATATAGCTGTCTCTTGTGAGACTATGCCGGGGCCTAGCAAACACTTAAGTGGATGCTCACAGTCAGCTATTGGATGGATCACAGGGTCCCCAATGGAGGTGTTAGAGAAAGTACCCAAGGAGCTAAAGGGATTTGCAACCCTATAGGTGGAACAACATTATGAACTAACCAATACCCCAGAGCTCTTGACTCCAGCTGCATATGTATCAAAAGATGGCCTAATAGGCCATCACTGGAAAGAGAGGTCCATTGGACTTGCAACGTTTATATGCCCCAGTACAGGCGAACACCAGGGCCAAAAAGTGGGAGTGGGTGGGTAGGGGAGTTGTGGGGAGGGTATGGGGGACTTTTGGAATAACATTGGAAATGTAAATGAGGAAAATACCTAATAAAAATATTTAAAAAAATTCTGAGAAGGAAGAGCATGAAAAACAAAACAAAACAAAAACACCAGAATTTAGTAAATTGGGACAGTTATGGATTCTCAAAACATAAGAATGGAAATTTTGAGTTTGAGTTAAGCTTTTGTGAAGGTAAAATGAATTGGTGACATGGGCATGAAAATTTTGATGTTAATATTTCACAAGAAAGGAATTTGAAATGTGAGCAAATGTGAGGAACAAAATAACCAATAATATCTGTGATCCTTCTTAATTTCTAAGAATATTGAAGATAGATCATGTTTCATACCCTAAATAATTTTCTGAAGAGGTAAAACTGTTTTACTTTCTACAACCTTGAACATGCTGCCCAAAGCAGCTTTGTGTTGTACTGTAAACTTTTACTGTGTTGTCAAAGGTGTTGTGATAATGAAATTGGTATTGTTGTGCAAAAGTAATTCATGTGTGTGGCTACACTTGAAGTCCCCTGGTTTCCTACTTTAGTTCTGACATTAATTAGGAGAGGCTACTCAGCCAAACCCTCACAGAATTAATGTGAAGTATAGTAATTTTACTATTATGTATAGATAGGAAATTAGTGTTTCTAAAAAGTAAGTTCTCGACAACCCACCTACAAAATTTTTGAGCCAAAATTTCTCATCTAAAATATATACAGGGACAAAACTGGATCAGAAACTGAATGACTGGCTGACCCGTGACAGACCATATTTGGGATATATCCCATGGGCTGGCACCAATCCTTGAAACTATTACTGATACTATGTTGTACTTACAGTCAGGAGCCTAGCATGGCTATCCTTAGATAGGCTCTTATAGTAGCTAACTAAAACAGATGCAGACATTTATAGCCAAACGTTGGACTGAAATTGAGGGCCCCTAGGACAGAGTTAGAGGATTGAAGGAACTAAAGTAAATGGAAACCCCACGGGTGCCACACCCACTCCAGTGAAGACTGTGTGGCAGGCCTAAAAGCTTGGACACATTCCGGAGGCAAAAATGTTTTACGGAAACTTAGCCTGTTGGAGCCCTGGCATTCCCATAGCACAAATCCTCCAAATTTGTCCCTGTAGTAGTGTGGAGGGTCTTGCATGCTTTCTTGCAGTATTTTACTGAATAGGAGCTAGAAATCTCAGAACAAGCTTAGCAAAGTATACTTAGAGTTAACATTACAGACATGAATGGCAGCCTACATTTTAGGAGGAACTGAAGTATTGTATTATTCATGAAAGGGTTAGTATTATGAATCTCCCCTGGTACATGGTTTTCACTAGGCCCAGTGGAATAGCATAAGTAGGTACTTATGAAGGGACCCTGGTGGTGAGTTTAACAATAGACTAGCATTGCATCAGACCTTTCACCTGGCTCCTATGAATACCTGATTTTAGATAGGGTGTTTCCTATCTGAATTGGAAACTTTGCCTGGTTCCTGCCAGTCTTTTTGTATGCGTGTTTTGTTTTGTGTCAGATAACTTCAATGTACCTTGACTGATGTGTCACCTGAGGTCTTTGTTTTCTTCTGTAATATATATAACTCTGATGCTTACTTTGAGAAATTACATTCACATACAACACTCCCTTTTGTTCGCATCTGTTTGTCACTTTTCGCTGACTCCTTGCCCACCCGTACCCGGGACCCTGATTCTCCCACAGGTTGAGGGGCCGACTGAGGCCAGTCCGTGGCACATAGTGCTGAAAGACTCTAAGACTCCCAAAGGGAGACACCCACTCAAGCCTCGGGACAGCCGCGCACCCAAGAAGACACTGAGACCGAACTTAAGATGTATAGAGAGTAAGATTTAATACAGCAACGACAAGAAAGCACATAAAAAAGCACATATACCAGATATCTGGGGTCAAAACTCATGCAGCCAGCAAGGTGCAGAGGAGATTCGACAATTAGCCCAAATTTTCACAGGCTTTTATAGGAAATAGCCAGGGGAAAAGTACAAGTTTTACGTCACCAAGGGGCTTTGCCAAGGGGCTTTACATAACCAAGGGGTCGTCGTGTCCTATATTTTGGCAATGTACTCGATCTATTGGAACATTCTGGGGTAGTACCAGGAGGCCCCTATCTCAAAAATGTTCTTGGAACAGTCTTCAGTTAGGAGGGGTAGGACTAGGTTTGTTCCAGGAGACCCCTTATCTAAAAAATGTTCCCGGAGCAGTTTCCAATTGGGAGGGGGTACCTTGGGGTAAAAAGTTCAGGTGTGTTCCGGGAACAATCTCCAGATGGGAGGGGTAAAAGAGGACCCTGAGCTGAAGAGTTCATGGAGAGTTCAGCTTTTCTTCTTTCATTCCCCCCTTCTTTTAGTAAATAATTCTAATCTTAGAATTTCAGAAGTCTATATTTTTATGCGGAGAATACTGCATTTACCCTATTTTAACATGGGAACAAAAACAGAACAAGAAGCATTAGTAAACAGAACTAGGCAGGGGCCCTTTTAGCGAGGCTTGAGGGTCTGGGCATGATGCAGGTGCACGTAGATCAGATCTCTGGCTGGAACTGGTGAGATGTCCTTGGGGCACCCAGCTCATTCACTGTCTCGGCTGTTGGGATCCCTGGCGCGATGTCGTCCGTGTACTCAGTCCAATCCTTTTCAGTTGTGACCAGACCACCTGCAAGCCTTTTAACTTAACATACAGAGCATTATTATCACAACATAGGTTTAAACACATCATTTGAGACTATGATGGGCATAGGAGTCTCATAAAAGATCTTAAAAAGAGTAAAACTGAATCAAGAAATAGGGCATAGGGAAGGAACACTAAGTCCATGCCAGTCTCCACGATTAATTTTGTCAAGGTCTGTCTTAGAGTTTTAAACTAATTTTTATTTATCCTGAGCTCTGAGGTCTATACACACAATGTAATTTTTGACCTCTGAATACTTGGCCACACCCTGACTTACCTGGGCAACTATTGCTTTTGGCACTCTGAACCTTGGAAAAATTTTCTTTAATAATCTTCTTGATGACTATGTGAGCAGTCTCATTTATCCATTTTGAGAACGTCTTTTTCTGCAGATGTCAACAGCTTTCTTTGTTTGTATTGTTCCATACAGTGGCAAAAGCATACCTGCTGTCAGTGTAGACTTTTCTTGTTGTCAACTTTCTGGGCTGAAGTCCCTTTAGGGAGGCTGCTGGCCTAGATCACTTGCTTTTTGTCCACTGCTGCACTGCTGTCCCCGCCTTCCGCTTACCTTTAACCATGAGGCTACTGCCATCCGTGTACCAGTTCGAACTTTCAAAACCCCACGGGCTACTCCAGCCCGCTCATCAGCATATAGGGTAAAAGGCTTAGTCAGATCTGGCAAAGCCAGAGCGGGGGCTGCAAGCAAGGCTGCCTTTATGCTGTCAAAGGCTTTTTGGTGTTCCTCAGTCCAGGTGAATGGGACTTTTTCTTTAGTCCAGAGTCTGCAAAAGCCCACCGTTCCCAGAAACTTACGTACTTGGTGCGGGGTGGTGGGGGTTGGGGTCAGCATCACAGTCTTTTTCTTGGCTTCGGTGAGCCACCGCTTTCCTTTCCGGAGGGTGTACCCTAGGTAGGTCACCTCGGTGCGACATAGCTGAGCTTTCTTAGCCGATACCCGGTACCCCAACTCACCCGGCTCATTCAGGAGCTTCTAGGAGGGCCAGAATTCTTTCTTTGTTTTAATGTCTCTGCCTTCAGCCAACCGCAGGGCTTGGGTTAGCGCCAAGAGTTCAGCCTTCTGAGCCAAAGTTTCTTCTGCCAGAATGTCAGAGCAGTGATGAGTAGGTGAAGACTCAGCAGGTTAGCAGGGGAAGCGAAGGTCACTTGTTCTGTCAACAAAAAGCTCTAATAATGTGTCCATCAGTCAGGGAAACAATTGGATCATGTGTCCTTGACCAAAAGCCATTATGTGCAGACAAGCAGGCCATCCCTCAGTCACCAGGTCTAATTTTTCAAGTGCCACTGGTCTTTTAGGGTCCCAATTTCTGAGTAAGAACCTCTTTGGCAATACTTTTGTTCTCAGTCACATTTAGGAGTCCCAAAGTTGGGGACAACATTAGGGCAGTCTCAATAGCATCTAAGGCCATCCAAGGTTGTTCTTTATTTCTTATACGAAGGGCTGTTTATCTTTTTAATTCAGCAAAACCTGGAATCCACAGTTTGCAAAGACCTGTAGTGTCCAGGGACCTTTTAAACTTGCTTTGCATTGGTCAGTGGAGGAATATGAAAACACAGTCTCTTTTTAGCTGCTTCAACAGGTAGGCTACCGGTCTCTTTTAAGGACTCAGCTTCTGTGTTAGCACCCCTTCTGCTATTTTTTTACTTTTAGCCACGAGCAGGTGAAGGGTTTGGTCATGAGGGGGGGGGCTCCTCTTCTTTTTGTTAGGACAGTAAACACTTTGATCTTTAGCCAAAGGCTTGCTTTTGTTGCCAGGTACTAAGTTTTCTAGTCTCCCTGACGTTTGTGACCAGCATTTTATTTCTTAACTGCAATGGAGATCTCATATAATGTCTCTCTTTCTATCTATATATATCTCTTTCTTGTCTTTGCTTACTTTGAATGTTATCTAATTATTACATCTATATTCTGTCACTTAACTTTTTTCATAGTTTACCTCTTTTTACTGTTAACCTATTTCTTTTGAGTCTGCTGAAGCTTTGCTCTCAGTTCTTCTTTGCAGACCTCTATCCTTCATCAGAGCCTGGCAGTTAGACTCGCAGGTGTTCCCTACCTTGGACAGAAGAAGCCCCAAGTGAGTGGTCTCCCTCACCGGAGCTTAGAACAAACTCACGCAGCTCAGGGCGGTGCCTGAGAAGAGAAAACACATGGGGCAGAGAAGGGAGTGCAGCTCTCACATCTGGCTGCACCAGACCACTGATATCTCAAAATGAACACAATTTTTTTGTTAGCAAAAGACAGGATACAGGGGACAGGAGAATGAGCCTTTCTCCCACCCAGGAGGCAGGCAAAGGCTGAAAACAGATCCTTTGATGTGAAGAGCCCAGCGCGCAGCAGCAGCAGCAGCGCGGGGGGGGGGGGGGAATGTGGCGTAAACTCCTGGGAGTGGCAAACAAACACTGGCAGGCAGAGGCAGCAATTTAACTATTTAACTACCTGATAGACACCCGGTGCTCTCTGCACTGTCTTTGGGGAGGAAGCACGCAGCCAGGCAGGCACAAGGGAGTGCGGGTAGACTCTGGGGGGGGGGCAAAGGAGGGACGGCGGCTGTAGTCGGCCCCTCCCCAGCTGTGGCAGGCTTCACGGCCACTCCGGGACTGGCAGGCGGGGCCGGCAGGCCGCCGCACTCACCACCAGCTTCTCACAACTCGCTCGCAGGGCACAGACAGCCTCTGCTGCTGAATTTTTAGCCCCGCTCTGCAATCTCAGAGCTCTTCTGAGCAGCCTGGGGAGGACCGGCCTGGTGGTTTTTTTTTTTCTCTTTTTTTTTTCCTTTTTTAAAACCATTGCTGACAAATTCTGTCCTGACGTCAGTCCAAGTCTACAGTCGACAAAGGGTTAACACACACACACACACACACACACACACACACACAGTCTTGTCACGTGACCAAAACACAACCAGCCAAACGCCACTTTCTGACGGGATCGGATTCCACATTGACTCTTTTTCCTGATAGGGGTGGGATTCCACATCCACTCCCGCTCTGGCAGAGAGAACACTCTCTCTCTCTTTCACTCTGCCAGGCAACAGCCAGGTCTTTTTGACTGTTCTGTACCCTGGGCACTCCTTCCAGGGTCTCCCTTGGAACATCTTTTTGGGGTGCAGACTGTGAGGCCATAGACAGTCGTCCTCTCACAGCCACTAGGGTCCTTACGGTCCACAGTGGCAGCTGCCAGAATAAACCCACAATCTCAGAATACACAAATGCAGCAGTTCCACACCTACACACCCAGCAGATTGTCCCATTTCTAGAATAATAGCAGACACAACAAGAGCAGACACGAGACTGAGACACCACAGGCAACTTACAGAATCAGATGGCCTCTCCAAGGCCGACAGATTGAGACCTTCCTGGTCTCCAGGGGGGTCCACCAAGCGTCCTTGGTCCTCCCCTATCTCACCTGGGACGTCTCCCAGGGGCAGATCGGACGGTGGACACCTGAGCACGTCTGCTCTTATCCACTCCGCACTCCCTCCCGGAGTGCGGTCTCTGGTGCTCTTACTGAGCACAGAGCGTCACGCAAAACCAGAACTGCGATCGCACCAGATACAGATTCAGATGGCCTCTCCAAGGCCCACAGATTGAGACCTTCCTGGTCTCCAGAAACAGAACACAGACACTAGACCAAGGCAGAACAGAAAATCCTACCTCTGAGTGGGTCCAGGACTTCTGGGTAGATGAGCTGATTCCCGGCCAATGCACCAAATGAAAGACTCTAAGACTCCCAAAGGAAGACACCCACTCAAGCCTCGGGACAGCCGCGCACCCAAGAAGACACTGAGACCGAACTTAAGATGTATAGAGAGTAAGATTTAATACAGCAACGACAAGAAAGCACATAAAAAATCACATATACCAGATATCTGGGGTCAAAACTCATGCAGCCAGCAAGGTGCAGAGGAGATTCGACAATTAGCCCAAATTTTCACAGGCTTTTATAGGAAATAGCCAGGGGAAAAGTACAAGTTTTACGTCACCAAGGGGCTTTGCCAAGGGGCTTTACATAACCAAGGGGTCATCGTGTCCTATATTTTGGCAATGTACTCGATCTATTGGAACATTCTGGGGTAGTACCAGGAGGCCCCTATCTCAAAAATGTTCTTGGAACAGTCTTCAGTTAGGAGGGGTAGGACTAGGTTTGTTCCAGGAGACCCCTTATCTAAAAAATGTTCCCGGAGCAGTTTCCAATTGGGAGGGGGTACCTTGGGGTAAAAAGTTCAGGTGTGTTCCGGGAACAATCTCCAGATGGGAGGGGTAAGAGGACCCTGAGCTGAAGAGTTCATGGAGAGTTCAGCTTTTCTTCTTTCAGTGCCAACAGTATCAGCTAACCTGAACTCTTGAGAGCTCCCATAGACTAAATCACCAACCAAAGACCATACAGGGTGTGCTCCAAGTCCCTTGCCTCATAAGTAGCAGAGGGTTGCCTTGTCTGGCCTCAGTGGGCAAGGATGTTTTTAATCCTATAGAGACTTGATTGCCCAGGATTGGAGGATAGGGAGGGGCAAAGGGAAGGGAGAGAAGAACTCTCCAAGGGGGAAACATTTGGGATATAAATAAATAAAATAATAAAAAAGTAATCTGTACTCTTATTTCACACTAATTAGTTGGTGTAAATGTCAATGGGAAAATGTAAAAAGAACATGGTTGCGTGTGTGTGTGTGTGTTTGTAAATAAATAGAAAATTATGTCATAAAATTTAAAAAAAAAAAACCCTCCGGTCATCTCTGTTAGAACGGATGAGTTTGGAGTTTATTTTAAGTGAAATATACCATAGGCAGAAAGCTAGACACCACAGTATCTCGGGATGATAAATATAAGACAGTTGATGTCTTGCTATTGAAAGTAGAATACTGTTAACAAGAGTTAAATAGTTAAATATGATTAGTGTTCCTTTTCTTAAAAGCATGGATGTTGTTCAAAATAAAACATTTTCTAACAAGTTGTGAAAGAGTACCTTATGTGAGCCCCATAAAAAAAAAAAAAAATGATAAAAGTTCAAGGTAAAGATCTGATCGTTGTCTGACAAATGAAAAATTTCACACCCTACTCCCTAAGTTTCCTCCTGTTCAATCTTCATGTTTTATTTTATGTAATTCTTTTCCTACTTTTGCCACCACACCCTCAATTTAATAGCCATTTCTGTTATCCAGAATTTTACTATGCTATCTACTCAATTCTGTTCAGGGGTCCTTAATCTTGTCCTGTCTCAGGCAATTTTTCATTTTGTTTCATTTTCCCACAGGTGCTGAGAATTCAACCTAGGTCTTACCCAAAGGAGGTGAGTGTTCCATCACTGAATTACAAATGAGACTGTACCATTCTGTTCTCCAAAATCATTTTGCTTTCCAGGAACTAAGACACAGTTTAAATCATATTATTCTAACACATGAAATACCGGCCATCATCATCTTCTGCTCTGTCTTCCCACAAGTCACTGTCAGGTGCCTCAGAATTGTGTTGCCTCCCTGTGGGTGCCAGAGGTCACCCCAATCTTAAATTAACCTGCCTCATTTTAATTTCTTATGGTTCAGTAATAACTCAATGAAATACAATAATTCAAGGATACAATTGTCTATAGAATACATTTACAGAAAATCAGTTGATAAATGAGTAATCCAAAGCCTGGCAGTGTTGGTATACTCTTTTAATCCCAGTACTCAGAGGCAAAGGCAGGTGTATCTTAGTTCGAGGCCAGCCTTGTCTGTTAGGATTCTGTCTAAGCTTCACCCCACAGTTACCTGGCAATAGCCAGGCATGCCCCACCCCACAGTTACCTAGCAACAGCCAGGTAGTCCTGGTCCACTATAAGAGGAGTTGTTTGTCCCCTCCTCTCTCTCTTGTTCTCTTAACCTCTTGCTTCTTGGCACTTGTTCTTTCTTTCTCTCCATCCCCCTTTCCCTTCTCTATGTAGGTATGGCTAGCTTCCACTTCTCTACTCTCTCCTTCTCTCTGCCTTTCTCTGCCTCTACTACCCTTTTAACTCCCCTCAACATCCCCAAAATAAACTCTATTTACTATATCATCATGTGGCTGGTCTGTCAGGGGGAAGAGATGACTTGGCATGTGCCTGCTGAAACATCCTCTTTCTCCATACCTCACCACACCCTCCTAGAACATATCGTAATATTCCTTTATCTTTTCATAATCACAGAATTGTCTACAGAATGAGGTTCCAGATTCCAAAGCAATAATGTTTGTCTCACTTAAAGATGCTTTAAAAAATTGCCTTACACAGAGTAAGAGGAAGTCAGATGGACAGATAAAGAGACACATAGGAAGTAGAACAAGGGATATTCAAGTGGAGTGGTTTTTGGAGCAAGAAGGAGAACTTACTTTTGAAATGTAGACTGAAAAGTAAAGTAAGCTGGATGCTTTCTCTACCTTTCTGAGGTAGCAGACTTTCACCCAAGCATCTGGCTCCCAACTCTTTATTAATAAAAACAAATGTTTGAGATATTGTTTAAAAAACAACAACAGCAACAATAACAACAGATTGCTGTGGTCTGTGGTCCATAACTGTACTTGGAAAACATATAAAACTCCATGGTCAAAACAAAACAAATCAAAGAAAAAAAAAAAACAACAAAAAAGAGAAGATCAAAAGACAGGTAGAAAGGAGAGAGAGAGAGAGAGAGAGAGAGAGAGAGAGAGAGAGAGAGAGAGAGAGAGAGAGAGAGAGAGAGGAAGAAAGGAAGGAAGGAAGGAAGAAAGAAAGAAAGAAAGAAAGAGAAAGAAAGAAAGAAAGAAAGAAAGAAAGAAAGAAAGAAAGAAAGAAAGAAAGAAAGAAAGAAAAAGAAAAGAAAGAAAGGAAGGAAGAAAGAAGAAAAAGAAACAGTCCAGACAGGAGTCTATAAGACAGTCCTATTCACAGACTACATGAAGCTCAAGAAAAAGGAAGACCAAAGTGTAGGTGCTTCAGTCCTTCTTAGAAAGAGGAGCAAAATACTCTTGGGAAATATGGAGACAAAATGTGGAATAGACACTGAAGGTAAGGTCACCCAGAGACTGCCTCACTTGAAGATCCATCCCATATACAGTCACCAAACCCAGACATTATTGTGGATGCCTATGTTCCTCCCCACAGCCACTCTGCAAGATAGCCCAGTTTACTACAAAAGGGGCTGCTTGGCCCCTCCTCTCTCCTTTAAGCTCTCACATTTCTTACTCTCATTTCTAGCCCTGCTTCTCTCTCTCTCCCCTCCCCCCTCTCTCCACATGGCCATGGCTGGCCTCTCTCTTTCTTTTACATTCTCTCTTTCCCCCTGCCTTTGTACAATAAAGCTCTAAAACCATAGACTCTCTGTGCACCAAGGCCCACTTTGCTTAAAAGATGGAATAGGCTTTCCCCTAAAGAGGTAAATCTAACCTCTCGCTGGAAGGCCTTCCTGCACTCCAGTCGTGGAAGGAACCAAAGATTCTTGCCCACGAGGGAACCACCCAGCACCCCTCTCTCTCTGCCCTCTACTCTCTTAGGCCTGGGGATGACCGAGCCACTCTGTTCTCAGCTCTTCTGTGGTGTCCAGTAGTGTTTGGGATGCCCGAGACTGAGAACCTGTTATCTCTGGCCTCCATGAGGCCCAGAAACCTCAGACTGCCTCTTGTCCACCCCCCATGGGCTGGGTTCATAGCTTCCGACAGCCAGACACCCACCCAGGGCCATGAGGAAAGCTTGTGGCACTCCTCTCCATCTGCCACCCAGAGCACCTAGACTCTGGCTGAATGCGTTTTGTTTTGTTTTGTTTTGTTTTGTTTTGTTTTGTTTTGTTTTGTTTTGTTTTGTTTTGTTTTGTTTTTTCCCACTACCTTTATTCTCCCATACCTGCTGCCAAGAATTACTAGCTGACAGGAACCTGATATAGCTGTCTCCTGAGAGGCTCTGCTAGAGCCTGACAAGTGTAGAGGCAGATACTTGCAGTCAACCATTGGACTGGGCACTGGGTTCCCAATGGAGGAGTTAGAGAATAGATTGAAGGAGCTGAAGGGGTTTGCAACCCCATAGGAAGAACAACAATGTTAACCAACCCAAACCCCCAGAACTCCCAGGGACTAAACCCCTAACCAAAGAGTACATATGGAGGGACCCATGGCTCCAGCCACATATGTAGCAGAGAATGGTCTTGTTGGGCATCAATGGGAGAAAAGGCCCTTGGTCCTGTGCTGGCTCAATGTAACAATGTAGGTAAATGTGAAGGAGGGGAGGCAGGAGTGGGTGGGTGGGTGTGGTTATACCCTCATAAAAGCAGTGGGAGGAGGATGTAATAGGGGGTGTGTGGGGATGGGGCAGAAAGGATAGCATATGAAATGTAAACAAAGAAAATATCCGATTAAAAAAATTAACTCAAAATGGATCATTGTCTTAGATGTAAAACTATTTTATGAACTCTGAAATATCCAGAATAAAACTTAAAAATCTTGCTAGTGTATGCAATGGTGTTAGCGTTTGGAAGCTGATCATGGGATGGATCCCTGGATATGGCAATCACTAGATGGTCCTTCCTTTCGTCACAGCTCCAAATTTTGTCTCTGTAACTCCTTCCATGGGTGTTTTGTTCCCAATTCTAAGATGGGGCAAAGTGTCCACACTTTGGTCTTCGTCCTTCTTGAGTTTCATGCGTTTAGCAAATTGTATCTTATAACTTGGGTATCCTAAGTTTCTGGGCTAATATCCACTTATCAGTGAGTACATATTGTGTGAGTTCCTTTGTGATTGTGTTACCTCACTCAGGATGATGCCCTCCAGGTCCATCCATTTGTCTAGGAATTTCATAAATTCATTCTTTTTAATAGCTGAGTAGTACTCCATTGTGTAAATGTACCACATTTTCTGTATCCATTCCTCTGTTGAGGGGCATCTGGGCTCTTTCCAGCTTCTGGCTATTATAAATAAGGCTGCTATGAACATAGTGGAGCATGTGTCCTTCTTACTGGTTGGGACATCTTCTGGATATATGCCCAGGAGAGGTGTTGCTGGATCCTCCGGTAGTACTATGTCCAATTTTCTGAGAAACCGCCAGACTGATTTCCAGAGTGGTTGTACAAGCTTGCAATCCCACCAACAATGGAGGGCCTAGCAAACACAGAAGTGGATGCTCACAGTCAGCTATTGGATGGATCACAGGGCCCCCAATGGAGGAGCTAGAGAAAGCACTCAAGGAACTAAAGGGATCTGAAACCCTATAGGTGGAACAACAATATGAACTAACCAGTATCCCGGAGCTCTTGTCTCTAGCTGCATATGTATCAAAAGATGGCCTAGTAGGCCATCACTGGAAAGAGAGGCCCATTGGACTTGCAAACTTTATATTCCCCAGTACAGGGGAACGCCAGGGCCAAAAAGGGGAGTGTGTGGGTAGGGGAGTGGGGGGGGGTGGGTATGCGGGACTTTTGGGATAGCATTGGAAATGTAAATGAGGAAAATACCTAATAAAAAATGTAAAAAAAAAAGAATAAAATTTAAAGTAAAAAGATAAAAAGAATTGTGACAGAGAAGCTGAGGTATGGGTTTTCCAGATTGAAGGCTTCTGAAAAGGGATTGGGTGGGACTGAGTTATTGTCATTGGTTTGGTTATTTGGAGTTTGGCTATTTTGCAGTAAGTGTATGGGTATAAGAAATTGGTCATGGTGTATTTTTACTTTCTTTTTAGGAGAAGGATACAAGAGTTGCTGTGGACCTGAGAGGGATGAGAAGTATCTATGATCATGATGTATGGTATAAAATTCCAAATAAACAATAAAAATATGTTGGGAAAAGAGAAATAAAAATGAATAAAATTTGTATTCATCAATATTTTTATTCATCAATTTTAACATAATGAATACCTGTAGAATCCTTAATTAAACAGATAATTAAGATTTTTCTATGCTACCCACATATCCTGTGCCTCTCAATCACCCGCCTTTCCCACATCCCATGTTTCCAATGATGTTTCTTCCGATATTTAGAATAAATATAAAATATCCTCATATTTGTGGATGTGTTTTATTAGTTTTGAGGTTATTTGTACATATTCATGAATGTACACACCTAAACATACATATTTATAATTACTTTCTTTTTTTTTGTTTGGCTATCTATCTCACTCTCTTAAAAATGTTTAGAGAAAGGATGGACCATTTAGAGACTGCCGTATCCAGGGATCCATCCCATAATCAGCTTCTAAACGCTGACACCATTGCATACACTAGCAAGATTTTGCTGAAAGGACCAAAATATAGCTGTCTCTTGTGAGACGATGCCGGGGCCTAGCAAACACAGGAGTGGATGTTCACAGTCAGCTATTGGATGTATCACAGGGCTCCCAATCGAGAAGCTAGAGAAAGTACCCAAGGAGCTAAAGGGATCTGCAACCCTATTGTTGGAACTACATGATGTACTAACCAGAACCCCGGAGCTCTTGTCTCTAGCTGCATATGTATCGAAAGATGGCCTAGTTGGCCATCAATGGAAAGAGAGGCCCATTGGACTTGCAAACTTTATATGCCCCAATATAGGGGAATGCCAGGGCCAAAAGAATGGGAATGGGTGGGTAGGGAAGTGGGGGGCGCTATGGGGGACTTTTGGGATAGCATTGGAAATGTAATTGAGGAAAATATGTAATAAAAATATTAAAAATCAAAAAAAAATGTTTAGAGTTTCATCATTTAGTTCTTGCTGGCCTTGATCATCATGTGATAATACTGAGTTAGCTACCCAAGTACTGGGAAGACAGCTGTGTACTGCTATGTTTGGCTTATAGAGTACATTACCATCTTTTAAAAAATCTCTTCTGATTGATTTAAGCATGAAATTTATTTTGTCATTTATTAGGATTACAATATTTTCTTGCTTCTTTGACAGAGTTGATCTGAGTGTTTCTTTTCCATTTTTTCACTATAAAGTATTTCCTAACTTCAAAGCTGAGTTTCATGTATTTAACATATTTCGTGTCTTAAAACATTCAGTTATCATATGTCTTTTGAGTGGAGTATTGGAGGACATTAATATTTAAAGATGCTATTGGAAGGTGTACATTGATTGCAATCATTATTATTAGCTTTGTTGTTTATATTCTCAGTCATATTTTGTGTGTTGGTAATTACATCTTTATTTCCTCTTTTTCTATAGTTCCTTGGCTATGCTAATTTCTCTCTTCTTTCTAAGGCATTGCTTTCTGAATTCTTTTTAGTGGTGGTATGCTGTAGATGAGTTCTTTTAATTTTTTTTGAATTATGGGAAATTTTCTTTCTCTTTCAATTCTGTCAGATTATTTTGTTAGGCATAGTTGTCTAGGTTGTTAGTCATTGAATTCAAACAATGACCCAGGGACACTTTATTATTTATTAAAGATTAAGCCTAATGACTTAGGCTTGTTTTCAACTATTTCCTATAATTTAATAACTCGTTTATACTAATCCATATTTGCCATATGGCCTGTTATCTCTCTGTCAATTCCCATATACTCAACTTCCTCCATGTAGGTGGGCAGGGAGGAATTCTAGTGCCTGATCATTTTCCAGAGTTCCTATCTCTTCTGGGAAGTTTTGCCACTCTTCTCCAGTCATATTTTATCCTTCAATCCTGTCAGATTATTTTGCTAGGCATAGTAGTCTAGGTTGGTAGTTATTGCATTTTAAAGTGGATTTCTCTAGGCATTTCTGAAGGTCTATGTTTTCACTGTTCTTTATTAAACCAATGAAAAGATGATGGAGAAGAATGTTTATAAAATACTTAGGCAAGTGATGATCCAATGAAAATAATACCAAGATCTGGTCTAAACTAAACTCTGTGCTAGTACATAAGTCAATGTTTGAATAATACAAAGACAACCTTTACTAACAGAAAAAAAAATGATCCCAATGTTTTCCCAGACTTAACATTTGGGATTGTGTTCTTTCTATATCTATATCAGTATGTCTTTTCTTAGTTAGGGGAAGTTTAATCCAATGATCTTATTAGAAATCCTGTCTCTTCCATTTATGTTCTTTTAGTTCAAAGTTTATTTCAGTCTGAGTTCTCTTTAATATTTCTCTTTCTTTATTGAACATTTAGAAAGGGGTGACTTAATTATTTACTATAATAAATAAAAAACTATGGAATTAAATACCTCTCAGACTTTTTCTTTAACTCCATTTAGTCAAATTTCCTTTAAAAATGCCATAAACAATGTGATTATCACAACTCTGTTTTAATCATTTAAAGGAGAAAAGGAAAAGAACTGGAAGCAAGAAGGCAATTTTTGCTTAATCTTAGTATTTATGTGTAACCACACTGTGGGCTGAAGGGATGAAGACTCCAAAGTTGTTTACTTTATTCATTTGTAAAATGAAGTAAAGTTAATTTCCAAGATATCTCTTTTAGAATCTCCTCAAACAATTGTAAATATACCAAATCCATTTTCAAAGCTTCTGGGTGTGATATATAGACTTTACCTGGGGATTCTGTGATAATGTTCGGTGACGATTTCTAGAACATTACTAATTCCGCCAAAAACATTTCTTCACTTGACACATTACTTTAGAGTAACAAAACTTATGTAACAAATCTCTATCTGTGTATATTTATTTCTATATAAATATTTCATATCGCTCTCTATATAGTCAAATTTCTATATATTTCTACAAATATTTTAATAAATGCCATACACACACATACATATACATACACATATACATACATATATATATATATATATATATATATATATATATATATATATAAAATGACTTTTAGGCTGTGTTCCAGCTAATCAAACAATGACTACCTCTGAACAGTAGGTCCAAGAATCTAGTATTGTTTATTGCTTATAACCGAAGGTCTCAACTGGCCTTCAATATATGCTATAATTCCAAAGAAGTAGACTCTAATGCTAGCTAGGGAATGGACTTACTGTTGAAGGCAAGAAGGCAAAGAGAAAGTCTTCCTACTTCCATGCTTGCAGAACATGTGGCCAAGATTAGGCACATACCTTCCCACCTTAAAAGTCCAGATTAGAAGTAAACCTCCCACCCCTAGTCATTTAATTTAGCAAATAATCCCTCATGGTGTTACCTACCTATTCTGGGGCTTTAGTTAATTCCAGATGTAATCAATTTAGTTATCACCAAATTATTTAGAACCCTGATCTTCTGAAAGCAAGTATTATGTTTTAGAAATATGTAACAAAACATCTTTCACATAAAGCAATTTTGGGATATTTTAATGAGTTGAATTTTTATGCATTACATTCATCATTCTGAAAACTCCTTACTACAGTATTATAACTTTAAAAAATATTTATATTTCTTCTGTTCCTTATTTTTTAAAAAACACGTTTTGAGCTCATCCGGCCAGATCAGCGCCGGGGTAGCTGGAGCGCAGGGTTGCCTGACACCCGCCAGCTACCCACGACCCCCGCTACAGGATTTTGGGACTGCTGGTGAGTGGAACACAGCTTCTGCTCCAGTCCAATCACGCGGGACCTGAGACTGCTCTGGTTGGGGAGAGAGAAATCTGGCCTACATAGGGCCACAAGCTTCTTCCGGTCAGAAAAGCACCGGGGCAACTGGGGCGCAGGGTCAGCTGACACTTGCCAGCTACCCACAACACCCACCACAAGATCTTAAGACTTCTGGTAAGTGGAACACAGCTTCTGCTCCAATCCAATTGCACGCGGGACCAGAGACTGCATTAGTTATGGAAGCAGAAAACCGGCCTGAGTAGGACCACAGGCCTCTTCCAGCTGGACCAGCACTGGGGTACAGTCAGCTACCCACGACCCCCGCCTCAGGATTTTGAGACTGCTGGTGAGTGGAACACAGCTTCTGCTCCAATCTTTAAACAGTGACAACGATAACAACTAACCCCAGAGATTACCAGATGGCGAAAGGTAAACGTAATAATCTTACTAACAGAAACCAAGACCACTCACCATCATCAGAACCCAGCACCCCCACTTCGCCCAATCCAGGGCACCCCAACACACCGGAAATGCTAGACACGGATCTAAAAGCATATCTCCTGATGATGGTAGAGGAGTTCAAGAAGGACTTTAATAACACACTTAAAGAAATACAGGAGAACAATGCTAAACAGGCAGAAGACACTAAAGAGGAAGCACAAAAATCCCTTAAAGAATTGCAGGAGAACACTGCTAAAGAGTTACAAATCCTTAAATAAAAACAGGATAACATAATCAAACAGGTAGAAGTCCGTACAGAAAAACAGGAAAACACATCCAAACAGATGATGGAAATGAACAAAACCATACTAGACCTAAAAAGGGAAGTAGACACAATAAAGAAAACCCAAAATGAGGCAACACTGGAGATAGAAACCCTAGGAAAGAAATCTGGAACCATAGATACGAGCATCAGCAACAGAATACAAGAGATGGAAGAGAGAATCTCAGGTGCAGAAGATTCCATAGAGAACATCGACACAATAATCAAGGAAAATGGAAAATGCAAAAAGATCCTAACTCAAAACATCCAAGAAATACAGGACACAATGAGAAGACCAAACCTACGGATAATAGGAGTGGATGAGAATGAAGATTTTCAACTCAAAGGACCAGCAAACATCTTCAACAAAATTATAGAAGAAAACTTCCCAAATCTAAAGAAAGAGATGCCCATGAACATACAAGAAGCCTACAGAACTCCAAATAGACTGGACCAGAAAAGAAATACCCCCCGACACATAATAATCAGAACAACAAATGCTCTAAATAAAGATAGAATACTAAAAACAGTAAGAGAAAAAGGCCAAGTAACATATAAATGCAAGCCTATCAGAATTACACCAGATTTTTCACCAGAGACTATGAAAGCCAGAAGATCCTGGACGGATGTTATACAGACACTAAAAGAACACGAATTCCAGCCCAGGCTACTATACCCAGCCAAACTCTCAATTATCATAGATGGAGAAACCAAAGTATTCCACGACAAAACCAAATTCACACATTATCTCTCCACGAATCCAGCCCTTCAAAGGATAATAACAGAAAAAAACCAATACAAGGACAGGAACCACACCCTAGAAACAACAAGAAAGTAATCCCTCAACAAACCTAAAAGAAGACAGCCACAAGAACAGAATGCCAACTTTAACAACAAAAATAACAGGAAACAACAATTACTTTTCCTTAATATCTCTTAATATCAATGGACTCAACTCCCCGATAAAAAGACATAGACTAACAAACTGGCTACACAAACAAGACCCAACATTTTGCTGCTTACAGGAAACTCATCTCAGAGAAAAGGATAAACACTACCTCAGAATGAAAGGCTGGAAAACAATTTTCCAAGCAAATGGCATGAAGAAACAAGCTGGAGTAGCCATTCTAATATCTGATAAGATTGACTTCCAACCCAAAGTCATTAAAAAAGACAGGGAGGGACACTTCATACTCATCAAAGGTAAAATCCTCCAAGAGGAACTATCAATCCTGAATATCTATGCTCCAAATACAAAGGCAGCCACATTCATTAAGGAAACTTTAGTAAATCTCAAAGCACACATTGTACCTCATACAATAATAGTGGGAGACTTCAACACACCACTTTCACCAATGGACAGATCATGGAAACAGAAACTAAACAGGGACACAGAGAAACTAAGAGAAATTATGAATCAAATGGATCTGGCAGATATCTACAGAACATTCTATCCTAAAACAAAAGGATATACCTTCTTCTCAGCACCTCATGGTACCTTCTCCAAAATTGACCACATAATTGGTCACAAAACAGGCCTCAACAGATACAAAAATATTGAAATTGTCCCATGCATCCTATCAGATCACCATGGACTAAGGCTGATCTTCAATAAAAAAATAAATAATAGAAAGCCAACCTTCACGTGGAAACTGAACAACACTCTTCTCAATGATACCTTGGTCAAGGAAGGAATAAAGAAAGAAATTAAGGACTTTTTAGAGTTCAATGAAAATGAAGCCACAACATACCCAAACTTATGGGATGCAATGAAAGCATTTCTAAGAGGAAAACTCATAGCTCTGAGTGCCTCCAAAAGGAAACTAGAGAGAGCACACATTAGCAGCTTGACAACACACCTAAAAGCACTAGAACAAAAGGAAGCAAATTCACCCAAGAGGAGTAGACAGCAGGAAATAACCAAACTCAGAGGTGAAATCAACCAAGTGGAAACAAGAAAAACCAATCATATTCAAAGAATCAACCAATCAAGGAGCTGGTTCTTTGAGAAAATCAACAAGATAGATAAACCCTTAGCCAGACTCACTAGAGGGCACAGGGAAAGCATCCTAATTAACAAAATCAGAAATGAAAAAGGAGACATAACAACAGATCCTGAAGACATCCAAAACACCATCAGATCCTTCTACCAAAGGCTATACTCAACAAAACTGGAGAACCTGGATGAAATGGAGAAGTTCCTAGACAGATACCAGGTACCAAAGTTGAATCAAGATCAGGTTAATGATTTAAACAGCCCTATATCCTCCAAAGAAATAGAAGCAGTCATTAATAGTCTCTCAACTAAAAAAAGCCCAGGACCAGATGGGTTTAGTGCAGAGTTCTATCAGACCTTCAAAGAAGATCTAATCCCAGTTCTTCACAAACTATTCCACAAAATAGAAACAGAAGGTACTCTACCCAACTCATTCTATGAAGCCACAATTACTCTGATACCTAAACCACAAAAAGACCCAACAAAGATAGAAAACTTCAGACCAATATCCCTTATGAATATTGATGCAAAAATCCTCAATAAAGTTCTTGCTAACCGAATCCAAGAACACATCAAAACAATCATCCATCCTGACCAAGTAGGTTTCATCCCAGGGATGCAGGGATGGTTATATATATGGAAATCAATCAACGTAATCCAGTATATAAACAAACTCAAAGACAAAAACCACATGGTCATCTCGTTAGATGTGGAAAAAGCATTTGACAAGATCCAACACCCATTCATGATAAAAGTCTTGGAAAGATCAGGAATTCAAGGCCCATACCTAAACATGATAAAAGCAATCTACAGCAAACCAGTAGCCAACATCAAAGTAAATGGTGAGAAGCTTGAAGCAATCCCTCTAAAATCAGGGACTAGACAAGGCTGTCCACTTTCTTCATACCTATTCAACATTGTACTTGAAGTCCTAGCCAGAGCAATTCCACAACAAAAGGAGATCAAAGGGATACAAATTGGAAAAGATGAAGTCAAAATATCACTTTTTGCAGATGATATGATAGTATATATAAGTGACCCTAAAAATTCCACCAGAGAACTCCTAAGCCTGATAAACAGCTTCGGTGAAGTAGCTGGATATAAAATTAACTCAAACAAATCAATGGCCTTTCTCTACACAAAGAATAAACAGGCTGAGAAAGAAATTAGGGAAACAACACCTTTCTCAATAGTCACAAATAATATAAAATATCTTGGCGTGACTCTAACTAAGGAAGTGAAAGATCTGTATAATAAAAACTTCAAGTCTCTGAAGAAAGAAATTATAGAAGATCTCAGAAGATGGAAAGATCTCCCATGCTCATGGATTGGCAGGATCAACATTGTAAAAATGGCTATCTTGCCAAAAGCAATCTACAGATTCAATGCAATCCCCATCAAAATTCCAAATCAATTCTTCAACGAATTAGAAAGTGCAATCTGCAAATTCATCTGGAATAACAAAAAACCTAGGATAGCAAAAACTCTTCTCAAGGATAAAAGAACCTCTGGTGGAATCACCATGCCGGACCTAAAGCTCTACTACAGAGCAATTGTGATAAAAACTGCATGGTACTGGTATAGTGACAGACAAATAGACCAATGGAATAGAATTGAAGACCCAGAAATGAACCCACACACCTATGGTCACTTGATCTTCGACAAGGGAGCTAAAACCATCCAGTGGAAGAAAGACAGCATTTTCAACAAATGGTGCTGGTACAACTGGTTGTTAACATGTAGAAGAATGCGAATCGATCCATTCCTATCTCCTTGTACTAAGGTCAAGTCTAAGTGGATCAAGGAACTTCACATAAAACCAGAGACACTGAAACTTATAGAGGAGAAAGTGGGGAAAAGCCTTGAAGATATGGGCACAGGGGAAAAATTCCTGAATAGAACAGTAATGGCTTGTGCTGTAAGATCGAGAATTGACAAGTGGGACCCCATGAAACTACAAAGCTTCTGCAAGGCTAAAGACACCATCAATAAGACAAAAAAAACCACCAACAGATTGGGAAAGGATCTTCACCTATCCTAAATCAGATAAGGGACTAATATCCAATATATATAAAGAGCTCAAGAAGGTGGACTCCAGAAAGTCAAATAACCCCATTAAAAAAATGGGGCTCAGAACTGAACAAAGAATTCTCACCTGAGGAATACCGAATTGCAGAGAAACACCTGAAAAAATGTTCAACATCCTTAATCATCAGGGAAATGCAAATCAAAACAACCCTGAGATTCCACCTCACACCAGTCAGAATGGCTAAGATCAAAAATTCAGGTGACAGCAGATGCTGGCGAGGATGTGGAGAAAGAGGAACACTCCTCCATTGTTGGTGGGATTGCAAGCTTGTACAACCACTCTGGAAATCAGTTTGGCGGTTCCTCAGAAAATTGGACATAGTACTACCGGTGGATCCAGCAATACCTCTCCTGGGCATATATCCAGAAGATGTCCCAACCGGTAAAAAGGACACATGCTCCACTATGTTCATAGCAGCCCTATTTATAATAGCCAGAAGCTGGAAAGAACCCAGATGTCCCTCAACAGAGGAATGGATAAAGAAATTATGGTACATTTACACAATGGAGTACTACTCAGCTATTAAAAAGAATGAATTTATGAAATTCCTAGCCAAATGGATGGACCTGGAGGGCATCATCTTGAGTGAAATAACACAATCACAAAAGAACTCACACAATATGTATTCACTGATAAGTGGATATTAGCCCAAAACTTAGGATACCCAAGATATAAGATACAATTTGATAAACGCATGAAACTCAAGAAGAATGAAGACCAAAGTGTGGACACTGTGCACCTTCTTAGAATTGGGAACAAAACACCCAGGGAAGGAGTTACAGAGACAAAGTTCGTAGCTGTGATGAAAGGATGGACCATTTAGAGACTGCCGTATCCAGGGATCCATCCCATAATCAGCTTCTAAACGCTGACACCATTGCATACACTAGCAAGATTTTGCTGAAAGGACCAAAATATAGCTGTCTCTTGTGAGACGATGCCGGGGCCTAGCAAACACAGGAGTGGATGTTCACAGTCAGCTATTGGATGTATCACAGGGCTCCCAATCGAGAAGCTAGAGAAAGTACCCAAGGAGCTAAAGGGATCTGCAACCCTATTGTTGGAACTACATGATGTACTAACCAGAACCCCGGAGCTCTTGTCTCTAGCTGCATATGTATCGAAAGATGGCCTAGTTGGCCATCAATGGAAAGAGAGGCCCATTGGACTTGCAAACTTTATATGCCCCAATATAGGGGAATGCCAGGGCCAAAAGAATGGGAATGGGTGGGTAGGGAAGTGGGGGGCGCTATGGGGGACTTTTGGGATAGCATTGGAAATGTAATTGAGGAAAATATGTAATAAAAATATTAAAAATAAAAAAAACACGTTTTGAAAAATAAATGACTGTAAATGTTGTCCTATTTACTTCTTTTGTCTATCTAACTTGAAATTTTTGAAAGACATGCTACTAGATTTTTTTCCCAAGAATTATTTTCAAGTGTGCCATTTATAGTGGCTGAATTTTCTATAATTTCTGGTAAATGGCTACAAAGATTTCACAGGAACAGTCCTGAAAGCCATATCTCCAGACTTTTAAGCAAAAATATTTTGTTGGTGTGTTATATCTCTGTATTTTAAGAACAGAATAAAGCAGACTTTGAACTTTGTATCTCATGAAACTGTATTTCACTTGTGAAATCTCAATAGACTAGATTCTTTATTGATCCAAACAAACCTAAATGAAACATAAGAAGCCTGCTAAATTTGTAGAATGTCTAGAGATTCTGACTACATATTATTTAATAATTTTATCCTTCTAATTACAGTCAGTCAGTTTTGTGGACAATTTCTATTTCTTCTATGTTTAGTTAGTTCATGCAGTTTTTTCTAAGTTTCTTTAAACACATTCAAGATGCAGTGAGTGCTTACTTGTGAGATGGTTACTAGGCTTGTGTATAATAAAATTAGCAATTATGTTATTTGCCATTGTGAAAGTTCTTGTTAAATAAGTGGCATACAACACATGCTTTATAAATATCCTAATTAGTGAGAGTATTCAGAATATATGAAATGAAAGTTTCACCCTCACTTAAAGAAAAAGTTAGATAAAAAGAAAATTCTTGTTGTCCTTGAGACCTCTACTAATATGTTATACATTAACTTCTTTTAAATTAATGTATAATCATTTTTAATATTTGATTGAAATATTTTACTTTAGCTATGTTTATTTTAGTCCTCATAAGTTGAAATGAAAGATCCTAAAATGAATAGATAATATTTGAGTATTAACTATGTTTCATGGATTTTTGAATGAGAGACATTGTACTAAATCATCAAAATGTATACCATAATAAATAATATCTCACGTACTATATTGAGTAGATAGGGAAAGATTGGGCAGCCTTGTGTAGTCCCTGGTTTTAGTGGGATTGCTTCAAGTTTCTCTCCATTTAGTTTGATATTGCCTACTGGTATGCTTTTATTATGTCTAAGTATGGGCCTTGAACTCCTGATCTTTCCAAGATTTTTAACATGAAAGGTTGTTGCATTTTGTCAATGCCTTTTCAGCATCTGGCATCAAGGGGAGATGATATCCTGGGCCCTGAGGAGGCTTAATACCCCAGTGTAGAGGAATGCTAGAGCTATGTATAAGGCAGGAATGGATGGGTGGAAGGGGGAGCACCCTTAAAGAAGCAGGGGCAGGGAGATGGGATAAGGGGTTTGCAGAAAGAAAACTGGGAAGGGGGATATCATTTGTATAGTAATAAAAAAACAAAATAAAAAAAAAGTTCTCACTTGTGACAGCAAAAAACAAATTTCTTGTGTGGTATTCTTTCTTAAAATAGATATTAGATCAGTTTCTTCTGAGTTTGTGGTAATGTTTTTCCCTTCCAAGTGTAACTCAGAAAAATCTTATAGTGTTTGCAGAATTAACATCTAGTATACGTCACAAAGGCTGTTTATGATTTCAGGATTGTCTCTCAGCATGCTAATGATTCCTCTAAGAAATGCAAAGCAATTTAAATATAATAAAGAAAATGCTTATCATAGAAACAGCAGTGAAAACCCACAGTTTAATCCTTCTGCAATTTTATGTTTTATGTTGTAATTTTAAAGAGACTTGATTGGATTCAAGTGGGGACAGTCTTACTGAAATGAAGATAACGACTCATGTGGAATAATTTGCTTTCCTCCAAATAAGCCAGAGTAATTGAAAATTGTGGCTTTAGGGGTTAAGTTTAACTGCCTTTAAAATTATCCTTTCATTGTTGACTAACTATTCAAATGAGTTCTGACTTAAAGCAGTCACCCTTTACAAAGGCTTTTGACCAATGTCACCAGATGCCAGGTGTTCTCATCTATGTTTGTGCCCAGCATCTGATTGATTGAATGACATGAACACATTATGAGTGGATCAAGAAGTTATTATCAAATCCCTTTGAATCTGACTTACACATGTAATGTCCCTGACCTTTGAAAAATATCTTACTATTCCAAATATCAGAAACAAATCTGACACTATCAACTTTTCTCACTAAACAACATTCATATATATTTAATATTAAAGGATCTAATGAAGATTAAGAATATGAATCTCAAAATAATGGCTAGTTTCTGGGAACCTGTTATGGCAGAAAGCACTCATTAACCCCAAAAGACAAACAAGGAACAGATTCTGATGAAATTGCATTAGGGTCTTTATTTAGAAACTGGAGCTTGGGTCAAACTGCTATCTCTGACAGCTGAATGAGAGGGTGCATCTCTGATCTCTTAGGGTTTATAAAAAATAATGAGCCAGTGAGGGAAGTTTAGCCTGGCAAGTATCTAATTGAATAACTATTGTATGCTCACAGGTTGGTGCTCTGAAATAAGACTGTATACAGTCATAAAATGTCTGAAAGTACAACTGAAACAAGCAGACTAATATTCAATTAACTGTTGCTGGGAAGTAGCTAGAGGGTAACCCTGACTAGGGTCAAGCTTTGGAGTCCTTTCTGGTACATGGGTATAGCTTGGGTTCTGCTACAGGTCAAGTTCTCTCTCTCTCTCTCTCTCTCTCTCTCTCTCTCTCTCTCTCTCTCTCTCTCTCTCTCTCTCTCTCCTCTCTTTCTTTTCTTTAAGATGGAAGCTGTTTCCAAGATGGAGTAGGTTTGGCCTCAGAGCTAGAGAAGACCTACATTGCTGAAAGCCTGTGTTCCTTTCAGGATGATGTTCTTCTGAGAAAGAGGTCCAAGACCATCAGCACCGTGCAGCTTTATTACATTTACATTTTTAGATCCTGTATGGTTTTGTTCAATTCCTTCAACTCTTTGGTTGTGGTTTGTTTATAATTCTTTAAGAGTTTTGTGTGTGTTTGTATGTTTCCTCTTTAAGTGCTTTTACCTGTTTACCTGTGTTCTCCTGTATTTCTTTAAGGAAGCTATTTATGTGATTTAAATTAGAGTTTTGCTTTTCTGGTGAGTTGGGGTATCCAGGGCTCACTGTGGTGGGAGAACTGGGTTCTGATGATGCCAAGTATCCTTTGTTTATTTTGCTTACGTTCTTGCCTTAGCCTCTTGCCATCTGTTTATCTCTGGTTTTAGCTGATCTTGCTGACTCTGACTGTGGCTTTTACCTCCTATAAGCTTCTGTGTCTGCACTCCGTGGAGGCCATTTTTTTTTCTGAGAGTAATTTGGTTATGGAGAGCTGTTGCACAGGATCAGCTCTGGGATTCAGACAGAACCTGGAAGAATCCTGGTCCCGGCTGTCCCTTGGTTTCTGTGTTCTGAGGAATATGGGCAGTTTTCTCTCTCTTTTTTTTTTAATATTTTTATTACATATTTTCCTCAATTACATTTCCAATGCTATCCCAAGGCAGTTTTCTCTTGGGCCAGGAATTTGAGCAGAAGTGGTGGTCTTTGCTGTGCTCTCAGATGTGTCAGTGCTCTGGGGAGAGCAGGTCTCTCCTGGCAGGAGTTGGGTATGGAGATGTGGCACACCGGGTCAGCTCCAGGGTGTAGACAGAAATTAGAAAGATTGAGATGATCTTTTAATTGGAATTGTAATCAATAATGATTTCATGATTGTGACAAGATTTAGTTTCTTATTTTTTTTCTGGGGATTAACATAGGGATATGGGCAAATAGAAAAGTGTAGTGGGAAGGTTGATTCACATCAAGGATACATGACAATGTCTTCTGAAAACACATTATTTACAAACCAATTCATGATACAATTTTAAAAAATGATTTGAAAACAGATACCCCACATGAGTGGTCAATGCTGATTAAAGGCAATGATTACCTTTCTTTAAGTTATCATTCATGAAGAACTCAGAGGCACACAAGGTGGTACAAGCTCTTACTGTTCTCTATGTTACCCAAAATCCAGGGATGGTACCTACTGTTGAAGATAACAAACAACTTGGTTCCACATATAAATAAATGAATCTTAAGTTGGAAAGAAGAATTTCTTTCATGCTAATTTTTATATAATGTGTTACTCGGGCTAACCAAGCATGACCAAATAAAGTATAAGAGGATAAAGCAAAAACCATCATGTTGAAATGAGACTAGGAAGGCCATAAAAGGAAATGATTCTGAAGTTCAGGCATAAGAATCAGAGATCACCTTGTTCTCACACAGGGGAGTCCCATGAAAATACTAAACTATGCTACACAGCAA
The DNA here is from genome assembly GCF_978045245.1 of Mus caroli. Lineage (NCBI taxonomy): Eukaryota > Metazoa > Chordata > Mammalia > Rodentia > Muridae > Mus > Mus caroli. The sequence goes on from NW_028227264.1 coordinate 45,844,010, forward strand.
AACATGTGGAGACTCATGCAGGCACAATACTTGCTGCTTCAGTCTCTGTGAAGTCACATGTGCCTTGATTAGTTAACTCATAGTGTCTTGCTTTGCTGATGTCAACCATATCCTTTGACTCTTACTTTCATCTTCCTCTTGTGTTGGGTTTCCTGATCTCTAAGGGGCACTATTTTATGGAGATGTCCCATTTAGAGATTTTTGTTCTAAGGACTCTGTTTTGGTGGAGTGTCTGGCTGTGGCTCTCTGTATTTTTCCCCATCTGCTACTGGAGGAAGCTTCACTGTTGATGACTATATAAGGTACTGACCTATTCAGTAGGGTTTAGTTGTACCCAGAACTGCTGTGTTATTTAATCTCTGGTCCTTGTTTATACAAAGGCTTTTACTTATGGAGTGGACCTTACTTCACATCGGACATTGGTTTGCTACTCCCACAAACTTAACAACACCATTGCCTTGGTATATCTTGCAGGCAGCACATATTGTAGGTCAAAGTTTCTTAGGTGGAGTTTGTAGGTGGAGTGGGGTTTATGTTTCATTTTTGGTAGCCTGCAGTGTAAATTTCTGAACCAAGGACACTAGAACATAGATATGCATACTCCATGTAGGTGCCAGTAGAACTTCTTCATGTTCAATAATTTGTGCAAGTGCTGTCCTCAGAAGTAGGCCCCTATACTTCAGTTTGTAGAGAGGAAAAAGTATCTGAACAACATCATAGGTTGTTTGGGCATTTTTCATGTGGCATACTTGGGAAATAACTCAGTTAAATATAACCCAGTGCTGCTACTGAAAGCCTCATTTGGTACCAAGAGATAACCAGTTAAGACACCAAATCCCCCGTTATTAGAAGATCTCATTAGAATTACCTTAGTATATTTTATCAAGTTTCCTCTGCAGATTTATGTATCATTCATCCCTCAAGTATTTAACTCCAGTTGTCTTTCCTCTCTACTCTATTTCCTGTTCCAATCCCCACCTGACCCTCCTGTTCCAGTAATCAGTAGGATTAGGGAGATCTTTCCTTCTTTCAACATTTTCTAAGATCAATAGTGCAAGTGATAGGACATGCTGGCAATGATGTGGAATAACATGAACACTCATTCATTGCCTGCCTGTAAGGAGCCGCCCTCACATTGGCCATTACAAGATGGCGCTGATGGCACTGGCACCTGTGTAAACAAACCATCTGCACATGTGCTGGGGTAGTTTCCCACCCCATGTGCTCTGCCTTCCCCGTGACGACAACTCCGGCCGATGGGCTGCAGCCAATCAGGGAGCGACACGTCCGAGGCGGAGGACAGTCCTCCATAAAAGGGACGGGTTTTCACCATTCAGAGGATCTCTCTATCAATCTCTCTCTCTCTCTGGCCAGCTCTCTCTCTCTCTGGCTCCCTCTCCGGCTCTCTTCGCCACTGGCTCCTGATGGGGTAAGCAATAAAGCTTGTGCTGCAGAAGATTCCGGTTGCCCTGAGCATGTTCTTACCAGGGGGACACAAAAGCGCGGGCAATACCTGCCTTCAGATTATCTATAAAATCTGTTTTTCCCCTTGAGGAAAATCCATATGTCCATGTTAGACATTCCTCTATACACAGCCTCTTTGAGTTTATAGACAGTAGCTTGTTTATCATTTATTTAATGTCTAATATAAAATCCACATAGAAGTGAACATAAAACATATTTGGGGGTTCTTAATTATTTCATTAGAAATAATATTTTGTAATTCTATCCCTTTGTAGTAAATTTCCTAATGTCTTTAATGTCTTTTTTTTTAATCACTGAACAATTACTTCATTGTTATCTTCATCCATTCTTCTGATCTACATTGTATCCAGTTTCCAGATATTGTGAACCATGCAGCACATACATCAATCAACATAGATGAGCCACTGATTTTGTGGCAGGATGGAACATCCTTTGACTATCTGCACAGGAGAGGTATAGTGAGATTTTTAGGTATAATGATTACTGAACTTCTGGTAAAACACTGCATTGATTTCTATAGTGGTAGTACAAGTTAACACTTCCATCAGCAATGGATGGATGTTCACCTTATTCCACATCATTGCTGGCATGTCCAATTACTTGTGCTATTGATCTAAGCAAATGTTAGAAGAAGGAAATATTTCACCTGCTCATGGATCAGTAGGATTCACAGTAATAATGGCTATATTATCAAAATCAATCTGCATATTCAATGCATTCCTCCCTCAGTATTCCAACATGATAATTTACAGACACTGAAAGAAAAAAATTCAATGTCATATAAAACAACAAACATATAAAACCCAGGATAGCTAAAATAATCCTGAACAATAAAGAACAGCTAGAGCTTTCTTCATTCTTTATTTCATAATTTACTACAGAAACATAGTAATAAAAATCACAGGTATTGGCATAAAATTAGAAATATTGAGCAATAAAATTGTATTGAAGATTTAGACAAAAATTTATATATCTACAAACATGTGACTTTGTTCCAGAAGCTAGAAAAACATGATGAAGGAAAAAGCAATTTTAATAAATCTGTTGGCCATACTAGTTTTCTGAATGGAGAAGAATGTCAATAAATTCATAATCACCACCCTTTACAAAACTTAAGTCCAAGTAGATCAAATACCGCAAAACAAACCAAAGGAAATGAAACCAATCCATACCAAATGAAACCAAACAAAATTAAAACAGATGCATTGAACCTGATATATAAGGAAGTGGTGAATAGCCTTGAACTTCTTGGCACAGAAGACTTTCTGAACAGAATACCAATAGTACAGGCCTTAAGATCAACAATTAATAAATGAGATCTCCTGAAATCAAAAAGCTTTTATAGGGCAAAGATCATCATCAGTTAGACAAAATGGAAGACTACACAATAGGAAAAGATTTTTTTAAAAACTCCATAACTAATAGAGGACTAACACACAAAATATAAAAAGAACTCAAAAATTAGATATAAAAAACTCAAGTAATAACTCGCGCTCACTGACAAGCAGATATTAGCCCAGAAACTTAGAATACCCAAGATACAATTTCCAAAACACACGAAACTTAAGAAGAACTCAAGATACTTCATTCCTTCTTAGAATGGGGAACAAAATACACATGTAAGGAGTTACAGAGACAAAGTTCAGAGCTGAGACAGAAGGAAGGACCATCCAGAGATTGCCCTACTTGGGGATCCATCACATATACAACCACCAAATCTAAACACTATTACACATGCCAGCAAGATTTTGCTGACAGGACCCTGATATAGCTCTTTCTTATGAGGCTATGCCAGTGCCTGGCAAATACAGAAGTGGATGCTCACAGTCATCTATTGGATGGAACACACAGATCCCCCAATGAAGGAGCTAAAGAAAGTACCCAAGGAGCTAAAGGGGTCTGCAACCCTATAGGAGGAACAACATTATGAACTAACCAGTACACCCCCCACCCCCCTAGCTGTGCCTCTAGTTGAGTATGTAGCAGAGGGTGGCCTAGTCAGCCATCAATGGAAGGAGAGGCCCTTGTTCTTGCGAAGATCATATGCCCCAGTACAGGAGAATGCTAGGGCCAGGAAGCAGGAGTGGGTGGGTTGGGGAGCAGGGTAGGGGGAGTTTATAGAGGACTTTGGGGATAGCATTTAAAAATGTAAATGAAGAAAATATCTAATAAAAATAGTTTACAAATCTAAACAAAATTCTCAACAGAGCAAATTCAAATGACAGACAAACAGTAAAAGAAATGTTCAATATTTGTATCCCTCAGGGAAATGCAAATTAAAATTATTTTGAAATATCTTCCTATGTTTATTATGAATTTACTTTAAATATACACCAAGTCAGAATTCTAACAGGCAATTACTTTAGTTAGGTTTAAAATGTTAATGTATAGCCAAGTGTCCTAGTTAGGGTTTTATTGCTATGAACAGACACCATGACCAGTGCATGTCTTATTAAAGTCAAAATTTAATTGGTGCTAGCTTACAGGTTCAGAGGTTCAGAATATTATTATCAAGGCAATTACATGGTGGCATCCAGCAAGGCATGGTGTAGGAGAAACTGAGAGATCTACATAATCATCTGAAAGCTGCTAGCAGAATACTGGCTTCCAGGCAGCTAGGATGAGGGTCTTAAACCCCATGCCAACAGTGATACACCATCTATAACAAGGGCATACCTTTTAACAGTGCCATTCTCTGGGTCAAGCATAAACAAACCATCACACCCAGTCTGGTATTAAATTTGTGAAACTCTTGCTTCTGATTTTTTGTTTGTTTGTTTGTTTGTTTTTTGGCCTAGTCATGTATGTCATCACAACCTACACTGGGAAGAAAATAAGATAACAATAGGGATGCTTGAAATGGCATGATATTAACTATCTATCTTTTAACATGTATACTATGTGTAATGCTAAATATAAATGTAGGCATACAATTTTAATGTTCTATTCTTGTTTGGACTATTAATGCTCTCTCTAAGAGCCAAAAACTCCAACAAATCCCCAATATCATACATGAGACATCTTCTTTTGAGTTTGTGACCAGAATTGTCTAAGAGATTTCCAAAACATAGAGCCTATAGCAGTTGCCCTCAGAGTAAGTTCCCGTTGCTAAAGACACTGTACCTCAGAAACACAGCTAAGAGACTCCTGAAATAGAATTGATGATGTCTCATTCAGGATTTATTTTCCCACACAAAACATGACGACCAAGAATCAAGTTGGGTAGGAAAAGGTTTATTCAGCTTAAAATTATACATTGGTGTGCATCACCAAAGGAAATCAGGACAGGTAGTTACACAGGGCAGGGACTTGGAGGAAGGAGCTGATGAAGAGGCCATGAAGGGGTGCTGTTTACTGGATTGCTTCCACTGGCTTACTCAGCTGGCTTTCTTCTAGAACACAGGTCTACCAGCCCAGGGATGGCACTACCTACAATGAGCTAGACCTTCCCACCCTTTATCACTAATTGAGAAAATGCCTTTCTGCTGGTTCTCATGGAGGCAATTCATCAAGGGAGGCTCCTTTCTCTGTGATAACTCCAGCTTGTGTTACATTGACATACAAAACCGTCCAGTAAACATACAAAACACCAAAAAGATTAGACCATAAAGGAAAGTCTTCTTCTACATAACAATTAAAACACTAAATACAGAGAACAAGCAGTAATATTGAAAGCTGCAAGAAAAGAAGGCCATGATACATATAAATGTATATTAGAATTATACCTGATTTCTCAATGGAGACTCTAAAATCTAAAATGTCCTAGACAGATGTCCTGCAGACTCTAAGAAACCATAAATGTCAGTGCAGATTAATAAATACTACAAATCTTTCAATTAGAATAGATGGAGAAAACAACATATACCATGATAATATCAAATTTAAAAGCTTCTATCTACAAATACTGCCATACAGAAGGTGGTAGAAGGAAAACTCTAAGGATGTTAAATACACCCATCGAAATATAAAAAAATAAATAATTTCTCTCCAGAAAACTAAAAAAAAGGACACTACACACACACACACACACACACACACACACACACACACACACCAGAGAGAGAGAGCAAGAGTGAGAGAGTGATAGGGACAGAGACAGAGAGAGAGAGACAGAGAGAGACAGTGACAGAGAGAAAGACAGAGAGAGACAGAGACAGAAAGAGAGAAAAAAAGAGGGAGATGGAAACCACACCAACACCAACATCAATAAAGTAATAAGAATCAAAAATTATTGGTCATTGATATCAATCAAATCAATGTAATGAAGATCACACTAAAAGACACAGACTAAAGAATGGAAGCAAAAACAGAATCTATCCTTATGAGGCATACATGAACTAAACTTCAACATCAAAGATAGTCATTTTCTCAGAGTAAAAGATTGGAAAAAGTTTTTCCAAGCAAATTGTCGTAAGTAGCAAGGTGGTGTAGCCATTCTAATATCCAACAAAATGTACTTCAAACTAAAATTAATCAAGGGAATGACACTTCATTTTTATTGAGGAAAAAGTCAACCAAGATGAGTTTTCAGATTTTAAAATTATGCCTTAATTACAAGACCATCCACATTTGCAAAGAAAAACGATATGAAAGCTCAGGTTACTGGTGGACCCTCACACATTGGAAGTGGTAGATTTCAATACCCTATTCTCACCATCAGATAGGTTATTCAAACAAAAACTAAACAGAGAAATACTGGATAGAAATACTGGAGCTAACAGAAACTATAAAGTAACTGGACATAACAGATATCCACAGAACATTTAACCCAAACACAAGTAACATGCTTCCTTCTCAGCACCTCACAGGATGTTTTCCAAAATTGACCACATACTCAGCCACAAAGCAACTCTCAACAGATTCAAGAAAACAGAAATACCCTGGGCATCCTTCCAGATCACCCCAGATTAAAGCTAGATTCCAACAACAACAGCAATCTTACACAGTCAAGGAAGATTAACAACTCTCTACTGAATTATAAATGGGCCAAGACAGAAAAAGTAAAGAAAGAAATTAAAGAATTTCTATTATTTGAGAGGGAATACACAATATACCCAAACATATGAAGCACAATGAAAGTGGTAGTAAGAGGAAATTTCATAGCACTAAGTACATACATTAATTTAACAAAACAAAACAAAACAAAACACAAACAACTCCTCTCAGCAAATTAACAGCACACCTTAAAGCTTTAGAACAAAAAGCACAAGTAGACCCAAGAGGAGTAGAGGACAGTTAATCAAAAGGAGTAGTGAAATGAATAAAATAGCAATAATGAGAACAATTCAAAGAATTAGTGAAGTCAGGAGGGTTTTCTTTGTTTGTTTTTACATCAACTAAAGGAAAAATCTAATTGCACCTAACTAAAAGATGTGGAAAGAATATCCAATTTAACAATATCAGATACAAAATGGGAACACAACAAGGACAACAAAGAAAGCAAAAAAAATCATAATCTTATACTTAAAGGAAAAAATGAAAAATCTGAAGAAATGAAAATGTCTTGGGATTTCTCTAACCAATCAAGTGAAAGACTTAAATGACAGAAACTTCAAGTCTGTAAAGAAAGACATTTAAGAAGATATTTGAAGATGGAACAATCTTACATGCTCATGGTTCAGTAGGATTAACATAGTAAACATGGCTTCAAATGGCCAAATTCAAAACTCAGGATAGCTAAAATAAACTGAATAATAACCAAACTTCCAGAGGTATCACCGTCCCTGATTTCAAGTTGTATGACTGAACAATATTAGTAGTAGTAGTAATAGTAGTAGTAGTAGTAGCCACATGACATTATAATAAATCAAGCAGGTTGTTTAAAAGAATAAAACTAAAGACTGAGACTTCAATCTACAAACTTATGGACAGCTGATTATACACAATAGAGAAAAGAAAGCATCTTCAACAATGTTTCTGGGTCTAACTGTATGTCTGCATATAGAAGAATGAAATAAATCTATATATGTCATCCTGCTCAAAGTACAAGTCCAAATGGATTAATGAACTCAAAATAAAGTTAGATATACTAAATATGTTAGAAGAGTGGAATATTCCTGAACACATTAGCATGTGACAAATGTCCCTCAACAGAACACTGATAGCCCAAATACTAAGATCAACAATAAATGAGAATGCAGAAACTGAAAAGCTTCTCTAAGCAAAGGACCCTGCCAATAGTACAAAATAACAGCCTACAGAATGGGAATAGTTATTTACAAAAATATCTATAGAGGAATAATATCAAAAATATTCAAAACTTGAACTGGATACTATAAACCAAATAATATAATTAAAAACTGGAATATAGTTCTAAACAGAGTTCTCAACAAAGTAATCTGAAATGACTGAGAAATACTTAAAGAAATTTTCAACATCCTTAACAAGCAGGGAAATGTAAATCATAGTGACTGTGGGATTTCATCTTACACCTATTAGAATAGCTAAGACCAAAATCACAAGTGACAGCTCCTGTTGGCAAGGATGTGGGACAAGGGAAACATTCCTTCCTCCATGGCTGGTAAGAAAACAAATTTGGTACTGATACTATGGAAACCAATGTAACACTTCTTTAAAAAAATTGGGAATGAATCTACCTCAAGATACAGCTATGACACTCCTGGTCATATACCCAAAGAATGCTTCCTCCTACTATAAGAACACTTGTTCAACTATGTCCACAACATCTTTGTTCATAATAGTCACACAACTTAAGAAACTTTGATGTTACTCAACAGAAGTATGGATAAAGAAAATATGGTACATTCATACAATGGAGTATTACTCAGTCTTTTAATAAAATATCATAGCATGAAATTTTCAGGCAATTGGAAAGAACTAGAAAAAATGCTTTTGAGTAAAGTAAGCAAAATCCATAAAGACAACCATTAGTGGAGATGAAAACTCCTGGAAAGTTTCACCCCTAAATGAAGAGCTAGAATTATGATTTTCTGATTTTTGAAATGATACTATACATTCTGTTCATTTGAGAGGAAGCTGGACATAAGATGTTAAAGAGAGGAGAGAAAGGATAAATTATATAAATACAGCAAATATATATGAAATTTAATTTAAAATCTTTAGAAAAGTCAGGAGACAATTTATCTTATTTTTTTCAAAGTAGTAAGTAACATATCTCAAGTTTATATTTGAAAAAAATATTATATGCAATTCTTTATAATGCACACAGTAATTTATCCCCCAATACACAATATCATGTGTTCTAATGTAGTATTAATAATAATAATAATAACTAATACATGTTCTGAAAACATTAAAATTCAGAAACATATGATTGACACCTAAGAGCAACATGAATGGGAAGAGGGAACTTTGCTGAGGGAAACCATCAGGAGGTGAACTACAAGGTCTATATAGGAGGCTAACAGAAGCACAATAAAGACAGGAATCAAAACCAGTAGAGAAGTAAAATAAATCCACATGGAACTTACAGAAGTATTAATGCTAAATACTAAGTCAAATAAATTGCAATTTAGTTAACTAAATGTTCATGCTCATTCAAATTTTAACACATAGAAAAGAATCTTAGAAATATAGATAAAACATTTCACATAAAAAACTTTAATTTCCTCCAGTCATGACAGGTGCTTTTGTTTTTGTTTTTGCTTGTTTTGTTTTTGGTTTTGTTTTTATGATAAAAACTATTAATCAAATACACACAAAGCTAATGCTGTGAACTGTAGAAAAGAAAAACCCAACACTGTAAATATCAGAAAACAAGTTTAAAAAACGAATCCATTCTTTAGAGTATTTAATAGAAATAGTCTGGGAAAGAGTTCAAGTCATAATTCAAGAGGGTATTCAAAAAGACATGTGCAGAGTAGAGAATAAAATGGGATATGGTTGAAGCATTCGAATTGTGAAAATAATGGGGGAAAAAAGCCCAAATGAAAGGAAATGTAAATACAGTATATTTTCTCATGTGCACATTCTTACAAATCCTTATAAATAAAATAGATCTCGAGGTCAGATATACAGCTCAGTGACAGAGGACATGCTTGCCTGGGTAGAATCATGAAAGAATTTCATACACACAAACACACACATACACACACACACACACACACACACACACACACACACACACACATGCAAATGCACACACACACACACACAATGGTTGCACTCTAAGACCAATATGGCCAAAAGCTTTACTAGAAACTTACCATTTTATTTTTCCATCATCAGTACATAAGATTTTGATACCACTTATATTTAATTGGAGGTATATTTGCTTTAATTAATAGATTATTGATATTTTTATTCATTAGACTGTATTCATATTTCCATTTTACCTACTTTTTAAAACCTTCCTAACTTTTAAAATTATCCTTAATCTTTTTTAACAGTCCAGACATTATCCCCCTACAGATCATCATCCCATTCTACCTCCCTCCACCCTTTCCAAGAGAATGTCTCTCCCCAACCCTCACCATGCCAAGTTTCCTCACTCCCTGGGGCTTCAAGTCTCTCCAGGGTTAGGTGTGTCATCTCTCACTGAGTCCAAACCAGGCAGTACTCTGCTGTATATGTGTCAGGGGCCTCAAAACAGCTAGTGTATGCTGCCTGGTTGGTGATCAGTGTCTGTGAGATTTCTTGAGTCCAGGTTAGTTGAGACTGGTGGTCTTCCTATGGAGTTGCCCCCTCGTCAACTTCTTCCAATCCTTTCCCTAATTCAAGCACAAGTGTCTAACTTCAGTCCATTGGTTGAGTGTAAGTTTCTTCATCTGTCTCAGTCAGCTGCTTGTTGGGCCTCTCAGAGGACAGCCATGCTAGGCTCATGTCTGGAAGCAAACCACAGCATCAGTAGTAGTGTCAGGCCTTGGAGGCTCCCTTTGAGCTGGAACCCAATATGAGCAGGTCACCCGACCTCCTTTTTTTCAGTCTCTTCTCCATTTTTGTCCCTGTAGTTCTCTAGGCAGGAACAATTCTTAGTCATAGTTTTTGATTGTGGATGGCAACCCTATCCCTACACCTGATGTCCTGTCTTCAACTGGAGGTGGACTCTACAAGTTCCATCTTCCCATTGTTAGGCACTTCATCTAAGGTCCCTCCCTTTGAGTCCTGAGAGTATTTCACCGCCCAGGTTTCTGGTATATTCTAGAGTATTCTCCCCAACCCCCAAGGTAGCATATTTCCATTCATTCAGCTAGCCCACGAGGCTTCTCTCCTGTTTCCTACCCTCTAATACCTGATTATGTTCCCCTTTTCTCCTGCTCCTCTTCTCTCCCACCCAGGTCCCTCCCTCCCTCTGGTCCCTCCCCCCACTCTTTGTTATTGCTTTCTTCTCCCTCCCAAGTGAGATTGAAGCATTCACATTTGGGCCCTTCAGCTTGTTAAATTTAAGTTCTGTAGAATGTATCCTAGGTATTCTATACTGTTTTGGCTAATAACCTCTTATTAATGAATACATACTATGCATTTTCAGGCAATTGGATGGAACTAGAAAATATTATCCTGATTGAGGAAAACCTTTCTGGTTTTTATCCTCTGCATCACACAGTGATTTTTCTCATCCAGCCTCCTTGCCAGTTCTTGGTTTGCAATAGGTTCTAAGATGTTGAAGTTTTTGACAAATTTGAGAAATAATGAATGGGCAAGTATTTTGTAGATTGATCTGTAAAGAACGACTCATTTTTTTCCAAGTTAAACGAATACCATCAAATTTTGGAAGTTGAACAAGGACATGAGAATTTTTACCTTATCATTTCAAAAGTTTCTACTGTCACCATGATTCTCCAACTTTGAACACACATTGGTCAACAGGCTGTGTAATTTCTTTTCAGGTTTAAAATTACTCTTTTGACCTTTCCTTTTCATGATTTGAGCTTTGGGGAAAATCCTAATACATGAGAAATCATAAGAGGTGGGAAGTTGTGTTTCCCTCCTGTCAAGGTCAAACTAAAGAACTAACTTTCAGCTGTTCTGAAATACAGGAATGTCTTCCATGGGCTTGTCCAATCAGTGACAACATAATTAATTTTTATCTTACCAGACATTAATTTTAATATAAAATATTTCTCTACTCTATAGCAGTCCATTCATTTTCTACTTATCTCCTTCCTCCTATATTTAATTAGAAGCAACTAAAATGAACTAGTAAGCACTTTGATAATCTGTCCAGTGATCCTAGATCTCAAGTCTACATGTTTATTTAGTACACTTGCTTGTGTTATCCCAGAGAAGATATTGCCAATACAATATCCAACCTTCCTTTTGTCTGGTCTCTGGTAAATTCATTGCTGCTTCCTAGTATTCACTAATAGTCCAATTTTAAAACCTTTTCTCTATTCTACTCTCCCTGATCTCAAAGGGCCATTTTCTATGGGAGTCCTTTGGTTTTGATGGCAATTTTAAATTTGTTAAATATTAATTTCTAACAAATTAAAAAAAAACTTGTTGCCTTTATCAAAGTGATCTTTCTGTGTTTCTCTGGAGTTTCTGGTTCTCTCTGTGCTCAACACTAGTTCATATGTTTTACTCATGGTTATGCAAATAGATGTATTTAGATGGGGAACTGTCCATAATCTTGGTTCAGTTGGTACTGGAAGGCTACTACATTGCTTGGTTTTTGTTGTTATTGTTGTTGTTGTTTTTGTTTGTTTGTTTGTCCCCCCCCCCCTTCAAGTGGTTTTGATGTTACCACCACCTTCACTTTGTACTCAGGAAATCTGTAAGGACAGCTTACCTTGTTAGCATATAGGCAAGGTATTAACACAAAAATGTCATATATAAAAGTTTTGGGGGTGAAGAAAACAGAGGGATTTGAGGGTGTGTATTTCACTGTAGGTAACAACTGTGGTAGACTTAAATGGCACCATAAGAGCCACTAATGGTAAAGTCTAGAGTAGACTTACAATGACATCTGAAAACAATCAAATATTTTTTTTGGTATTTAGATTGTGATAGTATTTGGTACACATGTAGTAATTATATACCACAAGTTATGCACAAGTTAAAGTGTTTTTGCTGCACATCACATAATTTTTTACTAAAGTGTTTTAAATAATAAGACTTCTGCATTTACCTCTACAAATCACTTGTAAGATTTGGCAGTTACTTTCACAACACAACTACATTAGATGACAAACAATAATTTAGTGTTGGTTTTGTTTTTCTTATATTGCTCTAATTTGAACAGTTGTGAACTAAAAGAGAGAGAGAGAGAGAAGAAAACAAATTAAAATGGATTAGTAAATATAACTGAGATAATTCACTGAGTAAATCCACAAGAAATAATCAAGTCATGAATTTGACCTTGAAGATGTCAGAAGAAGAAATGCAATCAAAACAAGCCGTGAACATGTTAAATAAACACATTAGTGGCTTGCCTTAGAATCAATAGGAGCAGGAAAAATGAATGGTGCCACCTGATTATGCAGTTAAAATAGAACCATCCTGTAGTGGTATTTAAAGGAGTGAATTATTCCCATTTCACAATGTTTTCAAAGGACTCACACTGAGTATAAAATAATTTCATAATTTTCCATCCTGATTGCATGCTGTGACAAACATGTAGGATAATGGAAATTAGGGGAGACAACACCCCATAAAAACCAAAATACATGAATAAAATTACATAACGTTCCTAGTTATCTTTTTAAGGTATCAAAGTTTCATTTTTTTGTATCAGATTGGGTTGTCAGACACACATCATGTGGATATTTCACTCAGCTTTTTTTTTTTAAATGATCACAATTACAATATTCAAATACATTGACTCCAAAAACTATGGAATAATTTTCATATAGCCATTTTAGCATTTACCTATGTTATATGTCCTAAAATGAATTTAATTGTAGTGAATATCATGACAAATAATCAACTAATATCTATTTGAGCAAAATGGAAATTTTACTTAAAAATAAGACAATAATACTTAAAGTTAAATTCTTACTCCCTTTTGAAAGGAAAAATATTTTCTCATTTATATTTTAAGGTCAAAATAAAACATCCCTAATATATATGCTTGATAAGAAATATCTGAAAGTTATGAAATAAGTATTTCTGCTTAGTAGAGGGATGGGAAATTCTAAGGATTGAATTGGGCTGGTTTTGAATCACATTTAAATACAACATTTACATCATACACATAAAACTAAAAGCAGAAAGATAAAATTAGCTGATAATAGTTTAAGCATATCCATGATTAATGGCTTTTTTCTCAGGTACCTCCTGTTATCTCCTGAGCAGGGTTAAGCACTCTTCACTCCATGAAATTTCTGTAATTTCATATAAAATAAATAAGCTTGACATAGTCCTCCTAAATCTTCTTCTTAATGTCAAACACCATCTTCCCACTATGTTTCTCACCATTCTGATGTGATGTGAATATACCTGCTTATATATAATCACACCAAACTCACAAAGTTGCAACCTAATTAGGAAGAACCCAAGTTTTGGGATGAAATACATTCTACTGAAGTTCATCTTCTACTTCTGTAGTTAATATTACTGACCTGATTCTGGTATCTTCATACTTCTTCAGAAAATCACTTTAATTTTAGGTCCAAAGTGGTGTAAATTTCTATATTTTACATGTGATTTGACACACATTAAGTTCATTAATTCTTCTGTGAAAAGATAAACTAATGTTTATACATGCCACTCTCAGGATGACATCCAAACAAGATAAAAAAAAATTTGTTCTGTGATTGTCCACCTAAAACTTTCCTGGGATGTTAATGTGGTGCCTTGTGTTGAAAAAAGTCATTCTAGAATGAAGTGGATATATAAAGAGAAAAAAAAACTGGGAAAAGCTGATTAAGCTATCATTATTCCATCCAATCTGGTTATAACATGAATAATTATGTATCAATGAATATAAAGACATAAACATGCCATAAAATAACTTGAGTTTTACTGTTTTCAGGATGGGAATAAAGGACAATATTACAGATAATCAAAATGAGACTGTCAGTCATTGACCCAAAGGAATGCTGGGAAGAACAAGAGCAAGGTCTTCTAACCCTCAATGTTAATATTACCACTTTAGACCTAGAAGTTAACATTCATCAAAGATTGTGTGGTACATGGCTGTGAGAAGGGACAGCATCCACCAAAATTAGATAGACATGTATTAAAATAATAATCACAAGAGATTATGAAATAAATATGTTACCTAAGTTATCATACAAATTATATCTTCTTGGTGTAACAAGATATCTCACTGGATGAAAGTGCTTGTGGCATAAGCCAGGTGACTAGGATTTGATTCCGGAAACTCACAGTGAAAACAATCACTTTCAGCAATTGTTTTCTGAAAGTCACGCTTACACTGTTGCACTTGTGTATACCCATACACACATATCATAAACACTAATGACTTAAACAAATATATATACATGTATACATATATGCATATACATATATATGTATATGTACATGTATATGTATGGGTCATGTATATATATATGTGTGTGTGTGTATATATATATATATGTGTGTGTGTATTTAGATCATCATCGTGGGGCCAAGATCCATTATATACTGAGCCATCAAACCAACTTCAGCTTATATCTTTGCAAATATTCTTTGAACTGATTTCGTCTCATATGCATTGTGGCCTATTATGTGACCCCAATTTTTATGACTGACAAAGTAGGAAATACTACCGTACAAAATAGACTCCTTAAAATATCCTTATTATTGGTGTTTTCTTGCTTTTTATACATTTCACACACCAAATGTAAATTGAATCAGAATTTTTAAAGTTAAAAAAATGTAGTCAAGGCTCATAAAGTATGACTATTTCAGATAGTTTTATTAAATCACTTGAGGGAAAATCAAATAGGATAAAAATCTGTATCAAATAATTTGCTGTTGCAATTCAAATACCTTACTGATATTGTTAGTGAACAACTGTTTGTGCTGACATTTCATTACATTTTCATATGACTGTGAAAGTAAACATGACAGGAATTTCTTTTCAGTTTGTTTTTCACATCCAAGGTCAGATAAAGAATACAGAATCTTTATAATATGGATACATATTATTAAATAAAATCTTGTAGAATAGCTGTTTATTAATAATACTCTCTATATAATTTTATCATATTCAATACTTAAACAATATGAATTATAGATTTAAGGGAAAATATGCTTATAGAAAATATCATGTGTAATAAGACAATAGATTATGTATTAATAAGTGTTGTGATAAATAATATCATTTAGAATTTATTTATGCATTGGTATACATATTAATAGGCATTTACTTTAAGTAATACCTACAACTCTCATACTTAATTTGACAAAAGAGATAGCATATAGTATTTCTAGAAGAAAAGGTAATTAGATACAGTACAATTATCCTCAAAAATATATGAAAATTATTGATGGTTCAAAATGGCAGTTTTTCTTTTATTCATATTTACATTCTGATTCTCATTGAAATAACCATGGTTAATATCAGGGAGTTGGAGTGGTAATACCATGTGCAAAGTATGTCAACAAACAAAAATTAAATGAAAATGTGTTAAAAATAAACATTTACAACATATTGATGATCTAGTTTTCTTTCTGTTGCTGCAATAAAACAATGATCAAAACTAACTTGAAGATGAAACAGTTTTTTTGGCTTATAATTTTATCATATCCTTGCTAGGAATCATCCTCATGATAGGAATTCCATCATCAAAGTGAATAAGTGTAGGAACCTGGAGTGAGGAAGTGATGCAGACTGGACATGAATACTACTTGCTGGCCTGCTTTCCATGGCCTGCTCAGATAACTTTTTCATACTATTCAGGCTAGATGCTCAGGGATGCTACTTCATGTCATGGGCTGGAGTTTCCTACATTACAAAACAAGAAAAGGTCTTAGAGATATGCTCACAAGTCAATCTGTTAGCTTCACTTAGGGTTTGGTCTTCCTAGACGACTTTAGTTAATGCCAAGTTGTCAAGACTAACTTGTAAAATAATGCTGTATAATTACTTTGGGAAAAAATGGTCATGCTAATATTTCTGATCATGAAGTTACTCAAGTGTTTGCATGCACTATATTTTATTTTGCATGTATTTACTATAAGTATTTTCTTCTCATTATTATTTGTATAGTATAGCCATATTATTATATGTAAGATCAAATGATGTTCTTTACAGAAGAAAAATTGAAGAAGCACTATCAAATCTTTCATGAGTGTCAAGAAGCGCTGTTGAGATACTTTTGGTTCCTATAGTCTCCCACCCTTCCTGTCAAAAAGATACAGAGATAAACAACTACAAAAAGCATAGACAATATAGTCAAATTTGGCTTATAGTAATTACTACATTAACTGAAAACACCAACTTGGTCGTTTCCCAAATACAATAATTTAGGAACTATTATTTATTTTATTTTGAGAGCTGGCATGACTGGATAATGAGTGGAATTCAAGATCACACAGGAACTACATATCACAACAGAAATACAACAGGGATAAACAAAAGATATGTGTACTACTCCCTGACTAGATGAAGCAATGCCAGAAAGTAACTGGTTGACTGTTTGAATATATTTTTCCAAGATAAGCTTGTTAGCTAAAATTTTTGTATTGGATTCCTATTTACAGGCTTGTCCAGTCAACTTTTAACAAGATGATTTTGGAACCCACATTTAATATTTGTTCTACTTAATCTCATTCTTAGTCACAACAATTTTCTAGAAGGGGGTGGTCATGTTTCCAAGTCTCAGAATTTTACTCAGTATCATCAACTGAAAGTAAATCTACAAATACATTTATCCTACCAAGATAAGATGGTTTCTTACCTAGGTACATAAGGCAACTAATGAAGTGTTCAGGAGGATATGATGAAGGAGTGAGTTGCAAGGAGGTTGTTCCTAGACTATTTGCACATGTCCACTTAATTTTGACTTTCTTCTGTCTTGATATTGCTTGTGTAAACATTGACAAACAAAGGCATTTTTAGCAAATTTAGTTTTACCTTTGTGTCCATAAAAAAATCTTTTCATCAACTCATTTAAATATTTTGCTCTCTCATTTCTTTCCTTTTTTGGTATTGTTTTGCTTCTTTTCATTTGATGTCTGTTAATATTTAACCCTCAAACACACAGCTTTTCTAAGTTCTGCCTTTGATGCAAACCCCTTATCATTTTCTGTCTGTTCCTCAAGTGACTGACTCCACAGAAGACAATGACAGTGAAGCTGGTTTTAAAGTCAGTGATGCCTTCGTAATAGAAATGGCAAAGTGCATCATGATGGTCAGTGATAATTTATCAGAGATGAACTTTATATTGATAGCATCTGACAGGTTACTAGAACTTTTCACTCATTTTATCTATAAGACTATAGGCTACTCACATGAAGGGTAGTGCCTTGTCCTCCATTTTCTATGATTTCAATTACATCAGTATTGGCTTTTACCATGTGAAATATGAGGCAATCATCAAGGTTTCAGTACGGAGAACAGCAAAAGGGGAGAGTTAGGTCGCAACCCATCATTGCACGTAGGTGGTAACTACTTCCAGCCACAATAGCAAAAGGCAGCTCTAGCATCTTAAGTTTAGTTTTGCTGTACTGTCTCTCCTGAAGTGGAATAAGGTTGTTTGAATGAAAGTAGCCCTCATAGCCATATACTCCAATGCTTGATCCTCTGATGCCCCAACTGTTCGGGAAATATTAGGAGATATGGCCTTGCATCTGGAGTTGCCTTTGAGATTCTAAAACTCCATGCCATTCTCAGGTAGGGCTCTCCCTGTCTGTCTCTGTCTCTGTCTCTGTCTCTCTCTCTCTGTCTCTCTGTCTCTGTCTCTCTCTGTCTGTGTCTCTGTCTGTGTCTCTGTCTCTCTCTCTCAGATACTACTACTCCAGCACCATGCCTGCCTATCTGCTGCATGAACTGTACTATGCTCTGCACCCTCTGAATTAAATGCTTAATTTGTAAATTTTCTTGGTTATAGTGCTTTTTCATCGTAGGAAAAATAGTAACTAAGACTGTCTTACTTATCATTCAGTCTATTACAGTCTATTAAATAGAACAAACTGTGTAACAGTGTATCTACTCATCAAGTTGAGAGGTTTCCTACAAAAAAAAAAAGAAATTGTAGCTTGAACAAACCAATTAGAAGAACTATGGGTGCTGAGTGTGACTAGGAAGCAAAGAGAGCTTACCCAGAGATGAGTTTGTGTTTTCCCAAAACACTGTACATCCCCTAACCTGGTAAGCTTTCTATCTCAAATTCAGATATAGCCAATTTGACTCACATTTATTGCTGTTCCCATTATCTCTGCTTTAATCCTAACATTGATTTTATCCTTGTCTTTGGCTTCCAAGAACAATGTTGTACATTTATAGTTTATAGACATATCCTTGGCTGTTCATGTTTGCAATAATATTGTTTTGGGGATGACTTGCCAATATGTTATTTGGCATAATTTCCTGTATGATTTAATTACATGATTACTGGAATGAAATATTTACATATTTTCCAAAATTAGAAAAGTCACAAATGAGTTCTATTTTCCTATGTACTAGAAAGTCAAAAAAAGTGATAGATCCTAAGTACCCTGGCCTTATAAAATATAGTTAACTGCCATTTTATTTAAAAAATCCCAATAATAGAAGAAAGGTTTAGCCATGATTAGGCCAACATGCACAGAGATAAGGAAGGAAGATCCTAGTAAAAATTATGATATTTCTTCCAGTTTATTTATTTAATTAATTTGTATTCATTTTTTTCTTCCAATATGAATTCTTTATTTTGAATTGCATACTTTTTTTCCAATTTCATTTTAGGAAAGCTTTAGATTTATATAAAATTAGATAAAGGGCATACCAATTTCCCATGTATATCTTGCCTTCTCTAAAGCCTTCCCAATTATCAACATGCCAAGCACAAATAGACACTCATTACACTTAATAAAGCTACTTTACCACACCACTCTCACTCAATGTTCATAGCTGCCCTTAGGGTTTACTCTTGGTACTGGACAGTCTATGAGATTGAATAAATCTACAGTGGCAAGCACTTGTCATTCTAGCAGCACACACAATTGTTTCACCATCCTGAAATCTAGTGAGGATTTATTTGCCTTTCTGTTCTCTACCTTTTGGCAATAAATAAAATTTCTAGTCTGTTCTTAGTTTCTCTTTTTCCAGAATGTCACCCGTTCAAACCACACAACATAAAGCTTATTCTGATTTTCCACTTTCACTCTATGATACACATTTTTTTCATCATTTCTTAGAGTTTTTCAACCACTACTAACACACAACCGTTCTGCTCATCAGTAGTTTTCCTTTGCATTGATTCAATTACTATTGAAGACTTGATAACAAAAATGTTAAAGTAAGATATATGTGTATATATATATATATTTTTTTCAAATTGTGTGTGTGGCATAATTGTAGATGCTCACAAATTCCAGAGGAGGCAATAGATCCAGTAAAGCTGGTGTTCCAAGTGCTTGTGACCTCCTCAATGATCAAACTCAGGTGCTGTATAGCACCAGGAAATGTTCTTAAAATCTCAGCACCTACTGCAATTTTTCCATCAGTTACTTCTGTTAATTTCTTTTTTGTAATTTCTTTTCTGACTTCTGTTATGCCTTGTGATTTATTCTTCTTATGAACTTCAAAACTAGCACATGCCCTGTGGGAACATTTTTGAAAAGGTATGGGGGGCAGGGGAGAGAAACATGCTTTCTTCCAGTGATTTTTAGGCAGTCTGTCTCTGTACTGTGAATGCCACAAGTGACTGCATTTTTTTTAGCGTTGGGTGATACAAGCTAGGTATAGAAGATTTGCCCTTCTCCAGTTCAGGCGGGCCATAATAATACCAGATAAGTTTCACCTGCAGGAAAGTTTACAGAAAAGATCTGAATCATATGTCATATTTCAGAATACCCATTTCTTTGCATGCCAGGCAATGCTTGAAAGAATTATTTTCTAATATTTCCTATGAAACCTTTCTTGAATGTCTACAGAGGAAATTTGCAACAATGTGTGTGCCTTCCCATATGGAGTTCTCGTTTCTCTATGTGCCATCTCTGCTAGAGTTCCTATTTCTCAGATATGTCCACACAGAACCTGCAACAGATTAGGATTCTCTACCTGGTCTTCAGTTCACAGAAGGCTTCTCTTCATAGGATTGTGCATGATTAAATTATTATTCTCTATATTCATCTATCTCTTCCAGATAAGGAGGAGCAGCTTTCTTTGTTTCTAAGATGGATATCAGAATAGTTTATTTCAGTTCAGATTTTAAATTTTGGTAGTCATGAAGCTCATTAATTTGTTACAGTTACAACATGAAATTGTAAGTATGTGTTCTATTTGTATAAACATCTAGTATGTTATAAAATTCTAAGGAATACTATAAACACGCAAACATGAATATAAGCATGTGTGCAGGTATGCACATGCGCATGGGAGATCTTTCCATCTTATAATATTTTCTTCCATTTCTTATTTCAAAAGTTGAAGATCTTGTTATAAACATATTTCTATTGCTTATTTAGAGTTAACCCAGTATATTTTATATTATTTTTGTCTATTGAAACAGTTATTTTGCTGTTTGGTTTTTTGTTTGTTTGTTTGTTTGTTTTTCTCTTTGCTTTCTTTAATGGATTTATTGATTTTTCTTCCATCATTTGTGTTTTATGAATTCGTTTAAGGGATTTTAAAATTTCCTCTTCAAGAGTCTCTCTAATCTTTGTAAAATTGACTTTAGGGTCATTTCTTGTACTTCAGCTATGTTGGAATATCAAAAACATGCTGTAGAATTTTAGTGCAGCTCTGGTAGTAGCATGTTGCCTTAACTTTCATTGATTGTCTTCTCATGCTAGGCCTCTGCATTTCACATAAGTATAAGATTAATTGCTGATTTCTAAGTTTGTTTTTGTTTGATGGATGGTTTTTCCTCTAGTATCTTTTGTTTCTGGTCTTCTGGCCTGAGGTGCCTGTGATCCTGGTGATCCAAACGTACTCAAGTGCAGTAGAATATCTCTGCTGAGATTTAATGGCTTGTGTGAACTCTGAGGCTTTGGATGTAGCACAGCCTCTGGAGTTCTGGATTTCTGTGCCTTATCATGAACTTTTGGGTTCTGGAAATGGTCATGACCTCTGATACAACCAGAGGTCTCTGGAGTTCTGAGTACTGGATGGCTTCTGGGGTTCGAGGTACTGACCTGAATTCATCTGTCAGGGGGCTTTTGAAGTTCTGGTTATCAGCATGTTTTTTTTTTTTTTTTTTTTTTTTTTTTTTAGGAGATCTGTGGACTTCTACAGGGGTTGTGGGATATAATAGAGATGAAAAGATGGAGTGCTAGTGGGGAAACTGGGCAAGCTATAAGGAGTGTTGGTGGGTTATGGATAGGGACTTACCTAGGTTTCCAAATACTGGCATGCCTTCTGTTAGAACAATGGGGGTTAGCTTGAGTTTAGTGGCAGTATATGGAGATTGAATATCTGTAATTTTTTAATCAACTTAGCTTTGATTTCTGAATGGCAGATGACTGATATTTTACACACCAAAGAGCTACCATTTATATAAGAGCAATCCTTCAATGTTGTGCTGAGACAAAGGCTACTATGACATTCTTTGAAAGCATTTATTTTTTTGTGACCATATCTACAAAAGAGAGTTCAGGTTTTTATCCATGCCTTCTATATCTTTTCTTTTCTGAGACAGGGTTTTTCTGTATAGCCCTGGTTGTCCTTGGAACTCACTTTGTAGACTAGGCTGGCCTTGAACTCAGAAATCCACCTGCTTCTGCCTCCCGAGTGCTGGAACTAAAGGCGTGTGCCACCACGCCTGGCTTTTTTTTTCTTTCCTTTTCGTTTCTTTCTTACTTACTTTTTTTTTTTTTGCCTTCTATATCTTTAAGTACACATTTTATTTGTCTACTTATATATTTTCATGTGTGCATAAGAGATCTAATATTATCTTGGGAAAGTTTTTTGTAGTGAAGTTTACTTATCTTGTACACATTAAAGATGGTATAGAGTATATGAGAGAAGAATGGATTTTTATGAATATGAATGCATTAAATTGTATGGAATTAACTGCCAGGCATGGTGGTGCACGCCTTTAATCCCAGCACTCGGGAGGCAGAGGCAGGCGGATTTCTGAGTTCAAGGCCAGCCTGGTCTACAGAGTGAGTTCTAGGACAGCCAGGGCTACACAGAGAAACCCTGTCTTGAAAAACCAAAAAAAAAAAAAAAAAAAAATGTATGGAATTAGATGAAATACGACTTAGGGGAAATCTGTCTTGCCTCATAGAAATACTAAGTAGAACAGAAATATAATAGATCTTGATTCCTGTTTCAGGAGCAGGCTGATTTTATACTGACTACTGCATTCACTGTTATGGTATACCAGATCAGATACACAATCCATTACTAACTGAATGACAATAACTAAACTATGACAAGCCTGAGTGTCTTGATAAATATTCTTTAATATAATATCAAATGTAAGTGTTAATCTGTTTTCTAACAGTAAATAAAATGAGACTGTGGGTAAGGTTACACCAACTTACATCTTCAGACAAAGTTAAACAAAGCAAAACAAAACAAAACAAACAGGGAGTATTGTATCCCATCAGGAAATTACCCTAGGGACCAGAACACTGACCTTGAATGACTACTTTGAAGGCAGTCTTTAGAAGCTTTTAGCATGTGATCTTTGCATCGGTAGATGTGATACAGCAATTTCTGAGCATAGTGAAGCCATGTGAACTACAGTGAGTAATCATATATAGTCCTCAATTAGTTTGACTTCACAGTACCACTGTAGGAAAGAATCAAGTCTTTTCTTCACATGTTACTTTCTCTTAGAACCTTTGTGCTTGCTGCTTGCTGCTTGCTGTTTGCTGCTTGCTGCTTGCTGCTTGCTCCTTGCTGCTTGCTGCTTGAGAAACTTGATTGGTAGTCACCTGGAAATAAACAAATGTATTCTAACAGGTGTGTAGAGACAAAGGCTTCCAAGACATCCTTGTATGCAATCATTTCTTTTCCTGACCATAGCTTCAAAAGAGAGCTCAGCTTTCTACTAGGACCCATGTTAATATAAATGTAAGATCTGGACTTCATTTAATATATATTTAACTAAAACCACAGGTGTCTGAGCAGGTGTTTTTCAATTCTTACATGATGTCCACATTCAAAGAATAAGCTAAAGAAAGTTCCTAAGTCACAGTTGCTAGGTTGGCTTAAGCAAAACTGAAAGGTACAGTTTATTAGATGTCCTTGCCATTAATAAGAAAATGTCTCTATTTATGACAAAAGAAATAAGAATTTGTAGATGGAAAACTGGCCACAAGCCAGAGTGAAAAATTGCAGGGTATTAAGGGTGGTCTCTCTGTATTCTGTCTACATACACCGTTACTGGTTCTTAGTCTTAAATGGGTACAATGGGCCCAAAATATTACATAATACATTTTAAATTTCTCAACAATTTTAAGTTGCAGATTATAAATATATCGTTTTCCTTCTAATTTTTCCACTCCCAAACCTCCTACCCCCATTGTTCTCTTTCAAATTCATATATATTCTTTTTGTTTGTTTGTTTGTTTGTTTGTTTGTTGTTTTGCTTTGTGTTTTTGTTTTTCGAGACAGAGTTTCTCTGTATAGCCCTGGCTGTCCTGGAACTCTGGAACTTACTTTGTAGACCAGGCTGGCCTTGAACTCAGAAATCCACCTGCCTCTGCCTTCCAAGTGCTAGGATTAAAGGTGTGCGCCACCACCGCCTGGCATTTCATATATATTCTTAATTATGACATACATTGTATAATATTAATTGTATAAATGTGTTTGAGGGATGATCATGTTGTACTGAACAACCAACCAGTATGCCTCTTTTTGGAGAAAAACATTTCTCCCACTTCTAGCTATACTCAATTGCCTGTAGTTCTTTGTGTAGAGCTGAGCATTTTCCTCTATCTACTTTGTCATATTTATGGTTCACTGCCCTTGCACAGCTCATATTTGATTAGTCATGTTGGTCAGAATTTATGGGTGTAGCTTCTAATCTTATTAAGAGACAAAATCTCATAGAAAACTTGATTCTCTGGCTTGTAAAGCCTTTCTCCTTGTTTCATACCATGCACCAAGCTTTAAATGTTGAAATATTTTGTAGATATGTAGACTGGGACTGGGCTTCACAATTCTGCATTTGATTTGTTGTGGTTTTCTGTAATGATTTGGTAGGTATGAGGACACATATTTAGGTTGTTGTTAGAGAATATGCAGATTTAGTAAAGTAATGGTTAAAAGTTCTCTTATAATAAACATGACTTCACTATACCTTGCTAGGTTTCCAAAACCAAGTACAATTTTTCTCTAGTAGAGTAAGTATAAAGTCCAATAGGAAAGATTTTGTTTTCTGCAAAGGTATGTATGCTACTACTATCATACCTGTGGGGTTATTGTGCCATGCTATTTGCGGTTATGGTTCAAAGACATCATGACTTGGTAGAACTGTTGTTTCCCTCCTTCCTTTGAAAGTGTTCATGGTACTTCCTGGTTCCATAAAAGGTAATAATAATTTTTAAAAAGGATATTAAAGACTGTACTGGCTTGAGTTATCACAGAGAAAGGAGCCTCCCTTGAGGAAATGCCTACATGAGAGTCACCTGTAAGGTACTTTCTCAATTAGTGATCATGTGTGGAAGGGCCCATTGTGGCTGGTGCCATCTCAGGTCTAATAGTCCTGGGTTCTATAGGAAAACAATCTGAACAAGCCAGAGGAAACAAGCCAGTAGGCAGCACTTCTCCATGACCTCTGCATTAGCTCCTGCCTCCACGTGCCTGCCCTGTGTAAGTTCATGTCCTGAATTCCTTTGTTGATGAACAGCAATGTGGAAGTGTAAGCTGAATAAATATCTTCCTCCCCAACTTGCTTCTAGGTCAAGATGCTTTGTCCAGGAATACAAACCCCAACTAAGACAAACCGGTACTGTGACAGCCTGATGATGTTATTGGGAGGACTGTGAAAGGACTTTGGAAATTTGAGCTAGAAGAGCCATTGGGATGTTAATAACTCTGTGGGATGTTTTATAAGAGCTTGGAAGATAATGCTGAGAACAGTACATATGATGGAGGCCTGGCTTGAGAAATTTCAGAAGGAAGATTAAAGTGTCAGGGCCGCTGCTGTTTTGATTGTGAAGATTCTTTGGTGTTGGTTAGCTGGGGCTGAAGAATCAGCTGTGATTAACAAGGTAACAGAACAACTAAAGCAAAACCTTTGCATTACTGGGAGGATTGATCCTTTTTAGCTGTAGCTAAGAAATTAGCAGTAGCCAACATCAAAGTAAATGGTGAGAAGCTTGAAGCAATCCCTCTAAAATCAGGGACTAGACAAGGCTGTCCACTTTCTCCATACCTATTCAACATTGTACTTGAAGTCCTAGCCAGAGCAATTCGACAAAAAAAGGAGATCAAAGGGATACAAATTGGAAAAGATGAAGTCAAAATATCACTTTTTGCAGATGATATGATAGTATATATAAGTGACCCTAAAAATTCCACCAGAGAACTCCTAAGCCTGATAAATAGCTTCGGTGAAGTAGCTGGATATAAAATTAACTCAAACAAATCAATGGCCTTTCTCTACACAAAGAATAAACAGGCTGAGAAAGAAATTAGGGAAACAACACCCTTCTCAATAGTCACAATTAATATAAAATATTTTGGCGTGACTCTAACTAAAGAAGTGAAAGATCTGTATAATAAAAACTTCAAGTCTCTGAAGAAAGAAATTATAGAAGATCTCAGAAGATGGAAAGATCTCCCATGCTCATGGATTGGCAGGATCAACATTGTAAAAATGGCTATCTTGCCAAAAGCAATCTACAGATTCAATGCAATCCCCATCAAAATTCCAACTCAATTCTTCAACGAATTAGAAAGTGCAATCTGGAAAATCATCTGGAATAACAAAAAACCTAGGATAGCAAAAACTCTTCTCAAGGATAAAAGAACCTCTGGTGGAATCACCATGCCGGACCTAAAGCTTTACTACAGAGCAATTGTGATAAAAACTGCATGGTACTGGTATTGTGACAGACAAATAGACCAATGGAATAGAATTGAAGACCCAGAAATGAACCCACACACCTACGGTCACTTGATCTTCGACAAGGGAGCTAAAAACATCCAGTGGAAGAAAGACAGCATTTTCAACAAATGGTGCTGGCACAACTGGTTGTTAACATGTAGAAGAATGCGAATCGATCCATTCCTATCTCCTTGTACTAAGGTCAAGTCTAAGTGGATCAAGGAACTTCACATAAAACCAGAGACACTGAAACTTATAGAGGAGAAAGTGGGGAAAAGCCTTGAAGATATGGGCACAGGGAAAAAATTCCTGAATTGAACAGTAATGGCTTGTGCTGTAAGATCGAGAATTGACAAGTGGGACCTCATGAAACTGCAAAGCTTCTGCAAGGCTAAAGACACCATCAATAAGACAAAAAAACCACCAACAGATTGGGAAAGGATCTTCACCTATCCTAAATCCTAAATTGGACTAATATCCAATATATATAAAGAACTCAAGAAGGTGGACTCCAGAAAGTCAAATAACCCCATTAAAAAATGGGGCTCAGAACAGAACAAAGAATTCTCACCTGAGGAATACAGAATGGCAGAGAAGCACCTGAAAAAATGTTCAACATCCTTAATCATCAGGGAAATGCAAATCAAAACAACCCTGAGATTCCACCTCACACCAGTCAGAATGGCTAAGATCAAAAATTCAGGTGACAGCAGATGCTGGCGAGGATGTGGAGAAAGAGGAACACTCCTCCATTGTTGGTGGGATTGCAAGCTTGTACAACCACTCTGGAAATCAGTCTGGCGGTTCCTCAGAAAATTGGACATAGTACTACTGGAGGATCCAGCAATACCTCTCCTGGGCATATATCCAGAAGATGTCCCAACCGGTAAAACGGACACATGCTCCACTATGTTCATAGCAGCCCTATTTATAATAGCCAGAAGCTGGAAAGAACCCAGATGTCCCTCAACAGAGGAATGGATACAGAAATTATGGTACATTTACACAATGGAGTACCACTCAGCTATTAAAAAGAATGAATTTATGAAATTCCTAGCCAAATGGATGGACCTGGAGGGCATCATCTTGAGTGAAGTAACACAATCACAAAAGAACTCACACAATATGTATTCACTGATAAGTGGATATTAGCCCAAAACTTAGGATACCCAAGATATAAGATACAATTTGCTAAACACATGAAATTCAAGAAGAATGAAGACCAAAGTGTGGACACTGTGCCCCTTCTTAGAATTGGGAACAAAACACCCATGGAAGGAGTTACAGAGACAAAGTTCATAGCTGTGATGAAAGGATGGACCATTTAGAGACTGCCGTATCCAGGGATCCATCCCATAATCAGCTTCTAAACGCTGACACCATTGCATACACTAGCAATATTTTGCCGAAAGGACCCAAATATAGCTGTCTCTTGTGAGACGATACCGGGGCCTAGCAAACACAGGAGTGGATGTTCACAGTCAGCTATTGGATGTATCACAGGGCTCCCAATGGAGAAGCTAGAGAAAGTACCCAAGGAGCTAAAGGGATCTGCAACCCTATTGTTGGAACAACATGATGTACCAACCAGAACCCCGGAGCTCTTGTCTCTAGCTGCATATGTATGGAAAGATGGCCTAGTCGGCCATCAATGGAAAGAGAGGCCCATTGGACTTGCAAACTTTATATGCCCCAATATAGGGGAATGCCAGGGCCAAAAGAATGGGAATGGGTGGGTAGGGAAGTGGGGGGCGCTATGGGGACTTTTGGGATAGCATTGGAAATGTAATTGAGGAAAATATGTAATAAAAATATTAAAAATTAAAAAAAAAAGAATACTAGCATCTCTAAAGTGAAATCTTCTGGGAAGTGTTTCCTGAGAGCACAGAGAAACTATGTTCCAGAGGCAGCTATGGCTGTACCTCCTGTTGGCAGCTAGACTTGGTAATGTATAAGAGTCACCAGGTGATACTGGTTTTGAAAAAAGAAGAGGTAGCAACTGATGCTTGGCAGTGTGAGAGACCAGGAGAGGCCACTGGGGAAGGTGCAGCCTCATTGGCATTTGAAAGCACAGGACTGAAGAGGTCATGGAGAGAAGATGAGGCTTAGCACCATCAAAAGAGCCTATGAGAGGCTATTTGTGAAAGTTCAGTCCAGTTGCAGCAGAAGGCACCAGTATATTGGAGATGCCAGTACCAAAAAATGTCCACCAAGAACAGCCAAGAACAGCAACAACAGTGGAGGGTAGACAGCTGGAGCCTAGAAGACAAGGTGTGTGCAACAAAGGTCAGAGATGAAGAAGAAAACCAAGCACTTGGAGGAGCCCAGAAGATAATGAGTAGGTCCCAGACAATGGACAGTTGGAGTTTGATTTTTGCCTTTGATTGTAACTGTGTCCGTCTTTTCTATTCTGTTGGAAATGCGTGTCTAGTCTTTTCTTTTAAAGAGTCCCTCTTTGTATTTTCTTTATTGCTTCTATTCCCATTTTCATATCTTAAACAGTTTTATTTATTTTCTACGTCTGTTTCTCTTTTTGTAGTTTTCTTTAAGGTATTTATTCACTTTCTTTAAAGGCTGCTATCATCTTCATAAACTTCATTTTAGGCTCTTTTTTTTGTATTTCAATTGTGTTGTAATAATCAGAGCATGCTATAGTAGGATAATTGGGCTCTGTTAGTGACATATTACCCTGACTTTTTGTAATGTAACTTTTATACATCTGTAGTAATTGTCATCCTGAGACATACTGCATTGGTCTGCTAACAAAGGTTTAGTCCTGAAAGACTCTAGCCTGCATACAATCAAATCTAGGTCTAGAATATATTCATCCCCTGATAATTACTGCTGCATAAGGTCACACTCTCATGTTTTTTATGATCTCTGGATAGCTAATTCAACTCAGCTGTTTTGGTTAGAACTCCTTTCCAAGCTGAATTATTCATTTTATCCTGTCTCAATATCTTACTTACTGAATTGCTATGCTTGGCCTAAATCTAAGTCTGGAATTCAGTTATGATCATATGGTTCCTTTTCATTCTCTGGCTCATTCTGTCTTTACTTGTGTTTAACTTATTCTCTCTGCAACCAATCTCTGTAGAACTCTTCCAATAAAATTGTATCCTTCTTTCTTACTTTGCTCTGTGCGTGTATCTTTTAGGTTGCTTACCTATCTTCCTGTGAGGGCTCGGCATATACTGTCAAATATTTAACCAACTTGTCATTTTTTTCTGCCACTTATTTAGACATCACTTTTATATATGGGTGCTTCTTCCACAAAATAAATTTACCTCAAGTCCTTGGGATTAAAAGTGTACAGTAAAGATGTGTCTGTTTTCAAACCAGAAGGATTATGTGTATACCAAGGACTGAGCCACAACACAACACAATCTCAGTGCTCACAGTGTTTTCAGTAACCCTAAAATAAAAGGTATGGATGATCCATGTTATTTAGCTTCTTTTAGTCTCTGGTTTAAGCATACTTTTCCTGTTCTTTATGACGAATATCCACTTGGAGGTGTGCATATATTATACTTATCTTTCTGAGCCTTGGTTACCCTATGTAGGATAATCTTTTCTATTTCCATAAATTTGCCTGCAAATTTCATGATGTCATTGTTTTAATGGCTGAGTAATGCTTTATTGTGTAAATGTACCCCATTTTATTTATCCATTCTTTAGTTGAAGGACATCTAGGTTGTTTCCAGTTCCTGTCTATTACAAATAAATGAGTGCCATTGTGGAATATTGGAGAATCTTTGGGGTAAATGTCCAGGAATGTTATAACTGGGTGTCAAGATAGAACTATTCCCAATTTTTTGAGAAACCACCATATTGATTTTAAATGGATCTACGAGTTTGCCCTACTACCAACAATAGGGGAATGTTCTCCTTGCTCCATATTCTCACCAGCATGAGCTATCATTTGAGGTTTTGATTTTAGCACTTCTGATAGGTAAAATATGTAACCTCACAGTTGTTTTGATTTGCATTTCCCTTACGATTAAGGACGTTGAACATTTCTTTAAACTGTTTCTCAGGCACTATAAATTCCACTATTGATAATTTTCTGTTTAGATCTGTACTCTAGTTTTAATTGGGTTATTTGGCTTGTTGATGTCTAGTTTCTGGGGTTCATTTTATATATTGCATGTTAGCCTTCTGCTAGATGTGGCATTGGTGAAAATCTTATTCCATTCTGTATGGTGCCATTTTGTTCTTTGATAGTGCCCTTTACCTTACAGAAGCTTTTTAGTTTTGTGGGGTCTTATGTATCAATTGTTAATTATAGAACCTGAGACATTGTGTTCTGTTCAGGAATTTGTATCCTGGGCCAATGGATTCAAGGTTTTTTCCACTTTCTCTTCTATTAGTTTTAGTGAATGATGTTGAGGTCTTTTCTTTTTTTATTAGATATTTTCTTCATTTACATTTCAAATGATATACTCTTTCCTAGTTTCCTCCCCAAAGTACCCTATAACCTTCCACCCCCCTGCTCTCCAACCCACCCACTCCCTCTTCCTGGCCCTGGCATTTCCCTGAACTGGGGCATATAATCTTCACAAGACCAAGGGCCTTTACTACAATTGATGGCCGACTAGGCTATCCTCTGCTACATATGCAACTAGAGATACAAACTCTGGAAGGTACTGGTTAGTTCATATTGTGGTTTCTCCTATAGGATTGCAGAAATCGTTAACACCTTGGGTACTTTTTCTAGCTCTTTCATTGGGGTGTCCTGTGTTCCATGCAACAGATGATGGAGAGCATCCACTTCTGTATTTGCCAGGCACTCACATAGCCTCAGAAGAGAGAGCTATAACAGGGTCCTCATATCTTGTTGGCATATGCACTAGTGTCTGGGTTTGGTTGTTTGTGGGTTGGATCCCTGGCCAGATGGTCTTTGGATTGTCCTTCCTTCCTTCTCAGCTCCAAACGTTGTTTCTGTAACTCCTTCCATGGGTCTTTTGTTCCCCAATCTAAGAAGAAAGGAAGTATCCACACTTTGATACTCCTTCTTTTTCAGTTTCATGAGTTATGCAAATTGTATCTTGGGAATTCTAAGTTTCTGGGCTAATATCCACTTACCAGTAAGTGCATATCATGTGTATTCTTTTGTGATTGGGTTACCTCACTCAGGATGATTTCCTCCAGATCCATTCATTTGCCTAAAAATTTCATAAATTCATTGTTTTAAATAACTGAGTAGTACTCCATTGTGTATATGTACCACAATTTCTATATACATTCCTCTGTTGAGTGACATTGGGGTTCTTTCTAGCTTCTGGCTATTGCAAATAAGACTACTGTGAACATAGTGGAGCATGTATCCTTATTACAACTTGAAACATCTTCTGAGTATATGCCCAGGAGTGTTATTGCTGGATCTTCTGGTAATACTATGTCCAATTTTCTGGGGAAGCACCAGACTTTTTTCCAGAGTGGTTGGGCCAGCTTGCAATCCCACCAGCAATGAAGGAGTGTTCCTCTTTTGCCACATCCTTGCCAGCATCTGCTGTCACCTAAATTTGTGATCTTAGCCATTCTGACTGGTGTGAGGTGGAATCTCAGGGTTCTTTTGATTTGCATTGTCCTGATGATTAAGGATGTTGAACATTTTTTCATGTGCTTCTCAGCCATTTGGTTTTCCTCAGTTGAGAATTCTTTGTTTCCTCTGTAGCCCATTTTTAATAGGGTTATTTGATTCTCTAAATTCCAAATTCTTGAGTTCCTGGCATATATTGAATATTATTCCCCTATCTGATTTAGGATTGGTAAAGATTCTTTCCCAATATGTTTGTGAACTTTTTGTTTTACTGACAGTGTCTTTTGCCTTACAGAAGCTTTGCAATTTTATGAGGTCCCATTTGATTATTCTTGATCTTACAGCACAAGTCATTGTTGTTCTGTTCAGGAATTTACCCCTGTGCCCACATCTTTGAAGCTTTTCCCCACTTTCTCTTCTATAAGTTTCAGTGTCTCTGGTTTTATGTGGAGTTCCTTGATCCACTTAGACTTGACATTAGTACAAGGAGATAAGAATGGATCAATTCACATTCTTCTACACGATAATGACCAGTTGAGCCAGGACCACTTGCTGACAAAAATGCTGTCTTTTTTCCACTTGATGGTTTTAACTCCTTTGTCAAAGATCAAGTGACCACATGTATATGGGTTCCTTTCTGGATCTTCAATTCTATTCCATTGATCTACCTGTCTGTAGATGTACCAATACCATACGGTTTTTAGCACAATTACTCTGTAGTACAACTGAGGTCAAGCATAGTGATTCCCCCAGAGGTTCTTTTATTGTTGAGAATAATTTTTCCTATCCTAGGTTTTTTGTTATTCCAGATCATTAGTTGGAATTTTCATGGGGACTGCATTGAATCTGTAGATTGCTATCAGCAAGATGGCCATTTTTACTGTATTAATCCTGCCAATCCATGAGCATGGGAGATCTTTCCATCTTCTGTGATCTTCTTTGTTTTCTTTCTTTAGAGACTTGAAGTTCTTATCATACAGATCTTTCAGCTCCTTAGTTAGAGTCACACCAAGGTATTTTATATTACTTGTGACTATTGTGAAGGTTGTTGTTTCCTTAATTTCTTTCTAATCCTGTTCACCCATTGTGTAGAGAAAGTCCACTGATTTGTTTGAGTTAATTTTATATCCAACTACTGCACTGAAGATGTTTATCAAGTTTAGGAGTTCTCTGGTGGAATTTTTAGGGTCACTATTATATCATCTGCAAATAGTGATATTTGACTACTTCTTTTCCAATTTGTATTCCTTTGATCTCATTTTGTTGTCTAATTGCTCTGGATACAACTTCAAGTCCTATACTGATTAGGTAGGGAGAGAGTGGACAGTCTTTTCTAGTCCCCGATTTTAGTGGCATTGCTTTAAGTTTCTGTCTATTTACTGTGATGTTGGCTACTGGTTTGCTGTATATTGCTTTTATTATGTTTAGGTATGGGCCTTGAATTCTTGATCTTTCCAAGACTTTTATTATATTATATTAAACCATCCTTGCATCCCTGGGATGAAGCCTATTTGATCATGATGGATGATCTTTTTACTATGCTCTTAGATTCAGTTTGTGAGAATTTTATTGAATATTTTTGCATCGATATTCATAAGGGAAATTGGTCTGAAGTTCTCTTTCATTGTTTGGTCTTTATTTAGTTCAGATATCAGCATAATTGTTGCTTCATAGAATGAATTGAATAGAGGACATTTTGTTTCATTTTATTTTATTTTATTTTATTTTATTTTTTTAATTTTTAATATTTTTTATTACATATTTTCCTCAATTACATTTCCAATGCTATCCCAAAAGTCCCCCATAGCGCCCCCCACTTCCCTACCCACCCATTCCCATTCTTTTGGCCCTGGCATTCCCCTATATTGGGGCATATAAAGTTTGCAAGTCCAGTGGGCCACTCTTTCCAGTGATGGCCGAATAGGCCATCTTTGGATACATATGCAGCTAGAGACAAGAGCTCCGGGGTTCTGGTTAGTACATCATGTTGTTCCAACTATAGGGTTGCAGATCCCTTTAGCTCCTTGGGTACTTTCTTTAGCTTCTCGATTGGGAGCCCTGTGATACATCCAATAGCTGACTGTGAGCATCCACTCCTGTGTTTGCTAGGCCCCTGCATAGTCTCACAAGAGACAGCTATCTTTGGGTCCTTTCAGCAAAATCTTGCTAGTGTATGCAATGGTGTCAGCGTTTAGAAGCTGATTATGGGATGGATCCCTGGATACGGCAGTCTCTAGATGGTCCATGCTTTCATCACAGCTCCAAGCTTTGTCTCTGTAACTCCTTCCATGGGTGTTTTGTTCCCAATTCTAAGAAGGGGCACAGTGTCCACATTTTGGTCTTCATTCTTCTTGAGTTTCATGCGTTTAGCAAATTGTATCTTATATCTTGGATATCCTAAGTTTTGGGCTAATATCCACTTATCAGTGAATACATATTGTGTGAGTTCCTTTGTGATTGTGTTACCTCACTCAAGATGATGCCCTCCAGGTCCATCCATTTGGCCAGGAATTTCATAAATTCATTCTTTTTAATAGGTGAGTAGTACTCCATTGTGAAGATGTACCATAATTTCTGTATCCATTCCTCTGTTGAGGGACATCTGGGTTCTTTCCAGTTTCTGGCTATTATAAATAGGGCTGCTATGAACATAGTTGAGCATGTGTCCTTTTTACCGGTTGGGACATCTTCTGGATATATGCCCAGGAGAGGTATTGCTGGATCCTCCGGTAGTACTATGTCCAATTTTCTGAGGAACCGCCAGACTGATTTCCAGAGTGGTTGTACAAGCTTGCAATCCCACCAACAATGGAGGAGTGTTCCTCTTTCTCCACATCCTCGCCAGCATCTGCTGTCACCTGAATTTTTGATCTTAGCCATTCTGACTGGTGTGAGGTGGAATCTCAGGGTTGTTTTGATTTGCATTTCCCTGATGATTAAGGATGTTGAACATTTTTTCAGGTGCTTCTCTGCCATTTGGTATTCTTCAGGTGAGAATTCTTTGTTCAGTTCTGAGGCCCATTTTTTAATGGGGTTATTTGACTTTCTGGAGTCCACCTTCTTGAGTTCCTTATATATATTGGATATTAGACCCTTATCTGATTTAGGAGAGGTAAAGATCCTTTCCCAATCTGTTGGTGGTTTTTTTGTCTTATTGATGGTGTCTTTTGCCTTGCAGAAGCTTTGCAGTTTATGAGGTCCCACTTGTCAATTCTCGATCTTACAGCACAAGCCATTGCTGTTCTATTCAAGAATTTTTCCCCTGTGCCCATATCTTCAAGGCTTTTCCCCACTTTCTCCTCTATAAGTTTCAGTGTCTCTGGTTTTATGTGAAGTTCCTTGATCCACTTAGACTTGACCTTATTACAAGTAGATAGGAATGGATCGATTCGCATTCTTCTACATGAAAACAACCAGTTGTGCTAGCACCATTTGTTGAAAATGCTGTCTTTCTTCCACTGGATGTTTTTAGCTCCCTTGTCGAAGATCAAGTGACCATAGGTGTGTGGGTTCATATCTGGGTCTTCAATTCTATTCCATTGGTCTATTTGTCTGTCACTATACCAGTACCACACCGTTTTTATCACAATTGCTCTGTAGTAAAGCTTTAGGTCCTGCATGGTGATTCCACCAGAGGTTCTTTTATCCTTGAGAAGAGTTTTTGCTATCCTAGGTTTTTTGTTATTCCAGATGATTTTGCAGATTGCACTTTCTTTTTTTTTTTCCTTTTTTTTGATTTTTAATATTTTTATTACATATTTTCCTCAATTACATTTCCAATGCTATCCCAAAAGTCCCCCATAGCGCCCCCCACTTCCCTACCCACCCATTCCCATTCTTTTGGCCCTGGCATTCCCCTATATTGGGGCATATAAAGTTTGCAAGTCCAATGGGTCTCTCTTTCCATTGATGGCCGACTAGGCCATCTTTCGATACATATGCAGCTAGAGACAAGAGCTCCGGGGTTCTGGTTAGTACATCATGTTGTTCCAACAATAGGGTTGCAGATTCCTTTAGCTCCTTGGGTACTTTCTCTAGCTTCTCCATTGGGAGCCCTGTGATACATCCAATAGCTGACTGTGAACATCCACTCCTGTGTTTGCTAGGCCCCGGCATCGTCTCACAAGAGACAGCTATATTTGGGTCCTTTCAGCAAAATCTTGCTAGTGTATGCAATGGTGTCAGCGTTTAGAAGCTGATTATGGGATGGATCCCTGGATACGGCAGTCTCTAAATGGTCCATCCTTTCATCACAGTTACGAACTTTGTCTCTGTAACTCCTTCCCTGGGTGTTTTGTTCCCAATTCTAAGAAGGTGCACAGTGTCCACACTTTGGTCTTCATTCTTCTTGAGTTTCATGCGTTTATCAAATTGTATCTTATATCTTGGGTATCCTAAGTTTTGGGCTAATATCCACTTATCAGTGAATACATATTGTGTGAGTTCTTTTGTGATTGTGTTATTTCACTCAAGATGATGCCCTCCAGGTCCATCCATTTGGCTAGGAATTTGAGAAGACCAAAGCTACGGATAATAGGAGTGGATGAGAATGAAGATTTTCAACTTAAAGGACCAGCAAACATCTTCAACAAAATTATAGAAGAAAACTTCCCAAATCTAAAGAAAGAGATTCCCATGAACATACAAGAAGCCTACAGAACTCCAAATAGACTGGACCAGAAAAGAAATACCTCCCGACACATAATAATCAGAACAACAAATGCTCTAAATAAAGATAGAATACTAAAAGCAGTAAGAGTAAAAGGCCAAGTAACATATAAAGGCAAGCCTATCAGAATTACACCAGATTTTTCACCAGAGACTATGAAGCCAGAAGATCCTGGACGGATGTTATACAGACACTAAAAGAACACAAATTCCAGCCCAGGCTACTATACCCAGCCAAACTCTCAATTAACATAGATGGAGAAACCAAAGTATTCCACGACAAAACCAAATTCACACATTATCTCTCCACGAATCCAGCCCTTCAAAGGATAATAACAGAAAAAAACCAATACAAGGACAGGAACCACGCCCTAGAAACAACAAGAAGGTAATCCCTCAACAAACCTAAAAGAAGACAGCAGATTGCACTTTCTAATTCGTTGAAGAATTGAGTTGGAATTTTGATGGGGATTGCATTGAATCTGTAGATTGCTTTTGGCAAGATAGCCATTTTTAAAATGTTGATCCTGCCAATCCATGAGCATGGGAGATCTTTCCATCTTCTGAGATCTTCTAGAATTTCTTTCTTCAGAGACTTGAAGTTTTTATTATACAGATCTTTCACTTCTTTAGTTAGAGTCACGCCAAAATATTTTATATTCATTGTGACTATTGAGAAGGGTGTTGTTTCCCTAATTTCTTTCTCAGCCTGTTTATTCTTTGTGTAGAGAAAGGCCATTGATTTGTTTGAGTTAATTTTATATCCAGCTACTTCACCGAAGCTGTTTATCAGGTTTAGGAGTTCTCTGGTGGAATTTTTAGGGTCACTTATATATACTATCATATCATCTGCAAAAAGTGATATTTTGACTTCATCTTTTCCAATTTGTATCCCTTTGATCTCCTTTTGTTGTCGAATTGCTCTGGCTAGGACTTCAAGTACAATGTTGAATAGGTATGGAGAAAGTGGACAGCCTTGTCTAGTCCCTGATTTTAGAGGGATTGCTTCAAGCTTCTCACCATTTACTTTGATGTTGGCTACTGGTTTGCTGTAGATTGCTTTTATCATGTTTAGGTATGGGCCTTGAATTCCTGATCTTTCCAAGACTTTTATCATGAATGGGTGTTGGATCTTGTCAAATGCTTTTTCCGCATCTAACGAGATGACCATGTGGTTTTTGTCTTTGAGTTTGTTTATATACTGGATTACGTTGATGGATTTCCGTATATTGAACCATCCCTGCATCCCTGGGATGAAACCTACTTGGTCAGAATGGATGATTGTTTTGATGTGTTCTTGGATTCGGTTAGCAAGAACTTTATTGAGGATTTTTGCATCAATATTCATATGGGATATTGGTCTGAAGTTTTCTATCTTTGTTGGGTCTTTTTGTGGTTTAGGTATCAGAGTAATTGTGGCTTCATAGAATGAGTTGGGTAGAGTACCTTCTGTTTCTATTTTGTGGAATAGTTTGTGAAGAACTGGGATTAGATCTTCTTTGAAGGTCTGATAGAACTCTGCACTAAACCCATCTGGTCCTGGGCTTTTTTTAGTTGGGAGACTATTAATGACTGCTTCTATTTCTTTGGGGGATATAGGGCTGTTTAGATCATTAACCTGATCTTGATTCAAATTTGGTACCTGGTATCTGTCTAGGAACTTCTCCATTTCATCCAGGTTCTCCAGTTTTGTTGAGTATAGCCTTTGGTAGAAGGATCTGATGGTGTTTTGGATGTCTTCAGGATCTGTTGTTATGTCTCCTTTTTCATTTCTGATTTTGTTAATTAGGATGCTTTCCCTGTGCCCTCTAGTGAGTCTGGCTAAGGGTTTATCTATCTTGTTGATTTTCTCAAAGAACCAGCTCCTTGATTGGTTGATTCTTTGAATAGTTTTTCTTGTTTCCACTTGGTTGATTTCACCCCTGAGTTTGATTATTTCCTGCTGTCTACTCCGCTTGGGTGAATTTGCTTCCTTTTGTTCTAGTGCTTTTAGGTGCGTTGTCAAGCTGCTAATGTGTGCTCTCTCTAGTTTCCTTTTGGAGGCACTCAGAGCTATGAGTTTTCCTCTTAGAAATGCTTTCATTGCGTCCCATAAGTTTGGGTATGTTGTGGCTTCATTTTCATTGAACTTTAAAAAGTCCTTAATTTCTTTCTTTATTCCTTCCTTGACCAAGGTATCATTGAGAAGAGTGTTGTTCAGTTTCCACGTGAATGTTGGCTTTCTATTATTTATTTTGTTATTTAAGATCAGCCTTAGTCCATGGTGATCTGATAGGATGCATGGGACAAGTTCAATATTTTTGTATCTGTTGAGGCCTGTTTTGTGACCAATTACGTGGTCAATTTTGGAGAAGGTACCATGAGGTGCTGAGAAGAAGGTATATCCTTTTGTTTTAGGGTAAAATGTTCTGTAGATATCTGCCAGATCCATTTGATCCATAACTTCTGTTAGTTTTACTGTGTCCCTGTTTAGTTTCTGTTTCCATGATCTGTCCATTGGTGAAAGTGGTGTGTTGAAGTCTCCCACTATTATTGTATGAGGTGCAATGTGTGCTTTGAGATTTACTAAAGTTTCTTTAATGAATGTGGCTGCCTTTGTATTTGGAGCATAGATATTCAGGATTGATAGTTCCTCTTGGAGGATTTTACCTTTGATGAGTATGAAGTGCCCCTCCCTGTCTTTTTTGATGACTTTGGGATGGAAGTCAATCTTATCAGATATTAGAATGGCTACTCCAGCTTGTTTCTTCATACCATTTGCTTGGAAAATTGTTTTCCAGCCTTTCATTCTGAGGTAGTGTCTATCTTTTTCTCTGAGATGAGTTTCCTGTAAGCAGCAAAATGTTGGGTTTTGTTTGTGTAGCCAGTTTGTTAGTCTATGTCTTTTCATCAGGGAGTTGAGTCCATTGATATTAAGAGATAATAAGGAAAAGTAATTGTTGTTTCTTGTTATTTTTGTTGTTAAAGTTGGCATTCTGTTCTTGTGGCTGTCTTCTTTTAGGTTTGTTGAGGGATTACCTTCTTGTTGTTTCTAGGGCGTGGTTCCCGTCCTTGTATTGGTTTTTTCCTGTTATTATCCTTTGAAGGGCTGGATTCGTGGAGAGATAATGTGTGAATTTGGTTTTGTCGTGGAATACTTTGGTTTCTCCATCTATGTTAATTGAGAGTTTGGCTGGGTATAGTAGCCTGGGCTGGAATTTGTGTTCTTTTAGTGTCTGTATAACATCTGTCCAGGATCTTCTGGCTTTCATAGTCTCTGGTGAAAAATCTGGTGTAATTCTGATAGGCTTGCCTTTATATGTTACTTGGCCTTTTTCTCTTACTGCTTTTAGTATTCTATCTTTATTTAGTGCATTTGTTATTCTGATTATTATGTGTCGGGAGGTATTTCTTTTCTTGTCCAGCCTATTTGGTGTTCTGTAGGCTTCTTGTATGTTCATGGGCATCTCTTTCTTTAGATTTGGGAATTTTTCTTCCATATTTTTGTTGAAGATGTTTACTGGTCCTTTGAGTTGAAAATCTTCATTCTCATCCACTCATATTATCCGTAGGTTTGGTCTTCTCATTGTGTCCTGTATTTCCTGGATGTTTTGAGTTAGGATCTTTTTGCATTTTCCATTTTCCTTGATTGTTGTGCCGATGTTCTCTATGGAATCTTCTGCACCTGAGATTCTCTCTTCCATCTCTTGTATTCTGTTGCTGATGCTCGCATCTATGGTCCCAGATTTCTTTCCTAGGGTTTCTATCTCCAGTGTTGCCTCATTTTGGGTTTTCTTTATTGTGTCTACTTCCCTTTTCAGGTCTAGTATGGTTTTGTTCATTTCCATCATCTGATTGGATGTGTTTTCCTGTTTCTCTTTAAGGACTTCTACCAGTTTGGTTGTGTTTTCCTGTTTTTCTTTAAGGACTTGTAACTCTTTAGCCATGTTCTCCTGTAGTTCTTTAAAGTCCTTCTTGATGTCCTCTATCATCATCATGAGATATGCTTTTAAATCCAGGTCTAGTTTTTCAGGTGTGTTGGGGTGCCCTGGACTGGGCGAAGTGGGAGTGCTGGGTCCTGATGTTGGTGAGTGGTCTTGGTTTCTGTTAGTAAGATTCTTACGTTTACCTCTCGCCATCTGGTAATCTCTGGAGTTGTTATAGTTGTCTCTGTTCAGAGGTCGTTCTTCTGGTGATTCTGAGTATAGTCTGTCAGCAGACCTGGGAGACAGGCTCTCTCCTCTGAGTTTCAGTGGTTAGAGCACTCCCTGCTGACAAGCTTTCCTCTTAAAGGGAAGGTGTACAGATATCTGGTGTTTCGACCTCCTCCTGGCCAAAGAAGAAGGCCGAAAACAGGACCTTTCCCAGATGCTGTGTTGCTTTGGCAGGTCACAGAAGCTGTCAGCTTCTGTGGTGCACACTCTCAGCTGTGCAGACTACATTCCTAAGTTCAGAGGAGTCCTGGATCCAAGATGTGCTCCCTGCTCCTGAGGCAGAGGGCTCCTGTGCAGGGCAGAATACAGTCTTCTAGCTGGGAGGGTGCCGGATGTCTGCAGCCCCAAAAGGGTGCTGCCTCAGCGGCTCTGTGGCTCCCGCCTGTCCCAGAAGCTGTCTGCCTCTGTGGTCCTCACTCTCACCTCTGCAGACTAAGTTCGGTGGAGCCCTGGAGCCAAGATGGCGCTCCCTGCAGGGCGGATCACTGTCCTCAGGCTGGGAGGGTGCTGGATGTCTGCAGCCCCAAAAGGGTGCTGCCTCAGCGGCTCTGTGGCTCCTGCCTGTCCCAGAAGCTGTCTGCCTCTGTGGTCCTCACTCTCACCGACATTCTGTTTCTATTTTGTGCAATAATTTGAGGAGAATTGGAATTAGGTTTTCTTGGAAGGTCTGATAGAACTGCACAAAACCCATCTATTTCTGGGCTTTTTTTTGTTTGGGAGACTATTAATGACTGCTTCTATTTCTTTAGGGGATATAGGACTGTTTAGATCATTAATATGATCCTGATTTAACTTTGATAACTCGTATCTGTCTAGAAAATTGTGCATTTCATCCAGGTTTTCCAATTTTATTGATTATAGCCTTTTATAGAAGGATCTAATGATGTTTGGGATTTCCTCAGATTCTATTTTTATGAATCCATGTTATTTAGGATATTCCCTGTGCCTTCTACTTAGTCCAGCAAAGGGTTTATTGATCTTGTTAATTTTCTAAAAAAACAAACAAACAAACAAAACAACAACAACAACAACACAACAACAAAACAACAAACAACAAACAACAAACGAAAACAAAACAACAACAACAACGACAACAAAAACCCAGCTCATGGTTTGGTCAATTCTGTGTATAGTTGTTTTTGTTTTCACGTGGTGGATTTCAGCCCTGTGTTTTATTATTTCCTGCCATCTACTCCTCTTGTGTGAATTTGCTTCCTTTTGTTCTAGAGCTTTTAGGTGTGCTGTCAAGCTGCTAATGTATGCTCTCTCTAGTTTCTTTTTGGTGGCACTCAGAGCTATGAGTTTTCCTCTTAAAACTGCTTTCATTGTGTCCCATAAGTTTGGTTATGTTGTGTCTTCATTTTTATTAAACTCTAAAAAGTCTTTAATTTCCTTCTTTATTTCTTCCTTGACCAAATTATTGATTAGTGTATTGTTCAGCTTCCATGTGAAAGTTGACTTTCTATTATTTATGATTTATTGAAGATCAGCCTTAGTACATGGTGATCTAATAGGGACCATTTCAATATTGTTGTATATGTTGAGCCCTGTTTTGTGACCAATTATACGGTCAGTTATAAGAAGGTACTATGAGGTGTTGAGGAGAAGGTTTATCCTTTTATTTTAGGGTAAATATTCTGTAGATATCTGTTAAATCCATTTGTTTCATAATTTCTGTTAGTTTCAATATGTCTCTGATTAGTTTCTCTTTCCAGAATCTATCCATTAATGAGAGTGAGGTGTTGAAGTCTCCCACTATTACTGTGTGAGGTGCAATGTGTGCTTTGAGCTTTAGTATTGCTTATTTAATGAATGTGGATGCCCTTTCATTTGGAACATAGATATTCAGAATTGAGAATATATCTTTGTAGATTTTAACTTTGATGAATATGAAGTGTTTTTCCTTGTCTTTTTTGATTACTTTGGTTTGGAAATTGATTTTGTTCAATATTTGAATGGCTATTCCAGCTTGTATCTTGGGACCATTTGCTTTGAAAATTGTATTCCAGCCTTTTACTCTGAGAAAGTGTCTGTCTTTGTCCCTCAGGTGGGTTTCCTGTATGTGCTGTGTCCAAGCAGTGGCTCACATGTCTGGGTTCTAGTCTGGAAAGGTATCTTGGAAACCTGGAAGAGAAGAGGGGGGCTAGGAGGCACAAAAGAGAGACAAAACCAAGACAATCAGTCTGAACAAGGTTCAATTTTACTATTTCCTACACTCAGTTATGAAGCAAGGGAAGGGGCCCTTTCCCGCCAAATCATCTTGGAGTAAAGTTGCAGGTGAACACGTGATAGCTCTGGAACAGCTAGTGGCAGGCAGCAGCAGTGGGAGTGGCAGGAACAGGAAGATAGGGCGGCAAGCTCTGCCCCGATGCTCTCTAACACTGAAACCTGAGCAAACAGGTTTCAGGCTGGGGAGGGGAGGTTACATGTATGCACCAAAATTTTGGGTCCTTTATATGTAGCCAGTCTGTTAGTCTATGTCTTTTCATTAAGGAATTGAGTCCATTGATATTAAGAGATATTAAGGAAAAGTAATTGTTGATTCTGTTATTTTTGGTGTTAGATTTGGGATTCTGTTCTTGTTGCTATCTTCTTTTTAGGTTTACTGAAGGATTGCTTTCTTGCTTTTTCTAGGGTGTAGTTTCCCTCCTTGTGTTGCAGTTTTCCTTTTATTATCCTTTGAAGGGCTGGATTCATGGAAGGATAGTGTGAATTTGCTTATGTCATGGAATACTTTGGTTTCACCCTCTATGGCAATTGGGAGTTTTGCTGGTATAGTAGCCTGGGCTGGCATTTTTGTTCTCTTAGTGTCTGTATAACATCTGTCCAGGCTCTTCTGGCTTTCATAGTCTTTGGTGAGACATCTGGTATAATTCTAATAGGTCTGCCTTTATATGTTACTTGACCTTTTTCCATTACTTCTTTTAATTTTCCATCTTTATTTAGTGCATTTTTTTGTTCTGATTATTATGTGTCTGAAGGTATTTCTTTTCTTGTCTAGTCTATTTGGAGTTCAGTAGGCTTCTTGTATGTTCATGGTCATGTATTTCTTTAGTTTAGTGAAGTTTACTTCTTTCATTTTGTTGAAGATATTTACTGGCCCTTTAAGTTGAAAATCTTCATTCTCATCTGTACCTATTAACCTTATGTGTTGAGGATAACCCTGTGGCTCATTTCATTTGATGGTAATTCAGTTCTTCTGTGAGTAGCTTCTAAAAAGAATGAGTCAGCACTCAAGTGATTTCCCATAAATCTGCTTCCCACCTTAATTTGTAAAATAAAGGAGAGCTGGTGATTGGGCAGATAAAAGTATGTAAAGCAGACAGTGGGCAGGTGAAGGAGACAATGGAAGAGGGAGAGGGTGCAAAGTAGGAGGAAGATGAAGAAAGGCAGAGCAGAAGCACATGGCCTGGAGAAACTACAAATTCTAAGGGTTTCATAGATGTGGAAGACTGTAGTGTAGTGGTAGATCTGTCCAATTTAGTCACACAGCATATAATCATAACTGAGTTGTGTTTTTATTGCCTGGGCATAATTAGGTTGGAGAGATTTACTGCAACAAAATGGTGCCCAACGTACTGATTTGTATTCAACTAACCTGAGAAAAATTCACTGCCTCCCTAGCACCCAACCCCTGAATGGGACTTGGGCAGTGACCTAGGCTGTAGCATTATGGATTCGAAGCTGACTGGGTTTGAGGCATCTATAGAGAATGGCAGAGAGGCATCTATGCCTGAGAGAGCCTTTCTCTGTTGGCTTCCCTTTATCCTTTTCTCCCTACCCTGCTTCCTCCATCTCCAAACAGGGACACTGACAACTCAGTTCTTTTTACA
Source organism: Mus caroli (assembly GCF_978045245.1). Taxonomy (NCBI): domain Eukaryota; kingdom Metazoa; phylum Chordata; class Mammalia; order Rodentia; family Muridae; genus Mus; species Mus caroli. The sequence goes on from NW_028227264.1 coordinate 45,888,753, forward strand.
CTCACCTTCTCCCTGTCAATAAAGAATTGGGAGCCGGGCGTGGTGGCGCACGCCTTTAATCCCAGCACTCGGGAGGCAGAGGCAGGCGGATTTCTGAGTTCGAGGCCAGCCTGGTCTACAAAGTGAGCTCCAGGACAGCCAGAGTTATAAAGAGAAACCCTGTCTCAAAAAACCAAAAAAAAAAAAAAAAAAAAAAAAAAAAAAAAAAAGAATTGGGAGAAAAGGGTACAAAAGGCTCAGGACCAGGTAATTCATTGATACTTAATGATTGAAAGACCCACAGCGTGAAGGCTTCCCCACGTTCCGACTCAGGAGAGGTGACACTCCAAATCTCTCATGAGAAACGATCTTGTTGCAAACTGCAAGAGGTTTATTCTGGAAAGACCAGTGCACTGGGGACAACTCATATCCCACACAGGGGTAGAGGAGTTGATGATGAGCTCAAGGTGTAAGGGATTTATAAAGACACAAAACCCGCAAACACTTGGCATCCTGGAACAATGAGGCTATTTTGAAACCAGGTCTAGGGGATTACTCTCTGTCAGGATCTTTTACATGATATAAAGGTATATTGCTCTAATAAGTCTCACAGGATACTCATATTCTTTCTAAATTGGGCTCCATGGAAATTTTGTGTTTAAATCCTGATTTGACAAGCTGCCTCTTATAAGCAGGTGTAATACTTAAAGATGGGAATTTCATCTGCTGTTCAGGACTACATAGGGAATATTAGTCACTGACTCCAAGTAGAGAGAGCAGTGATAATCACCTGCTATGAACAGGTATTAAATAATAGAAGTCTGTGGCTCTAGATAGAGAGCATAACAGATATTATAATAGGTATCGATTAAATAAATATCTGTGGCTCCTGGTAGAGAGCATAACAATCAGGATGGCTGCTCTAGGCAGAGAGTTTATTATGTCAAATTCCACCTGAAGTTTGAAACTAGATAGGCAATGTTAGTCACTGACTCCAAGTAGAGAGAGCAGTGATAATTGCCTGCTATGAATGGGTATTAATTACTAGAAGTCTGTGGCTCCAGGTAGAGAGCATTACCAATATATATTATAATGGGTATTAATTAAATAAATGTGTGTGGCTCCTGGTAGAGAGCACAACAGATAGATGGTATAATAAGTGTTAGTGGAAGTTTTAATTAATTGATTTAAAGATGGTATAAAGATATACTGCTCTAATAAGTTTCACAGGATACTCATATTCTGCCACATATGGGCTTAACAGGAATTTTGGGTTTAAATCATGACATGACAAATTAGTAAGGCCAAATAGGCTAAAATGTGTGTGATTTTGAGTATTGTGGTGGTTTTATTGTTCTTCTGGGACAGAGGGCAAGCTACAAGTTTTCCTGGTTACCAGCTGAAGGCTATGCTTATTTGGGGAAAGGTTTTGTCTTTGTGTTTTTGGAAAACGTGATTAAAGTATTTACACCTTCCAGATTTATATGGGTCAGATCTGATAGAGGGAGAACCCCTGGGAACTAGATTCCAGAGAATGAAACAGAAAGTTTATCTTGATGATGTTAAAATTTTGTTTTGGGATTTATATATTACAGAATATACAGCCTTGGTGGATTTCATCATCAGACATGCTGAACACCTGATGTCTTGGTTTTCCATCTGGATCCAGTCAAGACACAGGCATCAGAGACTAATACAGGCTTCATTGGTGTGGACTTTTTAAGGCCAACTAACTCCATTCCCCTACCATTCCCCCTCTCTTCAAAAATATCTCAATGCTTATATTCAGCTTGAAAAAGTTATGAAGAGTCTTCATCCCAGTTCCCTAATCTTTGGGGTGGGGATGGTTATTATAGGTTGTCTTTGGTACTAAAAATTTTGAAGTACAGGGCTTAGACCCAGTCCTTCTATTGCTGTTATTATAAACAAATCTGAGATGTTTAAGCCTGTGAGTTAACGGCCAAATAGGGAATTCATGACTATGAGTTTATTGTTAGGGTGTTTTCAGTTATTTTAATTAGAAATGGCTGAGAGTTAGTTAACAGACAACAGTCTAGATTACTTCACATAGATAGTTGGTTTTCAAAAACGTCAGAAGTCCACAGAATGCGATGTTTAATGTTATTTATTCATTTGTTGTTGAGACTAGTGTACTCCTGACATCTTTCCCTATCTTGGATTCAAAGAAGAAACTGAGCATCTTTGAGTTACTCCAGTTGTGGCAAAACAGCCACTAGTCAAGAATTGCCTCATTTCATCTACAGACATAATACTGTCCAAAGAAAGAACACAATTACAGGTTAGGACAGCTTGATTCTCCCAAGACAGAGTAGGCTAGTCCTTATTATTCTTGTTTCTCTAAGTATGTCAGATGACCCTGGCCAGTAGGTAGAAGGCTGTTGCTCCAACTTGTAAGGGATTTTCCATGTGATCAGTGGTTTCTCTGGATTGACTAAGTTTTGGAAGCTGTTTTAGGTTTCATATATATTTTCAGTTAATATCAGTTGTTCTTGGATTTCTGATGGTGTTGAAACCTACAGTCTCCTAGCCAACCCAGGCTTTTTATTTTGAGAAGATTGTTTTCAGATGGCATTCAATCTAAAGCCAAGATATAGTCAGATGTAGAATTATAAGACTTTTAAGTAAGGATAAATGTCAGAGGTTCTGTTTACTTAAAACAAAGATGATGTACTGGGTGTTAGGTCTCTTGTACTTTATAAATTACAAACTAGTAATAGTTATGTTCAATTATATCTGAGATAAAATAGTCTTTTAATTGCACAGAAAATGGGAAATGTTGTGGATAGCCCTGGGTCTAATTATATTTGATGTTAATTCAGTTTTCCTGTGATTGGTTTCAAACAAGGAATGAGTCAACACTCTGGTGATTTATTGTAAACCTGCTTCCCACTTTAATGTGTAAAATAAAGAGAGCTGATGAATGGGTACGTGGAGCAGATAGTGGGGGAGAGAAGAAGGAGAAAATGGAAGAGGGAGAGGATGCAGAGGAGGTAGTATAGTGGTAGATCTGCCCAAACTAGGCACACCACATATAATCATAATAACTGAGTTGTGTTTTCATTGCCTGGGCATAATTAGGTTGGATAGATTTACTGCAACACTTAGCTTTGGTCTTCTCATTATGTTCTGGATTTCCTGGATGTTTTGAATTAGGATCTTTTTGCATTTGCATTTCCTTTGATTGTTTTGTCCATGTTTGCTATGGAATCTTTTGCACCTGAAATTCTCTCTTCCATCTCTTTTATTCTGTTGCTGATGCTCTCATCTATGGTTCCTGATTTCTTTCCTAGGAATTCTATCTCCAGAGTTGTCTTCCTTCAGGTTTTGTTTATTGTTTCTACTTCCATTTTTAGATCTTGAATGGTTTTGTTCAATTCCATCACCTGTTTGGTTTTGTTTTCCTGTAATTCTTTAAGGGATTTTTGTGTTTCCTCTTTAAGGACTTACATACATGTGTTTAGCAGTGTTCTCCTGGGTATCATTAAGTGAGTTATTAATGCCCTTCTTAAAATCCTCTACCAGCATCATGAGATATGATTTTAAATCCAAATCTTGCTTTTCAGGTGTGTTAGGGTATCCAGGACACACTGTGGTGGGAGTACTGGGTTCTGATAATGCCAAGTGGTCTTGGTTTCTGTTAGTAAGATTCTTATACTTGCCTTTCACCTTCTGATAATCTCTGGTGTTAGATGTTCTAGCTGTCTCTGACTGGACCTTGTTTCTCCTGTGATTCAGTTAGCCTGTGTCAGCACATCTGGGAGTACAACTTTCTCATGAGTTCTAGTGATCAGAGCATTCTTTGCAGGCAAGCTCTCCTTTGGCAGCGAAGGTGAACAGAGGTCTGGAGCTGAGCTCTACCTCCTGGCTGAGGATGAAGGCCCAAAGAGATCCTGTCCAAGAACCTCTTGTTGCTTCTTTGGCTCTGCTCTCTGAGAGATGTGAGATACAAGTGATATTGAGGTCTCTGATTCACTAGTATTTCAATGTTGTACTGTGTTATAGGTATGGATCAATTTACATTACTCTACACGCATGCCTTCTGTTAGAACAGCACCATTTATTTAAGAAGCTTTCATTTTATACATTGAGTATTTCTTGCTTTATTGTTTTATATCAGAAATCAGTGTCCATTGGTGTGTGGATTTACTTCTGGTTCCTCAATTTTATTCCATTGATCAAGCTGACTGTATTGATGCCAGTCCCTTATAGTTTTTATAACTGATGTTAAGTAGTATAGCTTGAAATCAGGGATCATGATACCTTCAGAAGTTGTTTTATTCCTAAGCATTGTTTTAGTAACAGTGAGATTCTTTTTATTTTTCTATATGAAGTTGAGTATTATTCTTTCATTGTCTGTAAACAATTATATTGGCATTTTGATGTGAATTGTGTTGAATCCACAGATTGATTTCTATAGGAGGGCCACTTTTAGTATTTTAATCCTAGTAATTCATGGGCATGAGAGAGCCTTCCATTTTGTGATATCCTTTTCAATTTCTTTCTTCAAAAATTTGAAAATTTTGCCATACAGATTTTTTAATATCTAAAATTTATTATCAAATTTAATTACAAAATTTCTTTTTTTCATGTTTTTATTTATTTTTATTAGATATTTTCTTTATTTACATCTCACATGTTATCCCCTTTCTTAGTTTTCCCTCTGAAAATCTCCTATCCCCTCCACCCTTCCCCCTGCTCCCCAACCCACCCACTCCCGCTTCTTGGCCCTGGCATTCTCCTTACTGGGAAATAGAACCTTCAGATGACTAAGGGCCTCTCCCCCAATTAATAACCAACTCTGCTACATATGCAGCTAGGGCCATGGGTTCCACCATGTGTTTTCTTTGATTGGTGGTTTAGTCCCTGGGAGCTCTGGTGGTACTGGTTAGTTCATATTGTTGTTCCTCCTATGGGGCTGCAAACCCTGTCAGCTCCTTGGGTTCTTTCTCTAGCTCCTTCATTGGGAACCCTGTTTTCCAACTAATGGATGTTTGTGAGCATCCACTTCTCTATTTATCAGGTACTGGCAGAGCCTCTCAGGAGACATTTTTACCAGGCTCCTGTCAGCCTGCTCTTGTTGGCATCCACAATAGTGTCTGGGTTTGGTGGTGGTTTATGGGATGACTCCCCAGGTGTGGCAGTCTCTGTATGGTCATTCCTTCTGTCTCTGCTCTGAACTTTGTCTCTTTAACTTCTTCCATTGGTGTTTAATTCCCCCTTCTAAGAAGGATCAAAGTATTCACACTTTGGTCTTCTTTCGTCTTGAGTTTCATGTGTTTTGCAAATTGTATCTTGGATATTCTGAGCTTATGGGATAATAATCACTTATTAGTGAGTGCATATCGTATGTGCCATACAGATCTTTAACATGCTTGCTTAGAGTTAAACCAAGATAGTTTATATTGTTTTGGGCTGTTGTAAAGAAGTGTTGTTTTTTTTCCCAATATCTTTCTCAGTCATTTATCATTTGTATAAAGGAGGGCTTCTAATTTTTTTAAGTTACTTTTCTATCCAGCCACTTTACTGAGGTACTCTTTGCTGTAGGAAATCTCTGGTTTATTTTTTGGGGTCACTTATGTATACTAACATATTATCTGTGAATAGTTGTCACTTTTGTCTCCGACCAGCAGAAAAGAGCGATGACGCAGTGTTCTTCTCAAAGCAGTTTATTCAGGAATCTTTCAACATGCAAGCAGGAATCTCTCTCTAGCCTCCAATCCCAATCCCTTATATAACCCCTCAACCATGCCCCATCAGCCCAGTCTGAGTAATCTCAGTTCATTGGCCTTCATCAAATGGCCTGATCTCGCGTAATGGTGCACCTGCACAGCTCTCAAGATGGATGTGGCTTATTTTCAGGTGTATGAGGAAGTCAGGTGCAAGTCATAAGACTTGGCTGCAGACCCGGGCACCATCTTGGGACTACCGCCACACCCACTCCCCACAAATAGTGATACTTTGAAATCCTTTAAATCCTTTAAAATTTTTACCCCTTTGATCTTCTTAGTTGTCTTACTGCTTTGGCCAGAATTTCAAGTACTGTATTGAATAGACAAGGAGACAGTAGGCAGCCTTGTCTTGTCCCTGATTTTGGTGGGATTGCTTTATGTTTCTCTCCATTTAATTTGATTTTGTCTGTTCGCTTGCTCTATATTGCTTTTATTATATATATGTATGTGACTTGATTTGTTGATCCCTTCAAGACTTTTAACATGAAGGAGTATTGGATTTTGTCAAAGGTGTTTTCAGCATGTAATGAGATGATTGTGTGCTTTTTTACTTTGGGTTTGTTGGTTTAGTCATTTACATTGATGGATTTTTGTATATTGAACCATCCCTGCCTCCCTGGTTAGAAGTATTTGATTGCGATGAATGATGGTTTTGATATAGTTTTGTTTTTGATTTTCAAGAACTTTACTGAGTAGTTTTGCATCTATGTTCAGAAGTGAAAATGGTTTGTACTTCTCTCTCTCTCTCTCTCTCTCTCTCTCTCTCTCTCTCTCTCTCTCTCTCTCTTTCTTTCTCTTTGTGTGGATTAGGTATCAATGTAACCATGACCTTATGGAATGAATTTGGCAGTATTCCTTATGATTCTACTTTGTGGAACAATTTGAGGAGTTAATATTAGTTTGTTGTTGAATATCTGGTAAAATTCTACACTAAAGCCATCTGTTCCTGGGCTTTTATTGGTTGGGAGATATTTAATTAGTGCTTCTATTTCCTTAGGGGTGATGGGACTGTTTATATACTTTGTCTGATTTTGATTTAACTTTGTTATGTGATATCTCTCTAGAAATTCCCTCATTTCATTTCAAATTTCCAGGTTTATGGAGTACAATTTTTTTTAATATTTTTATTACATATTTTCCTCAATTACGTTTCCAATGCTATCCCAAAAGTCCCCCATAGCGCCCCCCACTTCCCTACCCACCCATTCCCATTCTTTTGGCCCTGGCATTCCCCTATATTGGGGCATATAAAGTTTGCGAGTCCAATGGGCCTCTCTTTCCATTGATGGCTGACTAGGCCATCTTTCGATACATATGCAGCTAGAGACAAGAGCTCCGGGGTTCTGGTTAGTACATCATGTTGTTCCAACAATAGGGTTGCAGATCCCTTTAGCTCCTTGGGTACTTTCTCTAGCTTCTCCATTGGGAGCCCTGTGATACATCCAATAGCTGACTGTGAACATCCACTCCTGTGTTTGCTAGGCCCCAGCATCGTCTCACAAGAGACAGTTATATTTGGGTCCTTTCAGCAAAATCTTGCTAGTGTATGCAATGGTGTCGGCGTTTAGAAGTTGATTATGGGATGGATCCCTGGATACGGCAGTCTCTAAATGGTCCATCCTTTCATCACCGCTACGAACTTTGTCTCTGTAACTCCTTCCCTGGGTGTTTTGTTCCCAATTCTAAGAAGGTGCACAGTGTCCACACTTTGGTCTTCATTCTTCTTGAGTTTCATGCGTTTAGCAAATTGTATCTTAAATCTTGGGTATCCTAAGTTTTGGGCTAATATCCACTTATCAGTGAATACATATTGTGTGAGTTCTTTTGTGATTGTGTTACTTCACTCAAGATGATGCCCTCCAGGTCCATCCATTTGGCTAGGAATTTCATAAATTCATTCTTTTTAATAGCTGAGTAGTACTCCATTGTGTAAATGTACCATAATTTCTGTATCCATTCCTCTGTTGAGGGACATCTGGGTTCTTTCCAGCTTCTGGCTATTATAAATAGGGCTGCTATGAACATAGTGGAACATGTGTCCTTTTTACCGGTTGGGACATCTTCTGGATATATGCCCAGGAGAGGTATTGCTGGATCCTCCGGTAGTACTATGTCCAATTTTCTGAGGAACCGCCAGACTGATTTCCAGAGTGGTTGTACAAGCTTGCAATCCCACCAACAATGGAGGAGTGTTCCTCTTTCTCCACATCCTCGCCAGCAACTTCTGTCACCTGAATTTTTGATCTTAGCCATTCTGACTGGTGTGAGGTGGAATCTCAGGGTTGTTTTGATTTGCATTTCCCTGATGATTAAGGATGTTGAACATTTTTTCAGGTGTTTCTCTGCCATTCGGTATTCCTCAGGTGAGAATTCTTTGTTCAGTTCTGAGCCCCATTTTTTAATGGGGTTATTTGACTTTCTGGAGTCCACCTTCTTGAGTTCTTTATATATATTGGATATTAGTCCCTTATCTGATTTAGAATAGGTGAAGATCCTTTCCCAATCTGTTGGTGGTTTTTTTGTCTTATTGATGGTGTCTTTAGCCTTGCAGAAGCTTTGTAGTTTCATGAGGTCCCACTTGTCAATTCTCGATCTTACAGCACAAGCCATTACTGTTCTATTCAGGAATTTTTCCCCTGTGCCCATATCTTCAAGGCTTTTCCCCACTTTCTCCTCTATAAGTTTCAGTGTCTCTGGTTTTATGTGAAGTTCCTTGATCCACTTAGACTTGACCTTAGTACAAGGAGATAGGAATGGATCGATTCGCATTCTTCTACATGTTAACAACCAGTTGTGCCAGCACCATTTGTTGAAAATGCTGTCTTTCTTCCACTGGATGTTTTTAGCTCCCTTGTCGAAGATCAAGTGACCATAGGTGTGTGGGTTCATTTCTGGGTCTTCAATTCTATTCCATTGGTCCATTTGTCTGTCACTATACCAGTACCATGCAGTTTTTATCACAATTGCTCTGTAGTAGAGCTTTAGGTCCGGCATGGTGATTCCACCAGAGGTTCTTTTATCCTTGAGAAGAGTTTTTGCTATCCTAGGTTTTTTGTTATTCCAGATGAATTTGCAGATTGCACTTTCTAATTCGTTGAAGAATTGATTTGGAATTTTGATGGGGATTGCATTGAATCTGTAGATTGCTTTTGGCAAGATAGCCATTTTTACAATGTTGATCCTGCCAATCCATGAGCATGGGAGATCTTTCCATCTTCTGAGATCTTCTATAATTTCTTTCTTCAGAGACTTGAAGTTTTTAATCATACAGATCTTTCACTTCCTTAGTTTGAGTCACGCCAAAATATTTTATATTATTTGTGACTATTGAGAAGGGTGTTGTTTCCCTAATTTCTTTCTCAGCCTGTTTATTCTTTGTGTAGAGAAAGGCCATTGATTTGTTTGAGTTAATTTTATATCCAGCTACTTCACCGAAGCTGTTTATCAGGCTTAGGAGTTCTCTGGTGGAATTTTTCGGGTCACTTATATATACTATCATATCATCTGCAAAGAGTGATATTTTGACTTCATCTTTTCCAATTTGTATCCCTTTGATCTCCTTTTGTTGTCGAATTGCTCTGGCTAGGACTTCAAGTACAATGTTGAATAGGTATGGAGAAAGTGGACAGCCTTGTCTAGTCCCTGATTTTAGAGGGATTGCTTCAAGCTTCTCACCATTTACTTTGATGTTGGCTACTGGTTTGCTGTAGATTGCTTTTATCATGTTTAGGTATGGGCCTTGAATTCCTGATCTTTCCAAGACTTTTATCATGAATGGGTGTTGGATCTTGTCAAATGCTTTTTCCGCATCTAAGGAGATGACCATGTGGTTTTTGTCTTTGAGTTTGTTTATATACTGGATTACGTTCATGGATTTCCGTATATTGAACCATCCCTGCATCCCTGGGATGAAACCTATTTGGTCAGGATGGATGATTGTTTTGATGTGTTCTTGGATTCGGTTAGCAAGAATTTTATTGAGGATTTTTGCATCAATATTCATAAGGGATATTGGTCTGAAGTTTTGTATCTTTGTTGGGTCTTTTTGTGGTTTAGGTATCAGAGTAATTGTGGCTTCATAGAATGAGTTGGGTAGAGTACCTTCTGTTTCTATTTTGTGGAATAGTTTGTGAAGAACTGGGATTAGATCTTCTTTGAAGGTCTGACAGAACTCTGCACTAAACCCATCTGGTCCTGGGCTTTTTTTGGTTGGGAGACTATTAATGACTGCTTCTATTTCTTTGGGGGATATAGGACTGTTTAGATCATTAACCTGATCTTGATTCAACTTTGGTACCTGGTATCTGTCTAGGAACTTCTCCATTTCATCCAGGTTCTCCAGTTTTGTTGAGTATAGCCTTTGGTAGAAGGATCTGATGGTGTTTTGGATGTCTTGAGGATCTGTTGTTATGTCTCCTTTTTCATTTCTGATTTTGTTAATTAGGATGCTTTCCCTGTGCCCTCTAGTGAGTCTGGCTAAGGGTTTATCTATCTTGTTGATTTTCTCAAAGAACCAGCTCCTTGATTGGTTGATTCTTTGAATAGTTTTTCTTGTTTCCACTTGGTTGATTTCACCCCTGAGTTTGATTATTTCCTGCCGTCTACTCCTCTTGGGTGAATTTGCTTCCTTTTGTTCTAGTGCTTTTAGGTGTGTTGTCAAGCTGCTAATGTGTGCTCTCTCTAGTTTCCTTTTGGAGGCACTCAGAGCTATTAGTTTTCCTCTTAGAAATGCTTTCATTGCGTCCCATAAGTTTGGGTATGTTGTGGCTTCATTTTCATTGAACTCTAAAAAGTCCTTAATTTCTTTCTTTATTCCTTCCTTGACCAAGGTATCATTGAGAAGAGTGTTGTTCAGTTTCCACGTGAAGGTTGGCTTTCTATTATTTATTTTGTTATTGAAGATCAGCTTTAGTCCATGGTGATCTGATAGGATGCATGGGAAAATTTCAATGTTTTTGTATCTGTTGAGTCCTGTTTTGTGCCCAATTACGTGGTCAATTTTGGAGAAGGTTCCATGAGGTGCTGAGAAGAAGGTGTATCCTTTTGTTTTAGGGTAAAATGTTCTGTAGATATCTGCCAGATCCATTTGATCCATAATTTCTGTTATTTTCACTGTGTCCCTGTTTAGTTTCTGTTTCCATGATCTGTCCATTGGTGAAAGTGGTGTGTTGAAGTCTCCCACTATTATTGTATGAGGTGCAATGTGTGCTTTGAGATTTACTAAAGTTTCTTTAATGAATGAGGCTGCCTTTGTATTTGGAGCATAGATATTCAGGATTGATAGTTCCTCTTGGAGGATTTTACCTTTGATGAGTATGAAGTGCCCCTCCCTGTCTTTTTTGATGACTTTGGGTTGGAAGTCAATCTTATCTGATATTAGAATGGCTACTCCAGCTTGTTTCTTCATACCATTTGCTTGGAAAATTGTTTTCCAGCCTTTCATTCTGAGGTAGTGTCTATCTTTTTCTCTGAGATGAGTTTCTTGTAAGCAGCAAAATGTTGGGTCTTGTTTGTGTAGCCAGTTTGTTAGTCTATGTCTTTTTATCGGGGAGTTGAGTCCATTGATATTAAGAGATATTAAGGAAAAGTAATTGTTGTTTCCTGTTATTTTTGTTGTTAAAGTTGGCATTCTGTTCTTGTGGCTGTCTTCTTTTAGGTTTGTTGAGGGATTACCTTCTTGTTGTTTCTAGGGCGTGGTTCCTGTCCTTGTATTGGTTTTTTTCTGTTATTATCCTTTGAAGGGTTGGATTCGTGGAGAGATAATGTGTGAATTTGGTTTTGTCGTGGAATACTTTGGTTTCTCCATCTATGTTAATTGAGAGTTTGGCTGGGTATAGTAGCCTGGGCTGGAATTTGTGTTCTTTTAGTGTCTGTATAACATCTGTCCAGGATCTTCTGGCTTTCATAGTCTCTGGTGAAAAATCTGGTGTAATTCTGATAGGCTTGCCTTTATATGTTACTTGGCCTTTTTCTCTTACTGCTTTTAGTATTCTATCTTTATTTAGTGCATTTGTTGTTCTGATTATTATGTGTCGGGAAGTATTTCTTTTCTGGTCCAGCCTATTTGGAGTTCTGTAGGCTTCTTGTATGTTCACGGGCATCTCTTTCTTTAGATTTGGGAAGTTTTCTTCTATAATTTTGTTGAAGATGTTTGCTGGTCCTTTGAGTTGAAAATCTTCATTCTCATCCACTCATATTATCCGTAGGTTTGGTCTTCTCATTGTGTCCTGTATTTCCTGGATGTTTTGAGTTAGGATCTTTTTGCATTTTCCATTTTCCTTGATTGTTGTGCCCATGTTCTCTATGGAATCTTCTGCACCTGAGATTCTCTCTTCCATCTCTTGTATTCTGTTGCTGATGCTTGCATCTATGGTTCCAGATTTCTTTCCTAGGGTTTCTATCTCCAGTGTTGCCTCATTTTGGGTTTTCTTTATTGTGTCTACTTCCCTTTTTAGGTCTAGTATGGTTTTGTTCATTTCCATCATCTGATTGGATGTGTTTTCCTGTTTCTCTTTAAGGACTTCTACCAGTTTGGTTGTGTTTTCCTGTTTTTCTTTAAGGACTTGTAACTCTTTAGCCATGTTCTCCTGTAGTTCTTTAAAGTCCTTCTTGATGTCCTCTACCATCATCATGAGATATGCTTTTAAATCCAGGTCTAGTTTTTCAGGTGTGTTGGGGTGCCCTGGACTGGGCGAAGTGGGAGTGCTGGGTCCTGATGATGGTGAGTGGTCTTGGTTTCTGTTAGTAAGATTCTTACCTTTACCTCTCGCCATCTGGTAATCTCTGGAGTTGTTATAGTTGTCTCTGTTCAGAGGTTGTTCTTCTGGGGATTCTGAGTATCCTCTGTCAGCAGACCTGGGAGACAGGCTCTCTCCTCTGAGTTTCAGTGGTTAGAGCACTCCCTGCTGACAAGCTTTCCTCTTAAAGGGAAGGTGTACAGATATCTGGGGTTTGGACCTCCTCCTGGCCGAAGAAGAAGGCGGAAAACAGGACCTTTCCCAGATGCTGTGTTGCTTTGGCAGGTCACAGAAGCTGTAGGCTTCTGTGGTACACACTCTCAGCTGTGCAGACTAAGTTCCTAAGTTCAGTGGAGTCCTGGATCCAAGATGTGCTCCCTGCTCCTGAGGCAGAGGGCTCCTGTGCAGGGCAGACCGCTGTCTTCCAGCTAGGAGGGTGCTGGATGTCTGTGGCCCCAAAAGGGTGCTGCCTCAGCAGCTCTGTGGCTCCCGCCTGTCCCAGAAGCTGTCTGCCTCTGTGGTCCTCACTCTAACCTGTACAGACTAAGTTCGGCGGAGTCCCGGAGCCAAGATGGCGCTCCCTGCAGGGCAGGTCACTGTTCTCCGGCTGGGAGGGTGTCGGATGTCTGCGGCCCCAAAAGGGTGCTGCCTCAGCTGCTCTGTGGCTCCCGCCTGTCCCAGAAGCTGTCTGCCTCTGTGGTCCTCACTCTGACCTGTACAGACTAAGTTCGGCGGAGTCCCGGAGCCAAGATGGCGCTCCCTGCAGGGCAGGTCACTGTCCTCCGACTGGGAGGGTGCCGGATGTCTGCGGCCCCTAAAGGGTGCTGCCTCAGCAGCTCTGTGGCTCCCGCCTGTCCCAGAAGCCATCTGCCCCCGTGGTCCTCACTCTGACCTGTACAGACTAAGCTCGGCGGAGTCCCGGAGCCAAGATGGTGCTCTCTGCAGGGCAGGTCACTGTCCTCCGACTGGGAGGGTGCTGGATGTCTGCGGCCCCAAAAGGGTGCTGCCTCAGCGGCTCTGTGGCTCCAGCCTGTCCCAGAAGCTGTCTGCCTCTGTGGTCCTCACTCTAACCTGTAGACTAAGTTCGGCGGAGTCCCGGAGCCAAGATGGTGCTCTCTGCAGGGCAGGTCTCTGTCCTCCGGCTGGGAGGGTGCCGGAAGTCTGGGGCCTCAAAAGGGTGCTGCCTCAGCGGCTCTGTGGCTCCCGCCTGTCCCAGAAGCTGTCTGCCTCTGTGGTCCCCACTCTGACCTGTACAGACTAAGTTCGGCGGAGTCCCGGAGCCAAGATGGCGCTCCCTGCAGGGCAGGTCACTGTCCTCCGACTGGGAGGGTGCCGGATGTCTGCGGCCCCTAAAGGGTGCTGCCTCAGCGGCTCTGTGGCTCCCGCCTGTCCCAGAAGCTGTCTGCCTCTGTGGTCCTCACTCTAACCTGTAGACTAAGTTCGGCGGAGTCCCGGAGCCAAGCGGAGTACAAATTTTTGAATTGAGATCTTACTTTTTTAAATTTTAATCAGTCTCCATTTTCATTTCTAATTTTGTTGAAACTTTATATTGTTCTCCTTGTTTCTGATTGATTGATTTCAGCCTTGAGTTTGACTGTTTCTTGCCATCTACTTCTCTTTGGGTGTGTTTGCTTCTTTTGTTCTAGAGATTTCTGGTGTGCTATTAAGTTGCTAGTATGTTATTTCTTCATTCTTTTTTCTAAATGAAGGCACTCAGTACTACAAATTTTCCCCTTAGTGCTGCTTTCATTGTGTCTAAAAAGTTGGGGTATAGTATACCTTCATTTTCATTTAGTTCTAGAAAATCTTTAATATTTTTCTTCATTTCTTCCCTGACCGAGATACCATTGAGTAGAACTGTTGAGTTGCCATGAGTATGTGGGCTTTCTGTTGTTTCTGTTGTTATTGAAGTCTAGCCCTACTCCATAGTGATCTGATAGAATGCAATGATTTATTTCAAACTTCTTTTATCCGTTGAATCTTGCTTTGTTTGTAATTTTTAATAATTTCTAGAAGCCTAACACTTTCTGAAAGTCGTTTATTTATTTTTGTCATGCGTCTATCCCATGAATATAGGGTACACTTTTAACTTATTATGTAGTTTGAAGGCCACCATTATTTGCCTAAATTGACTATTTATTATATATGTGCTTGAGTCATAAATACTGTATCAAAAATAAAGGAGATTGGACACTTTGCATATTAATACAGAATGGAGTTTGTATCACAAAGATGAAAAACATACCCTTTAGAACCAACTGTCCTAAAGGGCTGTGAGCAATGAGTTCTAATTAGTACATAGATCTGGAACTCTGATGTATAATGTTTGTGGGTGTCTGTATGTTTGTGTAGACATTCGCTAATGTATAAGGCTTCACACTTTTATTTTTTTTAAGCATACTTTCTTGATTTCATATCTTATTCTTTTGAAAAGATTTTCTAGAAATGTGTGAAGTAACTTGTTTTTGTCAACACTATAATTAGCCACTTATTTTTAGGGCTGAATCTTAATGAGTCATTTCATGTTCTTAATTAAAAGTGTCTGAGCATGGCACTGAGCTGTAGAACAAATAGACAAATTAAGTCCATTTTGCAAGATAGTTCATTTGCACTTTAAATACATAATTTAAACATTGAAATTAAGCCCCAAGATTAATACTATAAAAAAGAGAAACCTAATACTCAAGAATTTTTTATGTCAAGGAATCACTCTACATTCATAGTTTTTGACTAAGTACTAAAATTTTTGGAGCAATCTATCTCAATTATTATTCTCGTTCTTGTATTTACTTTTAAATCACCCATATCCTAAGCTGTTTGTCATTCTCATCCTACTCCATGCCACTTGCCACATTACTTTATTCATTCAATTATCTACTTTCCTATATTTTATCTTACACAATTAGGTTTTTTTTATATATCCAGTTATTTATCAAAAATGAAATAAAAAGCATTATATACTTATTACTGTGTTTTCTACTTTTTCAGTGTTTTGTTACATTTTAAAAGTCAACATACAATGATCTCAATGGAAAAGTATTAAGAAAAAGTTTAGACAGTCAATAGTGGTGCTAACTGCTTCAATCTCTGTGAGTTCATATGAGCTTTGCTTATATGTTTTAGAGGGCCTAGTTCTCTTGGTGTCCTCTGCTCTCTGTTTCATCTACTCTGCCTTTATGAGAGAGTTTTATTGAATATAGAATTATCTTGATAGGGTATTTAATATAATAGTAAAAACAGTTATCTTTATGTAGTCATCTGTCATTTGCACTCATTTTTCCACTCATTAGTATTATTTCTAATTTTTTCTCCCTCTCCTCACCATTACATGAGTCTCAGAAATTCTGTATGTTTTTCACTGAGGAGAGCACATTACATGGCTGCTTTCATACAGAGGACTGACACACAGATAAAACTCAGAGCTGTTCTGCTTATGTCCTAGGTATTACAACAACTAACAGGGATAGAAATATTGCAAAAATGTTTCTAGTCAACTATTTCTAAGTGGAAGAAGTAAGTGTTGTAGGATCCAATATAAAAGACCAGGGCTGGGGAACCTCACAAAATTTTCATTGATTATATCAGGTGGATTCTGAGTCAGTCAGAGAACTAACCTCCTGACGTTTTCATAATATACACATCTTGAATGCAGTTTATGCTCTCTCCTCTCATATCAATCCTAGTATTTCCTCATCCACTCAGTCTCCCCTACTCTTATTTTTCTTTCCAGAGAAAAGCTTCCCGTAGACATGAACCAGCCCTAGCATAATGAGTTGCATTTAGAATAGATACTTCCTCTCCATTTAAGACTAGACATGAACTGAGTTGGAGAAAAGGGCCCTAAGAGCAGGGAACAGAGATAGGTCTTGCTCTCTAAGTTAGGAGTCCCAGAAGAACACCAAGCTACACAAACATACCATATGTACAGAATACTAGGTCTGTCACGTGAAGGCTTGCTGCTTGGCAGTTCAGTCTCTTTGAGGTCCTATAAACCCAGGTTAGTTGATTATATTCGTGTGTGTGTGTGTGTGTGTGTGTGTGTGTGTGTGTGTGTGTTCTTGACCATCCTGTCTGATACAATCTTTTCTCCCTCTCTCCCTGAGCACCACCCAATGTTTGACCTGGGTCTCTGCATCTGTTTCTACTAGTTGCTTGATAAAGACTCTCTGAGGACAATTGGGCTCAGACCCAGTGTATCGGTATAGTAGAATATCATTAGGCATCATTTCATTAACATTTTTGCCTCTTCAGTCATGTTTGGTATGTTCCAATACCTTCCAACTTCCTCACCCATCCAACTCAATGCCTTCCTTTTCTTTCAAAAACTAACAGGCAAACACAAAATAATATTTTTTTAAAAAGTAAAAAACACAATAAACACACAAAATAATGAAAACACAAAAATAAGAAGCCATTATATATATATACATATATATATATATATATATATATATATATGTATATATATATATATGTGTGTGTGTGTGTGTGTGTGTGTGTGTATGTGTGTGTGTGTGTGTGTGAAAAACAAGTAAGATTTAAAAAATATTTAAACAGAGCTGAATTTTATAGAGATATTGTTTGAATTTAGATTTATCTTGAAATACCTTTTCCCCATCTATATTGATTGAGATTCATGTTGTGTATGGTATACTTGGTTAGTAACTGTGGGTTTTTAGTAGTTCTTAGATATCTGTCTAGACCCTTCTAGATTTTAAAGTATTTGATAAGAAATTGAGTGTATTTCTGATAGACCTGCCTTGTATATTTCCTATTCCTATTCCCTTGAAGCTTTTAATAGTTTCTTTGTTGTTAGTTTTGTGTTTTGAATATAATGTACCAGGAGCATTTTCTTTTCTGGTCTGGTCTAACTAATGTTTTATAAGCTTCATGTATATTTGTAGGCATCTCTTTCTTTAGATTGGGAAACTTTTCTTCTATGATTTTGTTGAAAGTATTTTCTTGGAGCTGGGACTCTTCAGCTTCTTCTATTACTACTATTTTTAATTTGGTCTTTTCATGGTGCCCCAGATACTGGATGATTTGTTTCAGAAATTTTTATAGATTTAACATTTTCTTTTATTGATATATTAATTCCTTTTACTGTGCTGTCTATGCCTTAGATTCTCTCTTTCACTTCCTGTATTCTCTTGGTGATACTTGTGTCATTTGTTCCTGTTCTGCTCCCTAGATTTTCCATTTCCAAGATACCCTCAGTGTGTTTTGCTTTTGTTTATGTTTTTATTAATTCTATTTAGACATCCAGGTTGTCCATGATCATTTCTTTCTTTCTTTCTTTCTTTCTTTCTTTCTTTCTTTCTTTCTTTCTTTCTTTCTTTCTTTCTTTCTTTCTTTCTCTCTTTCTTTCTTTCTTTCTTTCTTTCTTCATTGGCTTTTTGAGACAGGGTTTCTCTGTGTATCCCTGGCTGTCCAAGAACTCACTCTGTAGAACAGGCTGGCCACGAACTCTGAAATCTGCCTGCCTCTGACTCCCAAGTGCTGGGATTAAAGGAGTGCTCCACCACCACCCAGCCATGATTTAATTTATTTCCTTCCCTTCTTTAGTTGTATTTTCTGTATGGCTTTAAGGGATTTATTTTTTGTTCTTATTTAAAGGCCTCTATCTGATTGTCTTCTCCTGTGTTTATTCATTCCCTCTTTAAAGTTCTCTATCATCTAATAAGGTAAGGCAATTTTCTGTTTTTTTTTTAATGATAATATATTTTATTATATATATTCTTCATTTACATTTCGAATGCTACCCCCTTTCCTATTTTCCTCTCTGAAAATCCCCTATCCCAGCCCACCTCCCCCTGCTCTTCAACAAAACCACTCCTGCTTCCTGGCCCTGGCATTCCCCTATACTGGGGCATATAATCTTCACAAGACCAAGGGCTTCTCTTACCATTGATGGCCTACTAGGGCACCCTCTGCTACATATACAGTGAGAGACACTAGTCCCACCATGTGTTTTCTTTGATTGAAGGTTTAGTTCCAGTGAAATCTGGGGGTACTGGTTAGTTCACATTGTTGTTCCTACTATAGGGCTGCAGCCCCCTTCAGTTCCTTGGATAATTTCTCTAGATCCTTTATTAGAGAAACTGTGCTCCATCCAATAGATGATTGTGAGCATCCACTTCTGTATTTGCCAGGCACTGGCATAATCTCAGAGGAGACAGCTATATCAGGGTCCTGTCATCAAAACCTTGTTGGCATCTGCAATACTGTCTGGGTTTGGTGGTTGTTTATGTGAAGGATGCCCAGGAGGGGCAGTCTCTGGATGGTCCTTCCTTCTGTCTCACCTCCAAACTTTGTCTCTGTAACTCCTCCCACGGGTATTTTGTTCCCCCTTTTAAGAATGATCAAAGTATCGATACTTTGGTCTTCCTTTCTCTTGAGTTTCATGTGTTTTGCAAATTGTATCTTGGATGTTCTGAGTTGCTGGGCTAATATCCACTTGTCAGTGAGTGCATATCATGTGCGTTCTTTTGTGATTGGGTTACCTCACTCAGAATGATATCCTCCTGATCCATCCATCTGCCTAAATATTTCATAAATTCAGTGTTTGTAATAGGTAAGTAGTACTCCATTGTGTAAATGTTCCACATTTTTTGTATCCATTCCTCTGTTGAGGGACATCTAGATTCTTTCCAGGTTCTGGCTATTATAAGGCAGGCTGCTATGAACATATTGGAGTATGTATCCTAATTACAAGTTGGAATATTTTTCTGGGTATATGCCCAGGAGTGTTATTGCTGGATCTTCTGGTAGTACTATGTCCAATTTTCTAAGGAACTACAAAAATGATTTCTAGAGGGACCAGCTTGCAGTCTCAACAGCAATGGAGGAGTATTTCTCTTTCTCCACATCCTTACCAGCATCTGCTGTCACCTGAATTTTTTATCTTAGCCATTCCAACTAGTGTGAGGTGGAATCTCAGGGTTGTTTTGATTTGCATTTCCCTGATGATTAAGTATGTATAACATTTTTTTTCAAGTGCATGTGAGCCATTCTGTATTCCTCAGTTGAGAAATATTTCTTCAGCTCTGTACCCCATTTTTAAATAGTGCTGTTTGGTTTTCTGGAGTCCATCTTCTTGAGTTTTTTATATATGTTGGATGTTAGTCCCCTAAAGGATTTAGGATTGGAAAAGTCTGTTGGTGACCTTTTTGTCTTAATGACAGTGTCCTTTGCCTTACAGAAGCTTTGCAATTTTATGAGGTCCCATTTGACAGTTCTTGATATTACAGCACAAGCAGTTGCTGTTCTGTTCAGGAATTTTTCCCCTGTGACTATATCTTCAAGTTTTTTCCCCACTTTCTCCTCTGTAAATTTCATTGTCTCTGGTTTTATGTGAGTTCCTTGATACACTTAGACTTCAGCTTTGTACAAGGAGATAACAATGAATCAATTCACATTCTTCTAAATGATAACTGCCAGTTGAGCCAGCAGCATTTCTTGAAAATGCTGTGTTTTTTCCACTGGACAGTTTTAACTCATTTGTCAAAGATTAAGTGACCACATGTGTGTGGGTGGATTTCTGGGTCTTCAATTCTATTCCATTGATCTACCTGTCTGCTGCTGTACAAGTTCCATGCAGTTTTTATCACAACTGCTCTCTAGTACAGCTTGAGGTCAGGGATGCGGATTCCACCACAGGTTCTTTTAATGTTGAGAATAGTTTTTTGCTATCTAAGGAGATGATCATGTGACTTTGTCTTTGAGTTTGTTTATATACTGGATTACGTTGATGGTTTTCCATATACTAAACCATCCCTTTATCCCTGGGATGAAACCTACTTGATCATGATAGCTGATCGTTTTGATTGTTCTTGGATTCAGTTTGGGAGAATTTTATTGAGTATTTTGGCATCAGTATTCATAAGAGAATTTGGTTTAAAAATACTTTCTGTGTTCGGTCATTGTGTGGTTTACGTATCATAGGAATTGTGGCTTCATAGAATGTACTGGGTAGAGTACCTTCTGTTTCTATTTTTTGGAATAGTTTGAGGAGTTTTGTAATTAGGTCTTCTTTGAAGGCATGATTGACCTCTGCACTACACCCATTTGGTTCTGGGCTTCTTTTGGTTGAGAGACTATTAACAAGTTCTTCTATTATTTTTAGGGGATATAGGACTCTTTAGATCATTAATCTTATCCTAAATTAACTTTGGTACCAGGTTTTCCAGTTTTGTTGATTATAGCCTTTTGTAGTAGGATCTGATGAGGTTTTGGATTTCCTCAGGTTCTGTTGTTATGTCTCCCTTTTCATTTCAGATTTTGTTAATTAGGATATTGTCCATGTGGTGTGCCCTCTAGTGAGTCTGGCTAAGGGTTTATCTATCTTGTTGATGTTCTCAAAGAACCAGCTCCTGGTTTGGTTGGTTCTTTGAATAGTTCTTTTTGTTTCCAATTGTTTGATTTCAGCCCTGAGTTTGATTATTTCCAGCCATCTACTCCTCTTGGTTGAATTTGGTTCCTTTTGTGCTAGAGCTTTTAGGTGTGCTGTAAAGCTGCTAGTGCATGCTTTCTCTAGTTTCTTTTTGGAGGCATTCAGAGCTATGAGTTTTCCTCTTAAGCATGCTTTCATTGTGTCCCATAAGGTTGGGTATATTTTGGCTTCATTTTTATTATACTCTCAAAAGCCTTTTCTTTCTTTCTTTCTTTCTTTCTTTCTTCCTTGACCAAGTTATTACTGAGTACAGTATTTTTCAGCTTCCACATGTATGTGGTCTTTCTATTATTTATGTTTTTATTGAAGGTCATCCTTAGTCCCTGCTGATTTGATAGAATGCATGGGATTATTTAAATGTTTTTTATCTGTTGAGCCTGTTTTGTGACCAATTATATGGTCAGTTTTGGAGAAGGTTCCATGATGTGCTGAGAAGAAAGTATATCCTTTCATTTTAGGATAAAATGTTCTATAGATATCTGTTAACTCCATTTGATTCATAACTTCTGTTAGTTTTTACTGTGTGTCTATTTAGTTTATTTTTCCAGGATCTGTCCATTGATGAGAGTGGGGTGGTAAGTTTCCCACTTTAATTGTGTGGTGTGCATTTCCCACTTTAATTGTGTGGTGTGCAGTATGTGCTTAGAGCTTTACTAAAGTTTCTTTAATGAATGTGGATGTCTTTGCATTTTGAGCATAGATGTTCAGATTTGAGATTTTATTTTGGTAGCATTTACCTTTGATATGTATGAAGTGCCCCTTCTTGTCTTTTTTGATAACTTTGGGTTGAAAGTCGATTTTATTCGATATTTGAATGGCTACTCCAGCTTGTTTCTTGGGACCATTTACTTATAAAATTGTTTCCCAGCCTTTTCCTCAGAGGAAGTGTCTGTCTTTATCCCTGAGGTGGGTTTCCTATATACAGCAAAATGTTGGGTCCCGTTTATATGGCCAATCTGTTAGTCTATGTCTTTTTATTTGGAAATTGAGTCCATTTATGTGAAGAGATATTAAGGAAAAGTAATTGTGGTTCCTGTTATTTTTGTTTTTCATAATAGGGATTCTGTTCTTGTTGGTATTTTATTTTAGGTTTGTTGAAGGAATACTTTCTTGCTTTTTCTAGGGTGTAGTTTCTCTCCTTGTGTTGCAGTTTTTCTTTTATTATTCTTTGAAGGGCTGGATTCATGGAAAGATACTGTGTGAATTTGGTTTTGTCATGGAATACTTTGGTTTCTCCATCTATGCTAAATAAGTGTTTTGCTGGGTATAGTAGCCTGGGCCAGCATTTGTGTTCTCTTAAGGTCTGTATAACATCTGTCCAGGATCTTCTGGCTTTCATAGTCTCTGGTGAGAAGTCTGGTGTAAATCTAATAGGTCTGCCTTTATATGTTATTTGACATTTTTCCATTACTGCTTTTAATATTCTACCTTTATTTAGTGCATTTGTTTCTCTGATTATTATATGTGGGAAGAATTTCTTTTCTCATCCATTCTATCTGGATTATTGTAGGCTTCTTGTATTTTCTTGGACATCTCTTTCTTTAGGTTAGGGAATTTTTCTTCTATATTTTTTTGAAGATATTTACTTGCCCTTTAAGTTGAAAATCTTCATTCTCATGTATACCTATTATCCTTATGTTTTGTCTTCTCATTTTGTCCTGAATTTCCTGAATGTTTTGAGTTAGGATCTTTTCGCATTTTGAATTTTATTTGATTTTTGTGTCCATGTTTTCTATGGAATCTTCTGCACCTGAGAGTCTCTATTCCATTCTCCTATTCTGTTGGTGATGCTCGCATCTATGGCTCCTGATTCCTTTCCTAGGAATTCTATCTCCAGAGTTGTCTCCTTTTGTGATTTGTTTGTTTGTTAGTTTTTGTTTCTACTTCCATTTTTTTGATCTTGGATGGTTTTGTTCAATTCCTTCACCTGTTTGATTGTGTTTTCCTGTAATTCTTTAAGGGATTTTTGTGTTTCCTCCTTAAGGACTTCTACCTGTTTAGCTGTGTTCTCCCTGTATTTCTTAAGGGAGTTATTAATGTCCTTCTTAAAGTCATCTACCAGTATTATGAGATATGATTTTTAAATCTGAATCTTGCTTTTCTGGTATGTTGGATATCCAGGAACCACTGTGGTGAGAGTACTGTGTTCTGATGATGCAGAGTGGTCTTGGTTTCTGTTGGTAAGGTTCTTAATTTTGCCTTTTACCATCTGGTAATCTCTCTGTTGTTAGCTGTCTCTGGCTAGAGCTTGTTCCTCCTGTGAGTCTGTTAGCCTCTTTCAGCCTTCTTGGGAGACCAGCTCTCTCTTGAGACTGGGTGTAAGAGCACTCCCTGGAGGCCAACTCTCACCTGGCAGGAAAGGTGCACAGAGGACTGAGGATCAGCTTTATCTCCTGGCTGAGGATGAAGGCCAGTAGGGATCCTGTCCAAGAAACACTGTTGCTTCTTCCTCCAGCACACTTTCCTGTGTGGACCCACCTCAGAGAGACCCCATATAGAAAAATCAAGAGAATTTCCTTGTGTTTCAGTTTTCTTTAGACATTCAAGGCTTGCTATAATGGGAAAGCTGTTCTTTAGAGGTGTCATGGAGCTGTGGCTTTTGTTGATTTTGTTCTTTCTAGGGCCTTTAGTCACTTAGACAGTTTTGATCTCTGTATGTTCTTGTTGTAGGAGGTATTGGATGTGGGTTGAACCTTTATGGTCCTCTTGTAGCAGGCCTATGATGGTTATCCTTTGGTTGGATGTTTCTGAACCTGGAGGTTTGTATGGTTCAAGAGCTTCTAGTCTTATTAAGGTAGGCCGAGAGGTGTCAGGAGAATAAAGGTCTCCCTGGACTATCAGGGTGCTCAGCAAAGCTTGGGTTGGCCCATTGGGCCCAGACTGCAGGTAAGATGAGTGGAGGAAGGAAAGGTAACCTATATGATTCAAGAGTCTGATGTAGGTGGAGGAGAGGAGGAAGAAGAATGGAGATCTCTGTGTTATAGTAGGCTGCTCAGGGCAGCTTCTATTTGGTTTCATTTATAGACTTGACTAATTTATTGTAAAACTAATTTTAAAATTAAAAAGACTCTGGTAACCTTTAATTTCATAAAAACATTTTCCAATTAAGTGGTTTATTGATTATAAAAATCGACAAAAAGACAACTCAAGACAATTATTTTTTTCTCAAGTGCTAGTGGAACCACTAAAATGCAATGTGTGGGTAAAATTAAATGAAAATATACTATTTTCACTTCTATATTAAAAACCACTATTTCTTTATGAAATTTTTAAAAATTGAAATAATTAAAGGCATAATTTTGAAGTATTACATGATTTTCTTCAGTAAATAATAGGATGTTTGTCCATAAATATTTAATAATAGGAAAGTTCATATCCAAGCTGCAGTCTAGAAGAAAACAATTATTATGCATGTCATTGAGAAACACAATAAAAGATAAGTGCAAAATGATCCTTTAGTAATTATCAAAATATGACAAGGAAACCATTTGAAATGGAAAAACATTTCAAAGAACAGAAAAAAAAATCTGCACAAAATGTTTTTAGGGTTAGGAAGTATGCAACTTAGGGAAATATCCATGAAAATATCAGCTGTTCATCCTGACACAAAAGCCCATTTTAAAACATAAGATTAGATAAAAGAAAGATGATTAGTTTTTAAAAGAGCAAGTGTACTGTTCTTGCATTAGTAATATTGGTGTAATAACAAACAATGACTTTGAAAAAATATTTTAAAAACTAATGGTTATGATACAAGCCTATCAACAGATGCTGTATTCTCTCTCTCTCTTTCTCTATCTCTTTCTCTCTCTCTTTCTCTCTCTCTTTCTTTCTCTCTTTCTTTCTTTCTTTCTTTCTTTCTTTCTTTCTTTCTTTCTTTCTTTCTTTCTTCCTTTCTTTGTACAGGGTTTCTCTGTGTAGCCCTGGCTATCCTGGAACTCACTCTGTAGACCAGGCTGGCCTCAAACTCAGAAATCTGCCTGCCTCTGCCTCCCAAGTGCTGGGATTAAAGGCGTGCACCACCACTCCCATCTGATGCTGCATTTTCAATCACATAAAAAGCAAATGAAGGTATATGTAGATTAGCAGATGTATGCATGACTATTGTAATTTTATGATAACAGTAATGAGACAAACTTTCAAAATTTATCAAAAAAAGAATAGATAAGCTTATTATAATATGCACACATTCATATCATTAATTATACAACTTATGAAAATAATGAGTACATTATACACATCTGTAACATATTTAAATGTCAACTGTCATAACATTAATAAAGATAAAGTCTAAAGGAGGCAAAATTAAAACCCTTGGTACTTATATAATATTAACAAGCAGGCAAATTTAATCCAGAGAGACAAAATGCAGACAGTTGTTATATATGGTAAGTTAACATAGTATTAAAGGGAATAGCCAAAAAAGTGTCATGTAAAGTTATTAAATAACTATCAGCACTGCATTTAAAATGTTTTTGTCATGTACATTCCTATTCTCTCAATACATATGGCATTGAAACAAGGGACTCTCAAACAAAAACCTGGCTTGCTCTAAAAAGCTAAATTGTGTCTTAAAAAATAAAACAAGGTCCAACATAAAACAACAATTGCAATTTTTGACTAACTGCACTCATAATATGTAATTATTTGTACTAAGTTTGGAATTATTGTTCTTATTCTGTAAGTATTTAGCCTCAAACAAATAGTGTTTTTTGGAAAGATCTAATATTATAATTTAAAATAAATGTTAATATACAATATGGAGAGATGTCTTGATGGTAATGAGAGTATATCATTCTTGCAGAGAACCTGAATTCATCTTCTAGCACTGCATTGAAAAGATCAGATGACCTGTAACTCCAGCTAAATAAGGCCCAATACAGCCTTCAGAGGAGGCAACATAAACATGCATATAACTGCCCTCCTCCAACACATTACCTATACATACTTATTTTGATCTAATTTATGAACTATAGCTATTCTCAATATTTAGTGTTGTAAAATTGTAGAATAATATATTTATAAACATTACCAAACAATGCCATTTTCAAATAGAAATAGCATTCCTATCATACTTTTTAAAATCTAATTAATTAAAGCTAGTATTCTATTCCAAGGTTATAATTATACTAAACAAATTCATATGGATAACATTTCTATTAAATTTGAGATCACAGTTTTTCTTGGAAAACTATATGTATAAATTTATACAGAAGAATAATAATTTTAATAGGGTAAAATATTTTTATAAAAACGTAGCATTTAAATGACATATTTTATTATTCACTAAAATTGTACTTAAAAGTGTAAAGAATTTAGAACTGAAATACTTCAGGTTAAAAAAAAATCATGTCTTTTGCTTAGTGTGAGTTATGTAGGATTCATTTCTTATGCTCTTTCTCCTTTTTCTAAAAAGGAAATGTCATTTCAAATTAAGATAGAGGGGAACAATTTTCATGCCAGGCTTTCAGCACTGATAACCCTGCATTAGGAGATAAAAGGATGTTTTGTGAAGCTGTAAACATGCAAAGTCTTGATGTACATGGGAGATAAAAAGTTCTAGTTAAGGAAACTTTGAAAGTATTTGCCCTTAAATAAGCAAATGCATTTGCCATATAGAGTTGTAAAATGCACTCAGTCAGTCATGCGAGTTACAGATTCTTTTCAAATTTTTTCTTATACTCACATATTTTAACTTTGGCTTTGTTTTTAAGAAGAAGGCATAATACATTTTTGTAAGGATATGAAAAATTTTAAGTTTTATATATGTATACAACATAGTTTTTCCACTCCTACACCTCATCATCAGCTTCCAAATAACCTCAGGGCCTCTCAGCTCATCTTCCTGTAGATCTCCTGACTCTTTATTTCTTATCATTATGATTAGCTTCCTTGAGTCCACAGGCACATCAATGTGGGGCCACCAACTGGCATGCTATCTTTGGTAATTAGTATTTCAGATCTTGATGAAAAGCACAAATTTGCTTGCACACATTAATTAAAATATATTTCATTTGTTTTCATTCATTCATTCATTCATTCATTCATGCAGGTGGAGAAAAGAACATGCCATCTTGCATGTGTTGAAGGAAAGGACAAGTGAGAAGCTGCTTCTCTGCCTCAGTACAGGAAATCACAGATGGAACTCAAGAAATCAGACTTGGCAACAATCTCTCTTATCTGCCTAGTTGTTTGACTGAATCATGTCCTGGGGAGGGGGTAGGAGTAATATGCTATCTAAATTGGTTATTTCTGTATTATTTTGTTGAAGGATATCACAGGAACTTGAAGAATTAACAATCTGCTGGCGGTGTGCACCTTCCCTGCCAGAGAAGAGCTTGCCTCCAGGATTTGCTCTGACACTGAGACTCAGGTGAGATCACCATTTTCTCTCCTGTGTCTATCTAAGGAGGATCGACTCAGGATAACACAGGCTGCAGAAGGAGCAGACATTCTGGGACAGGGTCCTACAGGCCTACATCTGCAGCAAGGAGGTGGAGCTAATCCTCAGTCCTCTGTGGACATTCCCTGCCAGAGGAGAGCTTGGCTCCAGGGTTTGCTCTGACACTGGGATTCAGGTGAGATCCCCATTTTCTCTCTGGTGTCTCTCTAAGGCCTGTCCACTCAGGAGTTCACAGCCTGCAGAAGCAGCAGAACAGCTAGGACAGGGTTATACAGGCCTACATCTGCAGCCAGGAGGTAGGGCTGTCCTGCAATACTATGTGCACTGGTCTTGCCAGAAAAAGGCTGGTCTCCCAGGAGTGCTGACACAGGCTTACAGACACACAGAAGGAACAAGCTCCAGCCAGAAACAGCAATAATATCTAACACCAGAGATTACCAGATGGCAAAAGACAAATACAAGAATCTTATCAACAGAAACCAAGACTACCTGGCATCATCAGAACACAGTATTCCCACCATAGTGTGTCCTGTATACCCCAACACACCAGAAAAGCAAGACTAAGATTTAAAATCATCTCATGATGGTGGTAGATGAATTTAATAAGGACATTAATAACTCCCTTAAATAAATACAGGAGAAAACAGTTAAATAGGTTGAAGCCTTTAAAGAAGAAATAAAAAAATCCCTTAAAGAATTACAGGAAAATACAATCAAACAGGTGAAGGAATTAAACAAAACCATCCAGAATCTAAATATGAAAGTAGAAATACTTAAAAAAAATCACAAAGGGAGACAACTCTGGAGGTAAAATATTCTAGGAAAGGAATCAGGAGCCATAGATGTAAACATCACCTACAGAATATAAGGGATGGAAGAGAGAATCTCATGTGCAGGAGATTCCATAGAAATCATAGAGACAGAAATCAAAGAAAATGAAAAAAAAAATTCCTAACTAAGAATATCTAGAAAATCCAGGCCAAAATGAGAATAGCAAATCTAAGGACAGTAAGTATAGATGAGAATGAAGATTTTCAACTTAAAGGGCAAATAAATATCTTCAACAAAATTATAGAAGAAAACTTCCCTAACCTAAAGAAAGGGATGCCATGAACATACAAGAAGCCTACAGAACTCCAAATAGACTGGATGAGAAAAGAAATTCCTCACAACACATAATAATTAGAACAACAAATACAGTAAACAAAGATAGATTTAATAGAAGTAATGGAAAAAGGCCAGGTAACATATAATGGCAGACTTATCAGAATTCCACCAGACTTCTCACCAGAGACTAAAAAAGTCAGAAAATCCTGAACAGATATCATACAGACCCTAAGAGAACACAATTACCAGCCAGACTACTATACCCAGCAAAACTTTCAAATACCATAAATGGAGGAACCAATGTATTCAAAGACTATATCAAATTTACACAATATCTTTCCATGAATCCAACCCTTCAAATGATAATAAAGGGAAAAATCCAACACAAGGAGGCAAACTACACCCTAGAAAATGCAAGAACATAATCTTTCAACAAACCTAAAAGAAGATAGCCACATGAACATAATCCCAACTCTAACAACAGAAACTAAACAGAGACACAGGGAAACTTACAGAAGTTATGAAACAAATGGATTTAAGAGATATCTGTAGAACATTTCATCCTTCTCAGCACATCATGGCACCTTTCCATAGCTGATCATATAATCAGTAGCAAAACAGCCCTCAAGAGATAAAAAAATTATTAAAATAATCCCATGCATGCTATCAGATCACCAGGGACTAAAGCTGATCTTCAATATAAATATAAATAATAGAAAGTCCACATACATGTGGAAGCTGAAAAACACTGTACTCAATGATAACTTGGTCAAGGAAGAAATAAAGGAATAAAAGACTTGTGAGAGTTTAATAAAAATGAAGCCAAAACATATCCAACCTTATGGGACACAATGCAAGCAGTCCTAAGTGGAAAACTCATAGCTCTGAGTACCTCAAAAAAGAAACTAGAGAGAGCATACACTAGCAGCCTGACAGAACAACTCAAGGCTCTACAGCAAAAGGAAGCAAATTCACCCAGGATGAGTAGACAGCAAGAAATAATCAAACTCAGGGCTGAAATCAACCAAGTGGAAACAAAAAGAACTATAAAAAGAATCAACCAAACCAGGAGCTGGTTCTTTGAGAAAATCAACAGCCAGACTAACTAGAGGGCATAGGGACAGTATCCTAATTTAAAAAAGCAAAAGTGAAAAGGCAGACATAACAGAATCTGAGGAAAACCAAGAAATCATCAGATCATACTACAAAATCCTATACTCAAAAAAAATTGAAATTCTGGATGTAATGGACACTTTTCTAGACAGATACCAGGTACACATAAAAAAAAAAAAAAAAAAAAAAAAAAAAAGCCAAGACCAGATGGGTTTGTTGCAGTTTTATCAGACCTTCAAAGAAGACCTATTTCCAATACTCCTCAAACTATTCCACAAAATAGAAACATAAGGTACTCTATCCAATCCATTCTATGAAGCCACATTTACTCTGATACCTAAAACACACAAAGACCGAACAAAGAAAGAGAACTTCAAGCTAATTTCCCTTATAAATATTGATGCAAAAATACTCAATAAAATTCTCACAAACTGAATCCAAGAACACATCAAAGCAATCACCCATCATGTTCAAATAGGCTTCATCCCAAGGATGCAGGGAGGGTTCAACATATTGAATTCCATCAATCCATCAATATAATACACTATATAAACAAAGTCAAAGAAAAAAAAACACATGATCATCTCATTAGATGCTGAGAAAGCATTTGACAAAAGCCAACACCCGTTCTTGATAAAAGTCTTGGAAAGTTCAGGAAATTAAGGCCTATACCTAAACATAAGAAAAGACAGTGTATTATTCAGGGTTCTCTAAAGTCACAGAACTTATGGGTAGTGTCTGTATAGTAAAGGAATTTATTGATGACTTACAGTCTGCAGTCCAACTCCTAACAATTGTATGCAGCAGCTGTGAATATAAGTCCAAGGATCTAGCAGTTGCTCAGTCCCACAGGGCAAACATTCTAATGAGAGAGGGAGGCTTTCTTCTTCCAATGTCCTTAAGTAGTTCTCCAGCAACAGGTGTAGCCCATTTAAAAGGTGTGTGCTACCATACATTTAATCCCAGATGACCTTGAACTCAGAGATCTTCCTGTCTTAGTCTTCTGCGATTCATAGCCACTATGCCTCAAGATCTCTATACCAAGATCCAGGTCAGAAACTTCTATCTCCCAGACCCCAGATTAAGATCACTGATGAGCCTTCAAACTCTGGATTGTAGTTCATTTCAGATATAGTCAAGTTAACAACCAGGAATAGCCACTACAGACAGCATTTTCAACAAATGGTGCTGGCTCAACTGGAGGTTATCATGTAGAAGAATGTGAGTTGATCCATTCTTATCTCCTTGTACAAATATCCAGTCTAAGTGCAACAAGGAACTCCACATAAAGCCAGAGACACTGAAACTTATAGAGGAGAAATCGAGGACGAGCCTTAAAGATATGGGCACATGGGAAAATTTTCTGAACAGAAAATCAATGACTTGAACTGTAAGACCAAGAATTGACAAATGGGATCTCACAAAATTGCAAAGGACACACTGTCAATAAGACAAAAAGGCAACAAACAGATTGGGAAAAGATCCTAAATACGATAGGTGACTAATATTCAATATATACAAAAAAACTCACTAAGTTAGGCTCCAGACAACCAAATAACGCTATAAAAAAATGGGGGTACAGAGTTAAACAGTGAATTCTCAACTGAGTAATATCGAACAGCTGAGAAGCACCTAAAAATGTTCAACATCCTTAATCAGGGAAATGCAAATCATAACAACCTTGAGATTCCACCTCACAACAGTCAGAATGGCTAAGATAAAACAAAACAAAACAAAACAAAAACTCATATGATAGGAAATGCTGGCGAGGATGATGAGAAGGAGGAACACTCTTCCATCACTGGTGGGACTGGAAGGTGGTACAAACTCTCTAGAAATCAGTTTGGCAGTTCCTTAGAAAATTGGACATACTACCACCAGAAGATCCAGCAATACCACTTCTGAGAATATATCCAGAAGATGCTCCAACTTATAATAAGGACACATGCTCCACTATGTCATAGCAGCCTTATTAATAATAGCCAGAAGCTGGAAAATAACTCAGATATCCCTCAACAGAGGATTGGATACAGAAAATATGGTATATTTATACATTGGAGTACTATTTAGCTATTCAAATCAATGAATTTATGAAATTCTTACACACATGTATGGATTTGGAGGATATCATCCTAAATAAGGTAACCCAGTCACAAAAGAAGAAACATGATATGCACTCACAGACAAGTAGATATTAGCCCAGAACTTCAGAATATCCAAGATACAATTTGTAAATCAAATAAAACTCAAGAAGAAGGAAGACCAAAATGTGGATACTCGATCCTTCTTAGAAGGGGGAACAAAATACATATGGAAGGAGTTAAAGAGACAAAGTTCTAAGAAGATGTGGAAATTAAAAGGGGCAGGGGATAGAGGGGGGAAGGGAGGATAGCCCACATGTGGCCAGAGTTCCTCCTATGCTCTGGGCAGGCAGACATGGGAGGGCTGCTGGACAAGTTCCACTCAGCCCAAGGTGAGCATCTAAGACACTGACCCCACTCTGCAGGGGTGGACAAGGGGCAGCCCCCAACCAGAGCCCCAGGATGATACTCTGTAACCCCAGGGTTATGGGAGAAAGGGCTTAGGGAGAGAAGTTCCCACATAGGCGAGAATAAGTGCAGCTCGCCTTGACTGGAGCACAGGAAGGCCTTCTGTCAGGAAATTAGAAACAACTCACTAGAAGAAAGCCTATACCATCAACCAAGCACAGCAGGCTTTGATGAACAGAAACAGTCTATGGTTTTAGAGCTTTGTTGTAGAAAGTCAGGGGGAAAGAGAGAAGGTAGAAAGAGAGAGACTGGCAATGGCCAAGAGGAGAGAAAGGGGAAAAGGAGAGAAAGAAGGAAGGCTAGAGTAAGAGGGTGAGAGAGAGGTTAGGTCGGAAAGTAAGGGGAGTAAGGTGAGTAAGATCAAGATGAATGAGAGAGTGAGGAAGGGTCAAACAGTCCCTCTTAAAGTATGCTGATATCTTTTCTGTTGCTAGGTAACTGGGGAGGAGTCTAGCCTGAAAGTTAGAAGCTTGGGACATTGCCTACGTGACTGCTAGCCATGCTTCTACTTTAGGGGCTGTGGGGGCGGTAACTTCGACAGGATCCAGGGACCAGGAGACATGAGAGAACTCCTTCTGTCCCCTGTAGGTGAATTATCACCACTGGGTCCCAGTGTTCAACACTTCAGCTTCACTGGAGACCAGACTGTCTTTGCATAGCCCAATGAATTACAATAAGACACTGAAGGAATAACCATGCAGAGACTGCCACACCTGGATATAGATTCCATAAACAACCATCAAATCCAGACAATATTGTGGATGCCAACAAGAGCTAGCACACAGGAGCCTGATATAGCTGTCTCCTGAGAGGGTTTGCCAATGCCTAACAAATCCAGAAGTGGATGCTCACAGCCTTCCATTTGACAGAGTACAGGCTCCCTAATGAAGGAGCTAGAGAAAGTATTCAAGGAGCTGAAGGGGTTGGCACCTGCATAAGAGGAACAACACTATGAACTATGTCCCAGAGCTCCCTGCTACTAAACCACCAATGAAAGAAAACACATGCTGGGACTCATGGCTCTAGCTGTATACATAGCAGATGATGGTATAGTAATCAATTGGAGGAGAGGCCCTTTGTCCAGTGAAGGTTCTATGTATAGAGAAATGTCAGGGCCAGGAAGCAGAAGTAGGTATGCTAGGGAGCAGGACGATGGGGTAGTGGTATAAGGGACTTTCAGAGTTGAAACTAGGAAAGGGGATAACATTTGAAATGTAAATAAAGAAAATATCTAGACAAAGGACACCTGCCCGACCAGAGGCTGGGGTTCATTCTGGTTGGTACCACCCTTGGGCCATCTTCAGCACAATCTCAGCGGAGGGCCCCAGAGGACTATCCACAATGCAGGCACTCTAGAATACCTGGGATCTTGGGATCACTGCCAGGAGATAGAGCTCAGACCCAGACCCCTGGACCCCTTCCCTGCCAGAGGAGAGTCAGCCTCCAGGGAGGGCTATAACACAGGGCTCACCCATGCATAGCAACTAGTGTTTTTAACCCCTCTCGTGATTTTTGTCATGGTTCAACTATTTCCTTGTGTGTATTATCATTCTGCTTCCCACCTAGAGGATGAGTATACCAATAGGAGATTGAAAAGAGAGCCAGTATCCCTTACCCTAGCTATGTTGATGGGGGTAGGTCTTACAGTGGGAGTAGGAACAGAGTTATCGGTCTTAATTGAGGGTAGACAAGGAATCCAGTCTTTAAGAGAAGCTATAAATGAAGATCTAGGGATGTTGGAAAAATCTATAGATGCCTTAGAAAAATCTTTAACCTCTCTGTCAGAGGTAGTATTGCAAAATAGAAGAGGCCTAGATTTATTGTTTTTAAAAGGAGGACTTTGTGCGGCCCTAAAAGAAGAATGCTGTTTCTATGCAGACCACAAGGGAATAGTCAGAGATTCTATGCAGAAATTAAGGGAAAGATTGGAAAGGAGAAAGCAAGATCAAGCAGCTCAACAGGGATGGTTCGAGTCATGGTACTCTAAATCTCCGAGGATGACCACTTTACTTTCTGTTTTAGCCGGACCAATTCTTATTATATGCTTGGTTTTAATTTTTGACCCCTGCTTAATAAATAAGGGAATTGCTTTTGTTAAAGATAGAGTGAATGCAGTGCAGCTTATAACCCCCTAGCTTCTGAGCCTCGTAGTCGACCCCTCTGTCTCCTGTGTGAGATACGTGTTGGCCCGGAGCTCTGTCATTAAACTGCCTCCTGTGTTTGCATCAAGTCGGTCTCTCGTGATTCCTTGCGTGCACACGCCATCTTGGGACTTGAGTGGGGCGTCTCTCCACTAGGGTCTTTCAGTAGTAAGGGAAAAAGATCAAGTAACATATAAAAACAGACATATTAGAATTACACCTAACTTCTCACCAAAGACTATGAAAGCCAGAGGATCCTGGACAGATGTTATACAGACCCTAAGAGAACACAAATGCCATCCCAGGCTACTAAACCCAGCAAAACTCTCAATTACCATAGATGGAGAAACCAAAATATTCCATGACAAAACCAAATGTATGCAATATCTTTCCAGGAATCCAGCAATTCAAAGGATAATAATGGGAAAACACCAATACAAGAATGGAAAATATATGCTAGAAAAAGCAAGAAAATAATCCTTCAACAAACCTAAAAGAAGACAGCTTCAGGAACAGAATCCCAACCCTAAAAACAAAAATAACAGGAAGCAACAATTTTTTCCTTAATATCTCTTAATATCAGTGGACTGAATTCACAAATAAAAAGGCATAAAGTAACAAATTGGCTCCATAAACAGGACCCAACTTTTTGCTGTGTACAGAAAACTCACCTCAGGGAAAAAGACAGATGCTACCTCAGGGTAAAAGGATTAAAAACGATGTTCCAAGCAAATGGTCTGAAGAAACAAGCTGGAGTTGCCATTCTAATATAGAATAAAATCGATTTCCAATCTAAAGATATCAAAAAAGACAAGGAGGGACACTTCATACACATCAAAGGTAAACTCTTCTGAGATGAACTATCAATTCTGAATATCTATGCTCCAAATGCAAGGGCATCCACATTCATTAAAGAAACTATAGTAAAGCTCAAAGCACATATTGCACCTCACACAATAATAGTGGGAGACTTCAAAACCCCAATTTCATCATCAATGGGCAGATCCTGGAAACAGAAACTATACAAAGACACATTGAAACTAACAGATATTATAAAAGAATTGGATTTAACAGATACCTACAGTACATGTTGTCCTAAAACAAAAGGATATACCTTATTCTCAGCATGTCATCGTACCTTCTCCAAAATTGACCATATAATTCGTCAAAAAACAGGCCTCAAGATAAAAAAAATATTGAAATAATCCCATGCATTCAATCAAATCAGCAGGGACTAAGGTTGATCTTCAATAAAAATATAATAATAGAAAGACCACATACATGTAGAAGCTGAAAAATACTGTACTCAATGATAATTTGGTCAAGGAAGAAAGAAAGAAGTAAAAGACTTTTTAGAGTTTAATGAAAATGAAGCCACAACATACTCAAACTTACAGGACACAATGAAAGCAGTCCAAAGAGGAAAACTCATAGCTCTGAGTGCCTCTAAAAAGAAACTAGAGAAAGCATGCACTAGCAGCTTGACAGAACACCTAAAAACTCTAGCACAAAAGGAAGCAAATTCACCCAAGAGGAGTAGACAGCAGGAAATAATCAAACTCAGGGGTAAAATCAACCAAGTGGAAACAATAAGAACTATTCAAAGAATCAACCAAACCTGGAGCTGGTACTTTGAAAAAATCAACAAGATAGATAAACCTTTAACTAGACTCACTAGAGGGCACAGGGACAAATCCTAATTTTTAAAAAAAAAATCAGAAATGAAAAGGGAGACATAACAACAGTACCTGAGGAAATTCAAAACATCATCATATCCTACTACAAAAAGTTATCCTCAACAAAACTGGAAAACCTGGACGAAATGGACACATTTCTAGACAGATACCAGATACCAAAGTTAAATCAGGATCAGATTAATGACCTAAACAGTTCCATATCCCCTAAAGAAATAGAAGCAGTCATTAATAGTCTCCCAACCAAAACAAACAAACAAACAAAGCCCAGGACCAGATGGGTTTAGTGCAGAGTTCTACCAGACCTTCAAAGAAGACCGAATTCCAGTTCTCCCCAAACTATTCCACAACATAGAAACAGAAGTTACTCTACCCAATTCATTCTATGAAGCCACACTCTCATAACTAAACCATATAAAGACCAAACAAAGATAGAGAACTTCAGACCAATTCCCCTTATGAATATTGATGCAAAAATACTTGATACAATTCTTGCTAACTGAATCCAAGAACA
The DNA here is from genome assembly GCF_978045245.1 of Mus caroli. Taxonomy (NCBI): domain Eukaryota; kingdom Metazoa; phylum Chordata; class Mammalia; order Rodentia; family Muridae; genus Mus; species Mus caroli. Next base: position 45,925,192 of record NW_028227264.1, read on the forward strand.
CATCAAAACAGTTATCCATCATGATCAAGTAGGCTTCATTCCAGGGAAGCAGGGATGATTTAAAACATGGAAATCCATCAACATAATCCACTTTATAAACAAACTCAAAGACAAAAACGACATGATCATCGCGTTAGATGATGGGAAAGCATTTGACAAAATCCAATACTCATTCATGGTAAAAGTTTTGGAAAAATCAGGAATTCAGGGCTCATAACTAAACATAATAAAAGCAATACACAGCAAACCAGTAGCCAACATCAAACTAAATGGATAGAACATGGAAGCAATCCCACTAAAATCAGGGACTAGACAAGGCTGTCCACTTTCTCCCTACCTATTCAATATAGTACTCGAAGTCCCAGGCAGAACAATTAGACAACAAGAATTCAAGGGGATACAAATTGGAAAGGAAGAAGTCAAAATATCACTTTTTGCAGATGATATGATAGTATATATAAGTGACCCTATAAATTCTACCAGAGAACTCCTAAACCTGATAAACAGCTTCAGTGAAGTAGCTGGATATATAATTAAGTCAAACAAATCAATAGCATTTCTTTACACAAAGGATAAACAGGCTGAGAAAGAAATTAGGGAAACAACAACCTTCACATTAGTCAGAAATAATATAAAATATCTTGGTGTGACTCTAACTAAGGAAGTGAAAGATCTGTATGATAAGAACTTCAAATCTCTGAAGAAAGAAATCAAAGATTTCAGATGGAAAGATCTCCCATATTCATGGATTGGCAGGATCAATATAGTAAAAATCGCTATCTTGCTGCAAGTAATCCATAGATTCAATGCAATCCCTATCAAAATTCCAACTAAATTCTTCAATGAATTAAAATGGACAATTTGCAAATTCATCTGTAATAATAATAAAAACAAAACAAAACAAAACAAAAAAAACAAGAATAGCAAAAACTCTTTTCAAAGATAAAACAAACTCTGGTGTAATCACAATACCTGACCTAAAGCTGTACTACAGAGCAATTGTGATAAAAACTGCATGGTACTGGTACAGCGACAGACAGGTAGATCAATGAATTGAAGACTCAAAAATGAACCCACACTCCTATGGTCACTTGATCTTTGACCAGGTAGGTAAAATCATCCATTGGAAAAAAGACATCATTTTCAAAAAATAGTGCTGGCTTAACTTTCGGTTATCCTGTATAAGAATGTGAATTGATTCATTCTGATCTCCTGTACTAAGGTCTAGTCTACTTGGATGATGGAACTCCACATAAAACCAGAGACACTGAATCTCATAGAGGAGAAACTGGGGAAAAGCCTCGAAGATATAGGCACAGGGGCATATTCTTGAACATAACATGAATGGCTTTTGCTGTAAGATTGAGAATTGACAAATGGGACCTCATAAAACTGCAAAGCTTCCTAAGGCAAAAGATACTGTCAATAGGACAAAAGGCCACCAACAGTTTGGGAAAGGATCTTTACCAATCTTAACTCAGATAGGAGACTAACATCCAATATACATAAAGAACCCAAGAAGATGGACTCCAGAAACTTAAATAACTCTATCTAAAAATGGGGTACAGAGCTAAAGAAAGAATTCTCAACTGAGGAATACCGAATGGCTAAGAAGCACATGAGAAAAATATTCCACATCCTTAATCATCAGTGAAATACCATTCAAAACAAAGATTCCACCTCATACCAGTCAGACTGGCTAAGATAAAAAAAAAAATGAGGTGACAGCAGATGCTAGCAAGGATGTGGAGTAAGAGGGACATTTCTCCATTGTTGGTGGGATTGTAAGATGATACAACCACTCTCGAAATCTGTCTGGCGGTTCCTCAGAAAATTAGACATAATTCTACCGGAAGATCCAACATTTCCTCTCCTTGGCGTATACCCAGAAGATGTTCCAACTTGTAATAAGTACACTTGTTCCACTATGTTCATAGCCCCCTTATTTATAATAGCCAGAAGCTGGAAATAACCCGGATGTCCCTCAACAGAGGAATGGACAGAAAATGTGGTACATTTAAACATTAGAGTAATACACAGCAATTAAAAACAATGAATTCATGAAATTCTTAGGCAAATGGATGGATCAGGATGATATCATCCTGAGTGAAGTAACCCAATCACAAAAGAACACACATGGTATGCACTCACTGATTAGCAGATATTAGCCCTGAAACTTAGAATATTTAAGACACAATTTGCAAAACACATGAAACTCAAGAATAAGGAAGACCAAAGTGTGGATACTTCATTCCTTCTTAGAATGTGGAACAAAGTACCCCTGGAAGGAGTTACAGAGACAAAGTGTGCAGCTAAGACATAAGGAAAGACTATCTAGAGACTGCCCCACCCTGGGATCCTTCCCATATACAATCACCAAACCCAGACACTATTTCATATGCCAGATAGATTTTACTGACAGGACCATGACATAGCTCTCTCCTGTGAGTCTATGCCAATGCCTGGCAAATACAGAAGTGGATGCTCACAGTCATCTATTGGATGGAACACAGGGCCCCTAATGAAGGATCTAGATAAATTACCCAAGGAGCTAAATGGGCCTGCAACCCTATAGGAGGAACAAATATATGAACTAAGCAGTACCTACCCCCACCTCCAGAACTGTGTTTCTTGTTGCATATGTAGAAGAGGATCGTCTAGTTGGCCATCAATGGGAGGAGAGGCCCTTGGTATTGTGAAGGTCATATTCCCCAGAACACGGGAATGACAGGGCCAGGAAGAAGGAGTGGTTGGATTGGGGAGCAGGGTGTGTGGAGGGTATAGGGTGCTTTGGGGATAGCATTTGAAATGTAAATGAAGAAAATATCTAATAAAAAATGTCAAAAAAGAAAATATCTAATTAAAAAAACAACAATCTGCTGGTATCAGAAAGAATGTAGTCTTAGACCTCAGTATTAATAGCTGTTGTTATTTCATTGTGCTGATATGTATTCATGAGTAGGCATTAATACCTCTGCCTGCAAATTTATTTTTATCTTCATGAGTGAGAGGAACTAATTTAAGGGACTACAGAAAACAATTGAAAGTTTGTGTGTGTGTGTCTATTTGTGTTTTACAAGATGATGTTAAGTTAACTTCAGTTCTTCTATCTAAACAAATTTTACCTAAATTAAATAACCTGCTTGTGTGAAACCAAAGTGGCACCATCCTATATCTTTATTTAGTGTCCTAGAGAGCATATGGTTGACAAATCAGAAACACATTTTTCACAGAAAGAACCATCTTCTATTGATTAGGAACAAATTTTTAGCTTTTCTTCACACAGATTGGAAAGACTATTGAATTTCTGTCTCTCTTACTGCCAATTTTCATCCTGTATATATTCTGTTCAGAGTCTACTCAGAGCAAATCAAAATAAACAAAACAAATATAAACAAAATGAAAATTATTTCATCAAAGTAAAACAAGCCCTAATATAACACTCCATAATGTACAGTGAAGTCACAATGAGTATGGTAACATTAACTTTTCTATTATTAATTTTTCAATGAAATGCTTTATATTTTCTTAAATAGGTTTATTCTTTCAGTTTTTGGAAAATGCACATAATGCACACTGATTACAATTATTACATATTTTGCTTAGGCCCTCTTCTGTATAAATTTATTTCTCACATTCTATTGATTTTGTTTTATGACCTACTAAGTTTAATTGGGGCTATTAATGTGAGCTTGTATTTCTAGCTATCCACTGGAGTCTTGTGCAGTCAACAGCAGGTGCACAACAGAACATACTAGTCCACACTTGCCTAGATTCTAATCTTCATATAGGCTACTAAGGGGTATATTAGCAGAACAATTGTTATCTTATTTCATTTTAAAATGAATGTCCAGCTTAAGTGTCATGAGCAATAAAAAATATGTTGACTTCTGAGTAGTCATTATTAGAGAGTGTGCTTATATCACAGTTCCAAGATCAAATGAGTTCCTTCTTTCAGAAATTGAGGATACAATGCAATATCAAGAATGCCTTGGTTATTCTGCAGGGGGCAGCAAAATATAAACGAATATTGGTGGTCTACTGACAGCAACTACTTAGCAGCTTGTTTCTTCTACAAGCAAGGGGTGGAATATACCTGAACTGCTGTAAAATTATTGTGGCAAATTAAAATTCTTTATGTTAGCATCAGTGCTTGCTTGTATTCCCTTTTATCTAATCTCTTTGTTATATACACAACCACTGAAGCTGAACAAAACCAGTAAGATAAAATTAACACACAAATTGTTTTTACTCCCTTTGGGCAGGAGAAATCCTGTTTACAAGGAAGATGATATTATACATAAATATTTATGAAAAACAACAAAGAGTCAAACAAAATCACTGAGTTTTTGTGTAAACTAGCAACTACAAAATGAGGTAGACAATTTGATACATATATGAACAGTTCCATGGTGTCTTGAAATAAAATCTTTGAAAAATAGAACAATTTTCCATCAATAATTAATTTTAAGTTGTGCCAAATGAGAGAAACTGAAAACTTAATCAATATTATATAGTTACTAAAACTTATTATCAAGTATGTATATGTGGTTAGATTATATATCTATCTTCTTCATATAAAAATACTTTTAGAAAGAAATTAGAAAAGAAATTGATTCCATTTTCATCAAGGGGGGACATTTCATCTCAGTTGAGGTGTAAGCTGTGCAAATTTAAGTGAAGGGCAGAATCCTTTATTTGCTGAGACACTTATATCAACGTTAAATTCTTTTCCAGGACTGCAGAATTCATTAACATTCTAAATTCATTTGCTAGTCTTATCTTAAGAAAGATAAAATACAATACTTAAATGGAAATCTTATGGATGATATCCTTGTCTCATTTTCTTTTGCTTTATATTTTAGTCATTAAATTTGCTATAGTCATCATAATTGTAGTAAAACAAAAAGCAATTCTTTTCACAAGTAGTGGATGTACTTGAAGCATATTTAGATAAAATTAAAATGCAGTTAGGCATGGTGGCACATACTTGTCTTCTCTGTCATGTGGGAGACTAAGGTAGGTGGGTCACTTGGACTCAAAAATCAGAGGTCATCTTGACAATATAGTCATTTATACTCTCAAGAGAGAAAAACAAAGGTAAATGAAAATGTTATCCTATTAAATTTTTAAAAATGTTAAACAATGTTGTATTAAATAGTCTTTTAATCTACAATGATTTATAATTATTATTATTTATAAAAAATTCTGAATCTTTACCCTAGTTAATTTCCTTTGTATTAGTTCCTACATTTTATAACATTATTTAGGATAGCATATGTAGGGTTTAATGTATTTATGGCATGGTTAATTTAAGGTAAATTGCCTTGCATTAATTTTATAAGAACTAAATGATCAAAATGTGGAGACTATTATTAAACAAGATTGATTCTTATTAATAATTTTTATATTATTTAAGATACCATTTAGGTTCAATTTTACTACTGTATTAATCATTATGTTTATTAAATTATTAGCTATCCTTTCAATTAGTTATTCAATAACAAATTAGTTACATTCAATTAGTTAGTCAATAACAAATTGAATGTAAGGCAAAGAAATGGAAGTAGATATTTCATTAATTTGAAATATTATGCAACTTCTTTCAAAGATATTGCCAAGTTCTTCCAGATTCTTCCTAATTCACTGCATTCTGATTTGTCAAACTTTCTCTTCCTCTTTTTATAACTAGAATACCAAGAAATCAAATGAAATCCAAGAAGAAAAATGCCAGTTAAATACTAATAAATCAACACACAATCAAATCAGAGGGGGTGGAGGGGGAGAAGAGAGGCTATACATACAAAAATATGGAGTCCATTTTGTGATAGTCAAGTACTTCTGAGCCATGAAGTATGGTTGATCTACCTAATTTCACTGCATTGGAAAAACTAACTTTCCTTCTCACAGCAGGTAATAACTGTCAATAGTTTCTTAGCTTGTGATAGGATTTTGTGCTTAATTCTTCTGTGTCCTGTATGGGATATTTCTCTTGATTGAATGTTTGCAGTTCTTGCATATGCTGTCACAGTCTCAGTGAGTTCATATGTGTATCAAGTCTGTGTTTTTGGAAAACTGTTTCTGTGCAGTCACCACTATCTTTTTTATTAATCTTTTCACTTCTTTCTCAGGACATCCGTCTTAACCTTGAAGGAAGGATTTGATGAAGACATTTCATTTAGGATGGAGTTTTTCACTGTGTCCCCACTTTCCATTTTGACTACGTTAATTATCATCTATTGCAAAATGCCTTCTTAGTCTATAGATATAGTAATGTCATAAAGAGTCATTTTAATGCTATGGTTATCTAGCCGAATTGTAGTACTATGAAGAAAGGAAATATTGTGTCATTAAAAAAAGTATAATTTTCCCAGATTATACTGAACTCCAAGATGCTGATGTAAAATAATGAGAGTTTCCTGAGTGTTTAATTTAGGAATGAACATGAATTAAGAAGAGCTATTTTAAACAAAAAGAAACAATAGACTTTGAAACTAGGTATAATTCTCTTTCTTAACGTTTCTTACTTACTTTCTTTTTCTTTTTTTTCCACCATTTTTTTAAGAGCAGAGGACAGAACCTAGGGCCTTGTGCTTGCTAGGCAAGTGCTCTAGCACTTAGCTAAATCCCCAGCTCCATTTCTCTCTCTCTCTCTCTCTCTCTCTCTCTCTCTCTCTCTCTCTCTCTCTCTCTCTCTCTCTCTCTTCTCTCTGTCTCTCTCTCTTTCTCTTTCTCTCTCCCTTTCCCTCTATTTCTTATTTTATTTACATTTCAAATGTCCCCTTTCCTGATTTCCCCTCTGCCACTCCCCACCTCCCAGTCCAACCTCCCCTTTCCTGTGCCACTCTAAGGGTGTTCCTCTGTAAATTGTTTTATTTCAAACTTGTTCTATGGTCTATTAGTATATTTAATTCAGCAAATTATTCAATATTTTCATTGGTGTATGTGATTAGCAATCATGAGCTCTTTGCTGGTAGTTACTTCTTAAGGAAATACTTCCTGTCCACTGCTTTTGTAACATGGAAATCAAACATATTGGAGTATTATGAAATAATTATTTAGCTCTAAAAATTTATTTTTCCTACATTTTTAACCTTAAATGTTTCCTTTTTATTTTTATTAAAGCATGAATGGCCATGTGTGTGTGTGTGCTCATGTTTATGTATCTATGTCTTTGTGTGTTTTTGTGCTGGGATTTTAATTCCTATCTCATAATCTTAATATCTACCCTCTTCTTCAGTTTACTAGGAGTCAGTGTACCATGTGATACTCAGCAAGCAGGTAACAGCAGAAGAAAAATATAGAACCCATAGTGAGACTTTGAGTTAAATCCTCATATTTCAAAGAGTGCCTATTAACATAATGCCAATTCTATATTTTGTAATTTCCTTTAAATTTCCCTGGGGGGTTAGAATGATTTCTACGTGTCAGACTTAGTTATTTTACTTCTTGGTTTCTTTTTTTTCTCAAATAAAATTTATACTACCTTTCTTCCTGACTGATATTACTGCTACTATGAAACAGATATTGTATAAGACTCTTCTTAGAGTGACATGACACACACACATTGTGGTAGAAAACCTATGATAGATCAAAATAATTATTCTCTCAAAGTTCACCTTGGTGAGTTAGTATGTTTTTATTGGGTTAGTAGCAGGAATAAGAGTGAAAGGTTACTGACTTGAGCAGAAACACTGAAATGCAGCTGTCCACCCCAAACGGACACAAGTCATAGGAGTTGGAGCCTTCTGAAGACATTCTTGTCAGGTACAATGAAACACTTCCTGGTTGGTCTCCTCCTTTAGCACTGGTGAATCATGCAAATTTCTACACGTTGTGGGGAAACACTGATGAAGTATGCCAGTTTCAGTTTTTCAAACTATGGGAAGTTTATCTCTTGAGTCTCAAACATCTTCTCTCCCTCCTAGAAGAAATGTTTCAATTTAGAGAAAAATGCTATATAATCACATATACATCTTTTTGTTTTAATTTTCAGAAGATTCTAGAAATGTTGGTATTCTCAAATGTATCTCTTAGTCTGAGATTATGTTTCATTCTCTTACAGGCAAAGTGACATTTTATAATGCATACACAATAATTCTTTGTTTCTATAAATACTAACAAGTAGGAGTCACTTAAGGGTTTTTGGTAGTAGCTCATAGTATTGTCCCAGGTTATATTAAACAACATTCATTCTTTTTATTTTCCCTTTCAAACGCATAACTTTTAACATCTAGTCAGTGGTACAAATAATCATATATATAATATTTTAATATATATTGAAAATACAGAATAGAATTTAATTTAACTGCTTCTAAAATATAGAAAATGATGAGCTGCTAGAGACAATGAATCACCATCAAATTAAGGCTCCATAGTCACAAGACTGGATAGATGGCTCAGAAGGTCATGTGGTTTTTCATACAACTGCCAGGATGTGTGCTTTTATACACAGCTTTCACTTAAACCTGGATGTGGTAGCATATCTTTATAACACAAAAGTTGGGTGATCAGAGACTGACACATACGTGACATTCATTGAGTGGAAAATTCAAGCAAATTGATGAGCTTGTGGTTCACCAAGAGACTCAGTTTGAAAATATAAGGTACAAAAATTGTAACAATTATTCGTATATAGTGTCAAACATCATAGAATTAGTCTAGAATCCAAGAGGCAGAAGCAGGTAGATCTCTGTGAATTAGAGCGCAACCTGGCCTGAACATCAAGTTCTAGGATACACAGACCTACATAGTGAGAATTGAGACTCTGTTTCTGAATGAATATAGACTGTGTCATAATGAGAGTTAATGCTCACTAGGGCAATATTTTTGTTCTTGTTTTTTAAATAAAAGTTGTGTGTTCCTTGTAAAAATAATTAGTAAGAAGGCTAATAAAAAGGTATTAGGCATTAGTCTCTAGGCTCTGTACATATATATGTATATGCACACAACCTCATGAACAAATGTATACATTACAACTTTCTCTCACACACACAACATCCATAAACAAGAGCTACAGAGATATCTCGTAGTTAGGAGCATTTGCCCCTGTTACAAAGGTTGTTTCACAAATATGTGTAACTCTATTTCCAGGTATTTGAAACAATCTTGGGCTTCCCATGGCACTAGCACCTAATGGTTTCATGTATATACATGTAAGCAACAACCCATACAAAATATACAATGGAAATTTTTAAAAATAAAAGCTCTTGCTGTCTTCACCTTGTGCTCTTGCTCCTCCTCTCTCCCCCATTCCCCTTCTCTCAACGTGCTTATGGCAAGCCTCTACTTCTCAACCTTTTCTTTCTCTGCCTTTCTCTGCCTCTGCTACCCTCTTAACTCCTCTCCCCAGGTCCTGAGTAAACTCTATACTTAAATAAATAAATAAATAAATAAATAAATAAATAAATAAATAAATAAATAAATAAATAAATAAAAAAAAAGCTGTTAAAATGCCTCCCATCTTCTTCAAATCCAGTCCAACATGATTGTTCCTGGCAGAGTTCACTGCAGTCACTAGAAAAATGTTAGATATTTTTGTGTTTATGTGAAATAAGCTACCATCAACACTTTTGCATTAAACTTGTTGTCAATGTTGTTTTGGTTTTTTTTTTTTTTCTGTTGACTGTAATTGCTTCAATTTTTTCTAGTGACACATGTTGTTCAGGTGCCCCGTGAGTTCCCATATAGAACATGGAATCAAGAGTTAGACCTATTGCCATGTAATACTGCTGCCTCAAATGTCAGTTGGCTGCAAAATGCTTTCCTAAACAGGGCTCCTCTTTATGGCAATGGTTTAGAAAGTTCTGTAAGAGGTCATATGATGTATAAATATCAGAGGTTAAAAAGTCACACAAATGTCATATTTTCTATTTCCAGTCTTCCTTCCGTCACTGGATTATCTTTCTTATTTTATTCTCTATGCCCCAGAGATCTGTGAGATCCCATATGAATTAGGTACTGTCAAATCATTAAATGTGTCAAGAATTCAAATTCCTTGCTTCGATATTAAGCTTTGCTCGTTATTTTGAAAACTTCCAAAGATCCATATGAACGGGGGTGGAAATGGCAAAAATCTCCCAGCTCTACAAGTTCAATATTAGAGTAATGAATGCCAATCATTAATCATAATCTGGTCATCTTTCTCCATGAAATGAAAAGTTAAAAAGAAGGATAATATACTGCAAGGTGTGAGTAATCATAAATATTTTCATGTTACAAAGGAAAAGGGTCTACAGGAGGACAGAGACAATATTTGGTACAAGAAAGCTTTGTAACAGCAACTTAAACATGCAATTTAAATAAAGGAGCATGCAATAATTTATCTAAGAAACATGTCTACCTTTTTTTAAAATTAGGTATTTTCTTCATTTACATTTCAAATGCTATCCCGAAAGTCCCCTATACCCTCCCCCCACCCTGTTCCCCTACCCACCCACTCCCATTTCTTGGCCCTGGCATACCCCTATATTGAGTCATATAAAGTTTGCAAGACCAAGGGACCTCTCTTCCCACTGATGACCGACTAGGCCATCTTCTGCTACATATGCAGCTAGAGACACTAGTTCCCGGGGTACTGGTTAGTTCATATTGTTGTTCCACCTATAGGGTTGCAGACCATTTTAGCTCCTTGAGTACTTTCTCTAGCTCCTCCATTGGGGACCTTGTGTTCCATCCAATAGCAGACTGTGAGCATTCACTTCTAGGTTTGCTAGGCACCGGCATAGCCTCACAAGAGACAGCTATATCTGGGTCCTTTCAGCAAAATCTTGCTGGCGTATGTAATGGTGTCAGCGTTTGGAGGCTGATTATGGGATGGATCCCTGGATATGGCAGTCTCTAGATGGTCCATCCTTTCGTCTCAGCTCCAAACTTTGTAACTCCTTCCATGGGTGTTTTGTTCCCAATTCTAAGAAGGGGTGATTTAAAATATAACAGGAAATTGAAACTTATATCCTTAGACTTAGAAATTTCACTTTTCTTTCAACCTGTCTACTCCTATTCTCCCATTACTTCTTGAATTTTATCCAGTCATAAGTAGACAAAATTGAAACTCTAACTTTATTAACTTCATACCTAGAGTATGAGGCCTTGTAAATATGTGTTTAGAAAGATGACATTGTGGCTGATCTGCTAGTGTTTAAGGTTATACACTTCCTCTCTTTTCTTGAATCATGTATCCTTTTAGCTTCTGTGAGATAATCTAGGTATTTTTTTTTTTAAATACGGTCTGGTATTTTTAAGAAATGTCTTTCTCCCTCCTACTGCGTCCTGTGTGTGTGTGTGGGGGGGGGGGGGCGCACGCGCATGAGCACGCCCATGCACACTCACAAATGTGAGTGTGCGTATGTGTCATGTCTGGGCCTTTTTTTGTGCCTTTTTGGTGTCAGCCAACAGATAACAGCTTGCAACTCTAGCTCCATGTGATATGCCACTCTGTTTTGGCCTCCATGGGCACACCACAAAACATGCAGGCTTAACCACTGAGACCTCTTTCCAGCTCCTAAGATTTGACATTAATGCTTCTCTAACTGGTTTGAAGACCAGAACATATGTCTGTAAACTTTTTGTGATCATTTCCCAAAAGGACTCCAATACACAGGAGCCCTTGGAAACTAATAAAGTTTATAGAATTATAAAACAATTTAAAATTGATTAAGTATAATGTTGTTTTGAATTTACTTTGAATTTTAAATACGTGCATTTTTTATTTCTTTAACATTTATTTCTCTTGTATTTTGTGTATCAGTTTGTTTAATGTTAGATGCTTTAAACATTGTGTACTCATATGTATGCAACTTATTCACTTTCACCCAAATCTCATGGATGATTTTTGAGCTAATTGTTTGATGTCATGAAAAAATGCCCCACTGAGATCAACTTAAAGGAAAAAAAAATTGATTCATAGTGCAAGGGTGTAATTCACTTTGGAGGGAAGTCATAGCAGCAGGCATAAAATAGAGGCTATGAATGTGCCTAGCTCACCTTCTCTTTACTCAGGGAATGGCATAACCCATTTTTATGATCTGTCTTCTGACCTCAGTTAACAGAACCACCACAACCCTTCACCCCTTCACAGGCATTCTCATAAGCTAGCTGTTACATCATTGCTTAGCCTGGGAGTTGCTATGTAGGAGATCCAGTCTTATACATTTGACAATTAATGCTAAATTTCATAAGTCTTTAAGAAAAAAAATCCATTGTGTGTGCAGCTATACATACAATTTCAAGAACAGCAAACAAACCTTTGTCTGCTTGGTTTTACTTTACAGTAAAAAAGATAGTCAAAATTACACAGGTGCATAGGAGTGGCCTGGGCTAGACTGCATTTTCCTAGCCTAGAGATCTTTATGGTAAATGTATTCATAATATATTGTTTATGGTCACATTTTCTGATTCCTACAAATACTGGCTCCAATAGTATGTCCCAGGTGTGGAGGAAAGAAGCTATAGAATATCAAGGTTGAGATAAACCTCATTTGTTCTTATACATAGGATAAAACCAGGCACAGTTTGGTGGTCCAAATTTTTGCTCTGATATAACGTTATCTTTTTTTGGAAAGGACAGAGTTTATCATACACCATTAAAATCATAGTTTTATAAAATATGAGGATTAATAGCCTGCCCATCAGCCAAGTTTAAGACTTAATTTCTGTAGCTAGTTTTCATTTCTACTTCCCATAACAAAAAGATCTTTAGGTCTAACCTTGTCTATAACTCCTGATTTCTCTTTTCTTGATGCCTTCCTTTAGAAGTTCAGACTCTCCAGTTTAAACTAGGACATTGTTTTATACCTCATTATCATCTCTACTTTCACTTTTTATACTTGCTCAAATAGAGTTATAGAATGCAGATCTTCACAATTCTCTACAGTTGTGGAATTACTACTTCTGTATCTCGAATGACCACCAAAATGATTTTTATCAAAAGTTAGAAAAGACAAAACAAGACAGCAGCATGATTTTGGAAGCTTCTAACAAGGAGTCTGGTGTCAATATGACATATTGTCATGGACTATAATAGTAGGACATCCACAACAGCTTTAAATCTCACTAAATTATAGACTAAGCAGTGCCAAATTCTCTGTGAACCTTCAATTTAGAGATCCTGAAGAAAGCAGAATTTACTGAACAGTTTGAGCTACAGTTACTTTTGGCAAGTAGTTTGGCTTCATAAAGGTTTCAATCTTTCTCTTAATAGTTGCTACAAGTATATACTAGATTGACTTCTCACAGCATAACCCTAGAAGAGTACATGTCTTTTTCATACATCATTTAATCTCATTTTAATTATATTTTTTCTTAAAAATTGAAATCATGTCATCTCCAAGAAAGAAGATAGAATTGCAAAATAAGCCAAATTTATACAGACTTATTTTATACATATTTTATGATTTCTTACATATGTGGAATATAAATCATACATATATACATGCATATTTGAGTCATGAAATATGAATTTATATATAATATGAAAGTAGAGGTGGGGGATTATAGGAGAGAAGAAATATACTAGTCAGAAGGGTAACCAGAAATATGTTATGGTACAGGGATGTAATATGAGCAAAGTACATATATATGCATATGTATGTATGTATATATATATATATATATACATATATATATATAAATTGAATAGCAAAATTACTTATTATGCATGATAAAAAGTAGTACCATACCAGTACATGTCTCTTCAGTTTTCTAGATTTTAAAATGCAAGGTTATATTAATAAACATGTATATCAACAGCATTTTAAAAACTAACATATAAAGTAATATAACATTGTATTACAAAGGATTGTTAAACATTATACCCAGCCCATTAATAGCAGGAGGAAGAAAATGATAAACATGAAGAATATATAAACTATAGACTAGAAAAACAACAGAAGATGCCAATGGAAAAGAGTTATAAATTTAATAGGAAAAAATAAACTGAAGCACTAGACAGAGCGTAAGTATGTGAAATCATGACTAAAACTGTAGGCATTACAACTAACACTAGAAAACACAAAGGATTAAGAAGTATTCTAAAATTAAGACCAAAAAAATTGGAAAACAAAATGTAGAAGTTAAGTTCCTTATGCATGGACTCTTTCATAATTGGTTTATAAAGAAAGAAATAATCTCATTGAATAAATAAAAAATTAAGTATATCAAATCAAGTGCAAAAGCTATCTATCATATAATTCTTAGGAGCCAATGATTATCTTTTGGATTTTATTCAATATTTAAGTAAGTATGAACAGTAATTCTCAAACAGTCAACAAGTAGAGTGGAATCATTTCAAACTAACTGAATGAATGCATTCTGAATTTGATAATATAAAAATGCAGGGATATTCTAAATAATAAAACATGAGGCCTTTATACCTGATACGTTCTCAACACTACACTAGCAAGTGAAATACAAAAAGTCAGTAAGGTATTTATCACACATAATTTCGTTGGATTAAACCAAGGATGTAGACATTATATAACCAAGAGAGATCACATTAAGAGAATCAGAAAGGAATAAAAGAATGGAAATGAGATAAAGAAAAATATTTTTAAAACTTTAACAAGCCGGGCATGGTGGCGCACGCCTTTAATCCCAGCACTCGGGAGGCAGAGGCAGGCGGATTTCTGAGTTCGAGGCCAGCCTGGTCTACAAAGTGAGTTCCAGGACAGCCAGGGCTATACAGAGAAACCCTGTCTCGAAAAACCAAAAAAAACAAAAAACAAAAAACTTTAACATTCTTTGATGAGAAGAAAAGGAACACTTCAAAAAATAAATATATCTACACAACAGAGACCGTATATGACAAACACATTTAACATAGTGGTTACAGGAGGAATATGAATATGTACATGTTTTCCCTAAGATGTGAATCAAGAAGATGAGTTCTCAATCACAACTTTTATCAAATCGAGGCTACTACTACATCCTAGTCAGAACAAAGAAGCAAAGGCAAAACATCTAAACTAGAAATGAAGGGGTTAAATTGTTTATATTTGTAAATGCATAGTTGTGAATAAACGTGAGGGGCCATATTTGTTGGAACCAATTTATCACAGGAGTAAAACATAAAATTATCATGTAAAATGTTTAATATACTCAATGGAATGTTAACTCGGTAAGAAGAAAAGGGTGCATATCACATTTCAATATCTGTAAAAATTAAAAGTTAAGTTAGGCAAATTGATAAAAATTTCATATCAATATTATAAAAATAATGAAGAAAATCTAAGATAAAATATATGAAAGTAAGAATCAATATCATCAAAATGTCATAACATGCAAGGCAATCTTCAAATTTAATATATGCCTTATCAAACTGCTGATTATATTTTCCACAAAATTAAAAAGAACAACTCTAAAATTTGTCTGAAATCACCAAAACCTATGTAAGAGCAAAAGCTTTTGAAAACAGATATGTTTAGGAGGCATATGCTACCTGACTCCATATGTGTAACTAAAAGACAATGATCAAATAAGGTACTAGTATGAAATAAACATATGGAAAAAAAAAAACAGAACAGAAAACTAAGAAATAGATCTATACAACTTTAACCAAGTAAGTTTCAGTAAAGATTACCCTTTCTTTTCAATGTATTGTGTAAAAAAAGGATGTATCTACATACAATACATATGGTTCCTAGCACTAGAGAAGCACAAGAGAAACACTGAAGAAAAAAGGCACAGAAAATAATTTCCAAAAAGACTATTGTACATGCAGAATAACACCAAAACCTGATAAATAAGACAGATGCATTAAAAAGACATGTGTACTATATGAAAACAATCAGGTGAAGAGACAGCCTAAAGACTGGAATCTAAATCCTTGCTAATTATATATCTGGAAGAGGACTAATATCTGAAATGTACAAGAACTGTAAAACAACAACACCCACTTAGTCAATAAAAACACTAGCAAAAAGAATAGCAACTTCTGAGAAATATAAAAATGTGCAACATGCTTAGACATTAGGGAAATGTAAATCAAAACTATACTGAAATTTCATCCAAAACTCATTTTAAAAATGACCACTAAACACAATAATAACCAAAACAAACAACAAAACCCCAAAAGCCTAGGTAGATCATTCTACAGCTAAAGTGCTTGCCAAGCAATCAAGAGGATCAGAGTTCAACTTCTAAGAATGCACATAATGTTGGATGAAAATTAAGGTCCAGTTGGTCTTTCAGACCCAGAAATCATAAAACAAGCTGGCTAGTGCTAGTGACCATATTGGTATACATTAGTTTTGATAGAGAGACCATGGTTCCATAAATGAGATAGAAGAACTATTAAATATGATTTTTGAAATTAACTTTAAGCTGGCACATATAAAACAAGATAGTAACACACGCATACACAGAGAGAGAGAGGAAGGGAGGGAGAGAGAGAAACTGTTGACAAAGATATAGTTATCTTGCAACCTTTGTAACCTGTCTTACTGTTCTATTATGTGAAGAGACATCATGTCCAAGGTAACTTTTATGAAAAAAAAAAAAAGACATTCTATTGGGGCCTTGGTTACAGTTTCACAGTCTTGTTTAATTATTATTGTGACAGGAAGTTTGATATCATTCAAGTAGGTACTGGAAGAGAACTGAGAAATACATGCTTATCTATAACCTATAATGGCAAGAGAGGGGGTGCTGGTGGTGGGGATCTGAGTTTAGCAGAGGCTTTTCAACACCTCAAAGCCTACTGCTATTGACACAGTTCCTTTAACAAGGCCACCTAATCCTTTTTAAATAGATCCACTTCTTGATGTCTAAGCATTCAAATAGAAGATGTAATGGACCCAATTTTCATTCAACCCCCTACAGACACTCTATACATTGGTACTGGGAAATCAAATAGGTGTAGCAACTATATCAACCAGTTTATGGACTCTTCAAAACACTAAACATAGATCTACGCTGTTACCTAGCTATACCACCCTTGATTATATATTTGAGGGACATATTTGTAGGTGTACTGTTTACATAATGCAATTTAGGAAAGCTTCCAATGTGCCCATTAATAGACAAATGGATTAAAAATGTGGTGTATACACAAAATGGAGTTTTTATCAGTCTTTGATTGTAGCATTTGAGAAGAATAGTTAAGCAGATCTCAGTGAGTTTTAGGCCAAGCTCTTTGATGAGTAAACTTCAGCCTGCCAGACTACATCATGAGATTATATTTCAACAACAAAAACAACACAAAACATTAAATCATTCATGTACAGAAAAATGGATACAACTACAAATTATCATATTAACAAAAAGATGTCAGATTTATAAAGAAAAATATTCATGTTTTACCCTATTTGTGGATTTGTAAAATTAATGTTGATCTGCAAAACTAATTTAAAAACAGAAAGAAGAGTGAGAGAGGAAAGGAGGCTAGAATCAGGCAGGACAGGGAAGGAAGAGGAATGAAAGAGATTAGATGAAGAGTAAATGTTGTGGAACAGGAGATATATTTTAAGTAAGTGGTCTTTGTGGAATTCGTCACTATGTGCAATGAATACATGCTAAAAAGTATTGCTTCCAACTCTTCTTTATTAACTCAAGAATGTGCCCTGAACTTCTACAATTGGAAGGATCTCTACTGCTTGTTTGTTTGTTTTTTCTTTGTATTGACAGCCAGAAAACAGAGGCTTATTTAATTAGAACAGATTCCTGAAATAAGCTATTGTAAGCTTTGTATGATCCCCCTGTTATAGTTCAAGTAACAATGAATTTGACTCCCAAATTTATGCACATTGAGACTTCATCTTAAAAACAACACAACAGTAATGAACACCAGGCACAACACACACACACACATACACACACTTCTCTTGTTCTCAAAATTCTTCCAGCTGAATGATAAATTATGAATCCACAGTCCCAAGTGTTCAGATGACTCTTAATTTAATTTAGGAAACTTTGTACTATCTTAAACCCTGTCTTCAGGAGAGAGCCAGTTTTAATTTAGCATGGGAATTTCTTGTTGGCTATGGATAATTGCTAATAAGATGTAGGCACAGACGTGAAAAAAAAACTATAGCAAGTATTCATTGCACATTATGTGTTGAGGCAATTGGTGTGTTTCACAGTTAATGACAGAGTAGACCTTATAACAACCTTCTCCCATCACTATTATTTATTCTGTACTGACAAAGACAGTGGCACAGTGGGGTGGTTTCTCAATGTTTCAGAAAAATAACAAGGTAGCATTGAGGCAGACAGGTGTTTTATGGTTTTTGTTTCCTGGTATTTTCTGTTACTAG
Source organism: Mus caroli (assembly GCF_978045245.1). NCBI lineage: Eukaryota > Metazoa > Chordata > Mammalia > Rodentia > Muridae > Mus > Mus caroli. The sequence goes on from NW_028227264.1 coordinate 45,943,443, forward strand.
GATCACAGTTACTGTTTTAATTATAAAACCTTCAATTATCTTCATATCTGTTATTTGACACCATTTACTAAGTATAAAAAATTTTTCCCTGTAATTCTTTTAAAATTATATGAGTATTAAAAAAACTCCGTGCTTTAAAAGATTTATACATATATATGTGCAAATTCAAGTGCAATGCATTTTTTTTGAGACAGGGTTTCTCTATATAGCTGTGGCTGTTCTGGGATTCACTCTGTAGACCAGGCTGGCCTCAAAATCAGAAATCCACCTGCCTCTGCCTCCCAAGTGCTGAGATTAAAGGCATATGCCAACACTGTATGGCACATTATACGATAAAATAATTGAATAGATTTGTGAAATTTATATGTGAAACAAAAATTACTTTAGTCACCAGGACAGTATCTGACAATTGTGATGAGAGAAAAGCCTCTTGTGAAAAAATGACCTACAGAGTTCTACATTTTACATAATTTTAAAAAAAGAAAGATGTAAGATAGAATTTGTGAAACACATGAAACTCTGGAAGAACGAAGACCAAGGTGTGGATACTTTGCCCCTTCTTGGAATTGGGAGCAAGGCACCCATGGAAGGAGCTACAAAGACACAGTTTGGAGCTGAGATGAAAGGATGGACCATTTAGAGACTGCCATTCCCAGGGATCAGCCTCCAAACGCTGATTATACCACCTGTTGTATATCAGGTGGTAGACAGAATGAACCAGAGAATAAGAAAGAGCCAAAATATTCATAAGGGATATTGGTCTGAAGTTTTCTATCTTTGTTGGGTCTTTTTGTGGTTTAGGTATCAGAGTAATTGTGGCTTCATAGAATGAGTTGGGTAGAGTACCTTCTGTTTCTATTTTGTGGAATAGTTTGTGAAGAACTGGGATTAGATCTTCTTTGAAGGTCTGATAGAACTCTGCACTAAACCCATCTGGTCCTGGGCTTTTTTTAGTTGGGAGACTATTAATGACTGCTTCTATTTCTTTGGGGGATATACGGCTGTTTAGATCATTAACCTGATCTTGATTCAACTTTGGTACCTGGTATCTGTCTAGGAACTTCTCCATTTCATCCAGGTTCTCCAGTTTTGTTGAGTATAGCCTTTGGTAGAAGGATCTGATGGTGTTTTGGATGTCTTCAGGATCTGTTGTTATGTCTCCTTTTTCATTTCTGATTTTGTTAATTAGGATGCTTTCCCTGTGCCCTCTAGTGAGTCTGGCTAAGGGTTTATCTATCTTGTTGATTTTCTCAAAGAACCAGCTCCTTGATTGGTTGATTCTTTGAATAGTTTTTCTTGTTTCCACTTGGTTGATTTCACCCCTGAGTTTGATTATTTCCTGCCGTCTACTGCTCTTGGGTGAATTTGCTTCCTTTTGTTCTAGTGCTTTTAGGTGTGTTGTCAAGCTGCTAATGTGTGCTCTCTCTAGGTTCCTTTTGGAGGCACTCAGAGCTATGAGTTTTCCTCTTAGAAATGCTTTCATTGCGTCCCATAAGTTTGGGTATGTTGTGGCTTCATTTTCATTGAACTCTAAAAAGTCCTTAATTTCTTTCTTTATTCCTTCCTTGACCAAGGTATCATTGAGAAGAGTGTTGTTCAGTGTCCACGTGAAGGTTGGCTTTCTATTATTTATTTTGTTATTGAAGATCAGCTTTAGTCCATGGTGATCTGATAGGATGCATGGGACAATTTCAATATTTTTGTATCTGTTGAGGCCTGTTTTGTGACCAATTATGTGGTCAATTTTGGAGAAGGTACAATGAGGTGCTGAGAAGAAGGTATATCCTTTTGTTTTAGGATAGAATGTTCTGTAGATATCTGCCAGATCCATTTGATTCATAATTTCTCTTAGTTTCTCTGTGTCCCTGTTTAGTTTCTGTTTCCATGATCTGTCCATTGGTGAAAGTGGTGTGTTGAAGTCTCCCACTATTATTGTATGAGGTGCAATGTGTGCTTTGAGATTTACTAAAGTTTCTTTAATGAAACTTTGTATTTGGAACATAGATATTCAGGATTGATAGTTCCTCTTGGAGGATTTTACCTTTGATGAGTATGAAGTGTCCTTCCCTGTCTTTTTTAATGACTTTGGGTTGGAAGTCAATCTTATCAGATATTAGAATGGCTACTCCAGCTTGTTTCTTCATACCATTTGCTTGGAAAATTGTTTTCCAGCCTTTCATTCTGAGTTAGTGTCTATCTTTTTCGTTGAGATGAGTTTCCTGTAAGCAGCAAAATGTTGGGTCTTGTTTGTGTAGCCAGTTTGTTAGTCTATGTCTTTTTATCGGGGAGTTGAGTCCATTGATATTAAGAGATATTAAGGAAAAGTAATTGTTGTTTCCTGTTATTTTTGTTGTTAAAGTTGGCATTCTGTTCTTGTGGATGTCTTCTTTTAGGTTTGTTGAGGGATTACCTTCTTGTTGTTTCTAGGGCGTGGTTCCTGTCCTTGTATTGGTTTTTTTCTGTTATTATCCTTTGAAGGGCTGGATTCGTGGAGAGATAATGTATGAATTTGGTTTTGTCGTGGAATACTTTGGTTTCTCCATCTATGTTAATTGAGAGTTTGCCTGGGTATAGTAGCCTGAGCTGGAATTTGTGTTCTTTTAGTGTCTGTATAACATCCGTCCAGGATCTTCTGGCTTTCATAGTCTCTGGTGAAAAATCTGGTGTAATTCTGATAGGCTTGCCTTTATATGTTACTTGGCCTTTTTCTCTTACTGCTTTTAGTATTCTATCTTTATTTAGAGCATTTGTTTTTCTGATTATTATGTGTCGGGAGGTATTTCTTTTCTGGTCCAGTCTATTTGGAGTTCTGTAGGCTTCTTGTATGTTCATGGGCATCTCTTTCTTTAGATTTAGGAAGTTTTCTTCTATAATTTTGTTGAAGATGTTTGCTGGTCCTTTGAGTTGAAAATCTTCATTCTCATCCACTCCTATTATCCGTAGGTTTGCTCTTCTCATTGTGTCCTGTATTTCTTGGATGTTTTGAGTTAGGATCTTTTTGCATTTTCCATTTTCCTTGATTGTTGTGCCGATGTTCTCTATGGAATCTTCTGCACCTGAGATTCTCTCTTCCATCTCTTGTATTCTGTTGCTGATGCTGGTATCTATGGTTCCAGATTTCTTTCCTAGGGTTTCTATCTCCAGTGTTGCCTCATTTTGGGTTTTCTTTATTGTGTCTACTTTCCTTTTTAGGTCTAGTATGGTTTTGTTCATTTCCATCATCTGTTTGGATGTGTTTTCCTGTTTTTCTGTAAGGACTTCTACCCGTTTGATTATGTTATCCTGTTTATCTTTAAGGATTTGTAACTCTTTAGCAGTGTTCTCCTGCAATTCTTTAAGGGATTTTTGTGCTTCCTCTTTACTGTCTTCTATCTGTTTACCAGTGTTCCTTTGTATTTCTTTAAGTGTGTTATTAAAGTCCTTCTTGAAGTCCTCTACCATCATCATGAGATATGCTTTTAGATCCGTGTCTAGCTTTTCCGGTGTGTTGGGGTGCCCTGGACTGGGCGAAGTGGGAGTGCTGGGTTCTGGAGGCTGATCCCTGGGAATGGCAGTCTCTCAATGGTCCATCTTGTGAGACGATGCCGGGGCCTAGCAAACACAGGAGTGGATGTTCACAGTCAGCTATTGGATGTATCACAGGGCTCCCAATGGAGAAGCTAGAGAAAGTACCCAAGGAGCTAAAGGGATCTGCAACCCTATTGTTGGAACAACATGATGTACTAACCAGAACCCCGGAGCTCTTGTCTCTAGCTGCATATGTATCGAAAGATGACCTAGTCGGCCATCAATGGAAAGAGAGGCCCATTGGACTTGCAAACTTTATATGCCCCAATATAGGGGAATGCCAGGGCCAATAGAATGGGAATGGGTGGGTAGGGAAGTGGGGGGCGCTATGGGGGACTTTTGGGATAGCATTGGAAATGTAATTGAGGAAAATATGTAATAAAAATATTAAAAATTTAAAAAAAGCCAAAATATTAAAACAAATTTTCAGAGTTAGCTTCAGGCAAAGCAGAGTAATTCAGTCAGAACTGAGAGAAATTGGTTTGAATGATTCAACTTGGAGGAAATTTTGAGCCAGAATGGCTGAGTTGAACCAGCCAGCTACCCTAAGTTCAGAAAAAGCAAGAAAGAATTTATTAAGTGTTTGAAATGACATTTATACCTGGAAAATAATGATATTTGCAGGAAATAATTTGATTTAATAAATGAATTTTAACTGCATGAAGCATATCCATGTTCAAGGAAAAGAATTAAAAAAAAAAAAAACTCTAGTAATCTTTTCAACACTGCAATGTAAATGGCCAAATTCAAAGTTGAGAAATTTGAATATTATATTATACAACTGTAAGTAGTATTTATGCAAGTTTTGTCCTGTTCAATATATGATAGATATGTGGCCAAAGATTAGAAAATAATGTGCATGTGTAGTATCAAAGTTTGATCTCTTAGAATTCACATTGGGGAGCGGAAGCACAGAGTCGTGACCTACTCCTATAATCCCAGCACTCTGGACAGAGAGACAGGTTCATTCTGGGCCTACTGCCTAAAATTGGTTTAGTGTCTTATGTAAGTTGCAAGTCAGTGAGGGATCTAGCCTCACAGGAAGATAATAACAGCAACATATAAAATAACCAAACATACATGAACAAACATGATAAGGAACAACTGTAAAATGATTTGAGATGCTGTCATCTGGCCTCTATATACCTATGTGCACATTTATACATTAAGGCAAACCTGCATATAAGACTATGAACACATACAAACATAATATTTGGGACAATATCTACAATCTTGATGTAATATCATTTAAATTGGCCAAACATCAAGAAATACTCTATTTCCAACTACAATTTCAAAATAAAATGAAATATTTAGAGATTTCAACCATTTGAAGAAATTAGAAGAACTAATTTGCAAAAATATGGAATATTTCAGTGGTACATACAGAAAATCAAGGATGAATTCAACAATAATTCTAAGTAATTTTAAATAAATCAATGTGAACATATTCCTTGGATTATTTCTAACTATTAAATAGCTTCCCAACAGTGCTAAACTTCAGTATAAAGATATAATACAAAAGAGAAGCAGTATTTGAATTGACAGCAGTTACCTTATGTAAAGGCCAATTTCTAATCTGTGAGTATTCTCATTACAGTAGCATAACAGCTATGGGGGTTATTTAAATCTAAAATTTAAATTTATTTATATCTAAAATTTAAGTGTAGCTTGTCTCAGATTCATTAAACACCATTTTACTGATAAAATTTAGAAAAAAAATTGCACATATAAAACTGTTACAAAATCTCTGCTTTTGAGTGAAAAGAGAGTTGGTCATAGTGGTACATTTCTTTAATCCCAATAATTAGAAAGCAAAGGAAAGGTAAGAGGATCACAAGGCCATTACCAACCTAAACTACATAATAAGAAACTGTGAGAGAGTTTAAAAAAAAAAAAAAAGGTAAGATTTAATCTATTCAAATGAAAGCAATGTTAAAATCATATCAGTTTTTACTGAGAGGCTCATGTATAAAATAATTGTAGATGCATATAATCATTAATGTAATTCACATCCAATTGACCATTTTCAGTTTGCTTTTAGTGATATATACAAGGGCATATCATATTTAAATTATGAGCCACATATTAAAATAAATATCTCAGTCACAGAAGAAAGGGCAAAATTAGGACAAGATGTACTAAAAATTCAAATTTTTCCATAGTTCACATAAAGTACACAAAAGGGATACATAACCAGAAAACTTAAATGCAGTTTCAATTACAAGGAAAAGTACTACAAACAATGTGAAAAATATGCAAGCAAAAACACAAGACAATGATTATCAAATATATAAATCTTATAAATACCTAGTATTTTAGACTTATGTGGATAGCAAAATACAATGAGCATTACCAATAAATACTGTAATGAGTACCATGTACTTTCAACATATTTCCTAGTTCATATATGACATTTTTTAGCTATTATATTGATGGGTAAATATACTAAATGATAGGATATAAAGTAATATCCATTTTAATGAGACTGTTACTGACCAACTGTGCCAAAGTAGTGGTATGAACCATAGTAAAATATAAAAGCCTTACATTTCTATTGATTTTGAGTTGGGGTAATTATTTCCCACTGTAGAAAGAGGTTTGTTGGACTGTGGTTGACAATGGAAGCAAACTATAAACATAATTGTAGCTACATAGAGTCCCATTTGACAGGCACATTATATTCATCTAACCAAAAAAGTTTTCTTGTTATGTATCACTTTTGTGTACTTTATGTGAACTAAGGAAAAATTTGAATTTTTAGTACATCTTGTCCTAATTAGTACCTTTCTTACTGGTGCCTAATATTTTTTCAATGGCATATTTTGCTAGGACATATACTACCAAACATTGGATTTATAGTGCCAAATAAATAGAAAAGTCATAAACAGATCAAAATATATTTTGTTGAAATAATGATAGTCATACTACTACTATTGGGAAAGTGGGAAAACTTAAGTTGACATACTGGTAGAATAATATACTATGTCAATATGCATACATTCTAGAGAAATGAATGACAGGTACTAGGAAGGAAGCATCTAATTTAGTTTCATCATGATTTGTCCATGCCCTTCTGACAAACTGTAGCTTTTTTCAGCATTAGGTACTTCATACTTAGATCCTATAATGTTGATAGACAAGATGTGTACTCATGGCAGATCTACCTCTGATATTAATGGGAGTAAAGGTATACAGTATATTTTAGTTGATCAAATATATTGTCATTCACAGGACAAACTTCAAGTTTATATGTCTTGGTTTATTGCCACATCCATTGACTGTTTCCCATTGCTCCTTTGTTTTGGTAACTTGGTATTAATTAAGGTACATATGACTCCAGTATCCATCAAAGACCACATTATATTGGAGGCCTTCTGTAGCTATAGCTTCAACAGGCTTGTTGTCAGGTGTCTTAGTCATTCTTACTAATGAAAATTGAAACATCAAAGTAATTTTGAATTCGATGTCTCTAATGGTTAAGGATGTTGAAAACCTCTTGAGTAATTTCTTAACCACATTCACTTCTTTTGAGAACTGTTTGGCAATAGAAATGATAAAAGAAGAAACATGAATAAAGAAAACCTTGGACACAATAAATACAAATATACACATACTTATATAAATATATATTTATTTATATAAATTATAAATTAACAAATGTACACTTTGTACCTATTTAAGAGCATGTCATAAGCTATGTTTCTTATTTTATATGAGAGTTTGTAGCCTGGAGTGAAGTACACATATAATCACATTTCAGGTCTATGGAGTGAAGCTTACTTTAAGAATAGAGTCAACCTTAGTTATTCAGTGAATTCCAAGTGGCCTGCTCTAATAATGAGACACTGTCATATAATAAACATTAACTAAGATTTTATGAGAAAAAAAAATGACTTAGGGTGGTAGTGACCTATACCTTTAATCCCAAAACTTGGTAGGCAGATGCACGTGGAACTCTGTGAGTTCAAGGCAGGCCTGTTCTACATGGAGAGTTCTAGGACAGCACAGAGAAACTATGTCTTGAACTACTCTCTGATAAAAGAAGAAAAAGAAAATTTACTCAATTTGAATTATGCATACCATATTGTTTTGAACAAATTGAGCAAAATGTTGTAGATAAGTATAATTTATGACATCTCTTTACAGGGAATTATATATGAAGGCAATCGTCTCATATTTTATATATAAAATGTTATTACATTAAACAATTCAGTAATAAATTAAGAATAAAAGTATGAAAGATTGTTATTTTGCTCATAAATATCTTAAATAAATGGATGAATGTTCATTTTCTTGCACCTTCCACAAAAAAATAATTATATTTTACAAAATGAGTATTACATGGTTGTACTTCTAATTGGAGGCTATAAACTTTTATGGAACTGTTTTTGATGACAGTTGATATCATATCTATTTATCCTAGGCATATAACATATTAAAATACTAAGAAATTGTTCTAGGCCAGTCATGTATAATGAGTTTGTGAGCTTAAAAGAATTATTACAGAAGGGTGAGTGACTCAAAGGCACTTGTATGAGCAAATAGTATACTGATGTTTTCAGTGTTTTTAAATGGCAACCAGAGTTCCCTAGGAATAGAGAAAAAGTGTTGGAAAACTACCACCTTCAGTTTGGCTTGGAGGCATGTCACTGTTCTCTTTATTTATGATGGATAAGGGAATGCACAGCCCATTATAAGTGGTGCCACTCATAAGTAGCTCTTCTGTTTTGTATAAGAAAGTAAGCTGAGCAAATCACAGAGAAGAAGCAAAGAAGCAACATCCCTCCATGGCTAATCTTCCAATGTCTACCTTGCATTCCTCCCGAGACTTTCCTTTATTGAGGGATTAAATAAATCCTTCCCTCGTTAATTTGCTTTGAGTTACAGTGTTTCTTACAGCAATAGAAAGAAAACTGGGACTGAAACTTGGAAATTTTTAAAGACATTTTGAACTTTTCATCTTTGAAAAACTTGAAAAATGATATATTTAGAACTTAGATTCTGATATTTACATGATTTTTTGGAGATAAACATTAAAGGACAGGTTATAATGGGATAGTCATGGATTGGTTATTTTGAGTTCACTATAGGTCAATTTTGCTTGATAGTTTTGTCAACTTGACTCAAATTAGAAACAACTTGGAAGAAGAATGGAACTCAGTTAAGGAATTGTTGCCATCAGATCATGTAGGTCTGTGGTTTGTTTCTTGAATCCTGGTTAATAAAGGATGGCTCAGCCTCAGTGATAGTGCCACATCTGGGATAGTGGTACTAGATTGTATAATAAAACAATATAAACAAACAAAAGTCAAAACCAACAACAACAAAAACCCGCCAACTAGAATGCCTATTCAGAGATAGGCGTAACCCTAGAAATCTGCATTCCTAAAGAAATTTGTAGGGAGTTCAGAGTTTCTTCTTCCTAATTTTTATAACTGCTTATATAAATTATGGGAAATTTTTGAGACTTGTAGAGACCTCCTGAATATTTTAAGTTCCATTTAATTCATGCTTTCATTTTTTATTTGTTCAAGAATTTTAGGATCTACCCTCCTCTCTGGACAAGATATTTTTCAAAACTGAAGATATAGCTAAATGACACCCTACTCCTTTCTTTTGATTTTTACCTTCTTTCAATCATATCTTCTATAATGTTCTCTGTTCCTTAAGGTGGGTGATTTTGATGGTTGTTCATTATACTCTACATACATCTAAACATCCTGACACTATACTACACAAATAGTCATATCTTCAAGTCTATGTAGTGAGTACAGTGATCAATGAAAACAAGAGTCTACCCTGTGACTGACCAAGGCTGAGAGCAGAAGTCAATTGTGATTGTAAAACACAAATGTTTATGAGGTAACTTTAAAGAGAATGCACATTCATTTTATAATGAAATAGCAGTGGCCTACTCATTAGGGTCAGTGAAGTCATATGTGTTTGTGCTATGATTTTTCAGTACTTGTTGTGAAGCCATTCCTGTGAAGCTGGCCATAAATTAACTAGAAAAAATGTTGCAAGCATAGTAATCATGCCAGTATTTCACCACTGGGTACATCTTGTCTGGCATGGTTTTATTATGATATGCATCATTCATAGCTGAAAATGACTTTTAATGTCTATTCTCCACATGCATTCCACATGACACCTTCAAGTACTGTGACCCTGAGTTAATGTTAGGGGTTAGTGTTTAGTGAGTGTTAGTATTAGTGTTTGTTATTGCTAATGTTGGTCTTTGTGTTGGTGTTGGTGCTAGGATCTTCCAGTACATTTCCAGCCTAATTTCTCAAGAATGTGAAGCCAGTGTTTTAGGAATAGACACTAAAAAGTTATAAAAAGCAACAAAAGTACTTTATGGTTTACATTAAAACAAGGGCATCATGGCCTAAAACTTTCTACTTGAAATAGAGGCAGCCTACTCTTTCTACTTTTATTTTTCCTCACAAACATTCTTTCTAAGATTTCCTTTTCTCTCTCTCTCTCATGTTGGGGGATGGATGTGTGCACTGCATATTTAGTTGTGGATTTATGTGTCACGAGGTCTGGTTATAGTATGGAACTAGCACTTTAGTGAGTATTGAAACATTTCCTGTATTAATGCTATGTCAAGAATGCTCCCCAATTATATGTAATTGGTTAATAAAGTGCTGATCAAATTATGGCTGGCGGAGAAGGGAGTACTTCAGATACCATGAAGACCATCCCAAAGAGGTAGAGGAATGATGAGAACAGGTGACCTAGAGGCAGAGTGTACAGGAGGATTTGTGATGAACAGGTTGCTTTGGGATTCACAATGAGTGCAGTACATTCATAGAGCAAAACAAAGCAGGATAAGTCTCAGACTGCACATATTATAGGACCTATGACAGACAAGTAGATAGCTCAGAGTGTTAGATGAATATCTGCTCAGTCACAGTGTGTAATGCTTGCTAATAAACTTATTAGGTGTCCTTATCTTTTTGATAATTTTTGGTTGAAATTAATGGCTACTCCAGATTGTTTCTTGGAACCATTTTCATGGAAAATTGTTTTCCAGCCTTTTTTTTTTTTTGATATTTTCTTTATTTACATTTGAAATGTTATTCCCTTTCTTAGTTTTCCCTCCAAAAATCCCCTATTCCTTCCCCCTTTCCCTGTTCCCCAACCCACCCACTCCCATTCCTGGTCCCAGCATTCTCCTATACTGGGGCATAGAGCCTTTACAGGACCAAGCGCCACTGATGATCGACTAGGCAATCCTCTGCTACATATGTAGCTAGAGCCACAAGTTCCATTATGTGATTTCCTTGATTTGTGGTATAGTTCCAAGGAGCTCAGGTGTACTGGCAGTTCATATTGATATTCCTCCTATGGGGCTTCAGACCCCTTCATAATCTCTGGGTACTTTCTCTAGCTCCTTCATAGGGGTCCTTGTGCTCCGTCCAATGGATAACTGTGAGCATCCACTTCTGTATTTGCCAGGCACTGGCAGAGCCCCATAGGAGACAGCTATATCAGGCTCCTGTCAGCAGGCTCTTGTTGGTATCTGCCTAGTAACTGGGTTTGATGGTGGTTTATGGGGTGGATCCCCAAGTAGGGCAGTCTCTGAATGGTCATTCCTTCAGGCTCTGCTCTGAAGATTGTCTTTGTAACTCCTTCCATGGGTATTTTATTCCCCATTCTAACTTTGACTCTGAGGTAGTGTCTGTCTTTGTCACCGAGGTGCTGTTTGTGTGTGCAACAAAATGTTGTTTCCTGCTATGTATCCACTCTGTTAGTCTATGTCTTTTTATTGGGGAACTGAGTCCATCAATGTTAAGAGATATTAAGGAATAGTGATTGCTGTTTCCTGCTACTTTTGTTGTTGGAGATGGAATAATGCTTTTGTGGCTATCTTCTTTTGGATTTGTTGAAAGATTACTTTCTTGCTTTTTTAGGGTGTATTTTCCTTCCTTGTGTTGGAGTTTTCTATCTGTTATCCTTTGTAGGACTGCATTTGTGGAAAAATATTGTGTAAATACTCATCAAAGGGAAATGTACCAAGATGTACTCTCAGATCTGAACATCTATGCTCTAAATGTGGGGGCATCAACATTCATAAAAGAAACCTTACTAAAGCTCAAAACACACATTGCACCTCACACAGTAACAGTTGGAGACTTCAACACTCCACTCTCATCAATGGACAGATCATGGAAACAGAAACTGAAAGGAGACACAGTGAAACTAACAGAAGTTATGGACCAAATGGTTTTAATAGATATCTATAGAATATATCATCCTAAAACAAGAACACATATGGTAAGTGGATTTTGGGCAAAGAGCATGGAATACCCTTGATACAACTCATAGACCACATGAAGCTGAAGAAGAAGGAACACCAGCGAGTGGATGCTTCAGTCCTACTTAGAAGGGGAAAAATTATCAAGGGACGTAGAGAGTGGGAGGAACTTGGGAAGAAGAGAAGAGGGGAACGGGAAAAGAGGGGAAGAATCACTTATGGGAGGAGATTGAGGAGATTTAAGAGGGTCAGGAAATTGAACAGAGGTATATAGCAACTTGGGGAGAAGAACTGGTAGGGTAGCAACCAGAAAGTCCCAGATGCCAGGAAAGCATGGGCCTCCCTTGACCCCATGGAGATGTCATTAGCTGAAATATCCCACAAAGGGAAGGCAGAACCTATCTAGACCATCTACAGAGGTTAAGCATGGCCTCCCTGGTTGAGGGATCCATAAACCCAGCCATATCCAAAAATTTTAACCCAAAATTGCTCCTGTTTAAAGGAAATACAGGGAAATAGTGTATCACAGAGACTAAAGAAAAAGCCATCCAGAGATTGCCTCACCTGGGGCTCCGTCCCACACACAGGCACCAAATCCAAACACTACTGAGGATGCCAAGAAGTGCTTCTTGACAGGAGCATGATAAAGTTGTCTCCTGAGAGGCTCTGGCAGATCTTGACCAATATGGATATGGATGCTCACACACATCCATTGGACAGAACACAGTCCTCAATGATGTGGATGTACACAGCCAAACATTGAACTGAATGTGGGACCCCAATGAGGAAGTTAGGACAAGGACTAAAGGAGTTGAAGGAGTTTGCAACCTCATTGGAAGAACAACAATATCAACATACCAGAAACCCCAAAGCTCCCAGGGACTAAACCACTAACCAAAGAGTACACAGGGGATGCCCATGGCTCCAGCTTGATATGTAGCAAAGGATTCCCTTATATGGCCTCACTTGGAAGGAAGCTCCTTCTTCCAGTGGAGGCTTGTTGACACAAGATAGGGGAATGCTAGGCCACTGAGGCAGGAATTAGTGTGTGGGTAGGCTAGGACCCTAATAGAGGCAGGGGGAGGGAGTCAGGAATAGGGGGCTTTTGGAGGTAAAACTGTGAAGGGGGATAACATTTGAAATGCAAGTAAATAAAATAACCAAGAAAAAATGAAGAAAAAATAAACTTAATAGGTCTTTTTGTCAACTGTTAGAATGTGATAAGAAAAGGCTATCATTCTTAAATTACAGCCTGCATTTTCATACTCCATATCTACATATAAACAGTTACCTGTTACCACTACTGTTTATTCAACAGGTTTTCAAATTTGTAAAAAAAAATAATTCATTAGTTATTATTTTGTAAGATCTATTCTACAGAGGGTTCTAATGCTCCATCATCATCACATGACAAGTGGCAGTTGGTCTTGAGGAGCTAAGGAGGTACTAAAGCAAAAATTATATCAATAGGCAAGAAAGTACAGAACTCCTCCATGACCTGTATAAATTGTTTCTTAGAGAAGCATTTTTAGGTAAAACCCCCATATATACTTTTATATTCCATGGCCTTTTTCTATGAACATCTGCCCTTATCATCTTTGTTTAATTTTGCTCTTACAAGGCCACTGTGTGTCTTTCCCTCACAGATGGTCTCTGTGTGAATTAGCCAGCCTTGTGGGCCTGGCCAAGTCCCACAGGAAAGTAGCAGTGTATTTCCCCACTGTGGTGTCTGCTATGGGAACTAGATGTCCGGTTCACATAATCACAGGAACAGCACTGTGTTCCTTGACTATCTATTGAAAATATTAATCTTCTAAAGCAGCTATTATAAATAAGGCTGTTATGAACATAGTGGAGCATATTTCAAAATCATCTGGAATAACAATAAACCTAGGATAGCAAAAAATTTTCTCAACAATAGAGAAACTTCTGGTGGAATCACCATGCCTGACCTCAACCTGTACTACAGAACAATTGTGATTCAAAACTGCATCGTACTGGTATAGAGACAGACAGGTAGATCAATGGAATAGAATTGACTACCTAGAAATGAACCAACATACCTATGGTCACTTGATCTTTGACAATGGAGCTAAAACCATCCAGTGGAAAGAGGAAAGCATTTTCGACTAATGCTGCTGGTTAAACTGTCAATTAGCATATAGTAGGAAGTGAATCAATCCATTATTTTTCTTTTTTTTTTTCTTTTTTTCTTTTTTTTTTGATATTATCTTTATTTACATTTCAAATGTTATCCACTTTCCTTTTTTTTATTATGCATTTTTCTCAATTACATTTCCAATGCTATCTCAAAAGTCCCCCATACCCCCCCCCCACTTCCCTACCCACCCATTCCCATTCTTTTGGCCCTGGCATTCCCCTGTATTGGGGCATATAAAGTTTGCAAGTCCAATGGGCCTCTCTTTCCAGTGATGGCCGACTAGGCCATCGATACTTATGCAGCTAGAGACAAGAGCTCCGGGGTACTGGTTAGCTCATCATGTTGTTCCAACTATAGGGTTGCAGATCCCTTTAGCTTCTTGGGTACTTTCTCTAGCTTCTCCATTGGGAGCCCTGTGATCCATCCAATAACTGACAGTGAGCATCCACTTCTGTGTTTGTTTGGCCCCGGCATAGTTTCACAAGAGAGAGCTATATCTGGGTCCTTTCAGCAAAATCTTGCTAGTGTATGCAATGGTGTCAGCGTTTGGAAGCTGATTATGTGATGGATCCCTGGATATGGCAGTCTCTAGATGGTCCATCCTTTCATCACAGCTCCAAACTTTGTCTCTGTAACTCCTTCCCTGGGTGTTTTGTTCCCACTTGTAAGAAGGGGCACAGTGTCCACACTTTGGTCTTCATTCTCCTTGAGTTTCATGCGTTTAGCAAATTGTATCTTATATCTTGGGTATCCTAAGTTTTGGGCTAATATCCACTTATCAGTGAATACATATTGTGTGAGTTCCTTTGTGATTGTGTTACCTCACTCAAGATGATGCCCTCCAGGTCCATCCATTTGGCTAGGAATTTCATAAATTCATTCTTTTTAATAGCTGAGTAGTACTCCATTGTGTAAATGTACCATAATTTCTGTATCCATTTCTCTGTTGAGGGACATGTGGGTTCTTTCCAGCTTCTGGCTATTATAAATAGGGCTGCTATGAACATAGTGGAGCATGTGTCCTTCTTACCGGTTGGGACATCTTCTGGATATATGCCCAGGAGAGGTATTGCTGGATCCTCCGGTAGTACTATGTCCAATTTTCTGAGGAACCGCCAGACTGATTTCCAGAGTGGTTGTACAAGCTTGCAATCCCACCAACAATGGAGGAGTGTTCCTCTTTCTCCACATCCTCACCAGCATCTGTCACCTGAATTTTTGATCTTAGCCATTCTGACTGGTGTGAGGTGGAATCTCAGGGTTGTTTTGATTTGCATTTCCCTGATGATTAAGGATGTTGAACATTCTTTCAGGTGCTTCCCTGCCATTTGGTATTCCTCAGGTGAGAATTCTTTGTTCAGTTCTGAGCCCCATTTTTTAATGGGGTTATTTGATTTTCTGGAGTCCACCTTCTTGAGTTCTTTATATATATTGGATATTAGTCCCTTATCTGATTTAGGATAGGTAAAGATCCTTTCCCAATCTGTTGGTGGTCTTTTTGTCTTATTGATGGTGTATTTTGCCTTGCAGAAGCTTTGCAGTTTCATGAGGTCCCACTTTTCAATTCTCGCTCTTACAGCACAAGCCATTGCTGTTCTATTCAAGAATTTTTCCCCTGTGCCCATATCTTCAAGGCTTTTCCCCACTTTCTCCTCTATAAGTTTCAGTGTCTCTGGTTTTAAAAAGTATTATACTGAATGGCAAATAAACTGAATTATATAAACAGATTATACAACGCAGTGAATTTTTTTGAGGTAAATTTATCACTACAGTTGATTCTTCAATTCAGTTTTCAACCTCAGTTTTTCTGAACTTCAATATTCAAATATGTAATGCACTATTAAATACATTTATAGATAACAGTATATTATGCCTACATAACTATATATTGATATATACTTTAATAAATACATACTTACACAGATGAAATATATATACATATATTAGTAAACACATATGTTTTTTCAGTTAATTTTAATTATATTACAATACTTATAAGTGTGACATCAGGGAAGTGTTTTAACTTGGTTTAAGTATGAGTTTAGAAGTTGTCTTAAAATAATATCTAGATTTCTATGCACCATAATTTGAGAGCTCCATCAGCGCTATTGTTCAGTAATAGATGACTAAATTTAGAGATGAGCCAGGGGCTTCCTCAATACAAATTGGCCCAGCTTCTGCCATGTCAATGTCAGTATGCTGAAATCCACATGTGTATATTTTCTGATTTTAGGCAGTAGTGAATGTCACATTCAGAGAGAAGGTCTTTTATTGCTTTATGATTGCATAATGTCCTGGATATATTTGATACGGATTACAGTTCCAGTACACCTGTCATTGCAACTCACTGTTAATATGATGACAGCTCAGTAGTCACATGTTATCAACCAATATAGTGCAATGCTGTCTTTCTCTAGTCATTTTGGCTTAATGTCAGCATTAAAAGCCATAGTCAGATTTATGCTTGATTAGTTTTCTCCACAGATGCTCTTCACTATGAAATTATAGTTTAAGAATTTGTGGTGAGTGCTAAATGAAAGTAGATGAGGGCATAGCTTTTAAATTTATGATTGCAACAAGACCATTGGTTTTTTTATATTATTTTATGTATTTAAACAGAAAAGTTAAGAGAACACATAATGGCTTGACTTGGTAATACTCAGTTTTCCCATTGTTACAATGATACAGAAAGTATTATTAATTTTGATATGTCAAAGTGCTTAAAAGAAAAGAAAATTAAAGTTATACAGATGTACAACATCATGGTTATGTGCTTCTGTGTTCATTTGGATAAATGCCAAACAGTTCTAAAAAAAATTTCCCTTTGACTTAGTAGAATGGATGCAGTAAAAGTGAATGTATTCTGTGCACCTTTCCTGTCAGAGGAGAGCTTGCCTCCAGGAAGTGTCTGATACTGGGACTCCCTAGAAATTCCCATTCTCTCTCTGGTGACTCTTTAAAGCAGATCCACTCAGGAGTGCACACCCTGCAGAAGCAGCAGAGCAGCTGGAACAGCTTATATAGGCCTATATCTACATCCAGGAGATGGGGTTGTTCCTCAGCCCACGGTAAACTGGTTTTTCCAGGAGAGAGCTGGTCTTCCAGGACTGCTGTCACAGGCTCACAGACTCAAGGATCAAGCTTCAGCCAGAGAAAGCAAGAATATCTAACACCAACAGAGTACAAGAAAAAGAAGAGAGAATCTCAGATGCAAAAGATTCCGTGAAAAACATTGACACAACAATCAAAGAAAATACAAATGCAAAAAGATCCTAACTCAAAACATCCAAGAAATTCAGGGCAATATGAGAAGACCAAACCTAAGGATAATAGGTATAGATGACATGGAAAATTTTCAACTTCATGGGCCAGTAAATATCTTCAACAAAACTATAGAAGAAAACTTCCCTAACCTATAGAAAGAGATGTCAATGAAAATACAAGAAGCCTACAGAACTCCAAATAGTTTGGACCAAAAATGAAATTCCTCCCATCACATAATAATCAAAACAACAAATACACAAAACAAACATAGAATATTAAAAGCAGTAATGGAAAAAGGTCAAGAAACATATAAAGGCAGACTTATTAGAATTGTACCAGACTTCTCTTGACTATGAAAGCCAGAAGATCCTGGACAGATGTCATATAGACACTAAGAGAACACAAATGCCATTCAAGGCTACTATACCCAGCAAAACTCTCAATTACCATAGACAGAAACCAAAGTATTCCGTGATAAAACCAAATTTACACAATATCTTCACACAAATCCAGCCCTTCAAAGGACAATAAGGGGAAAATTCCAACACAAGGAGGGAAACTACACCCTTGGAAAAGCAAGAAAGTAACTTTCAAAAAAAGTAACTAAAAAAAGATAGACACTTAAACAAAATCCCAACTCTAACAATAATAAATAACAGGAAGCAACAATTAGTTTTCCTTATTCATTCTTTTGTTTTGTTTTGTTTTGTTTTGTTTTTGTTGTTGTTTTTGTTTTTTGTTTTTTGTTTTTTGGTTTTTTTTTATTACATATTTTCCTCAATTACATTTCCAATGCTATCCCAAAAGTCCCCCATACCGCCCCCCACTTCCCTACCCTCCCATTCCCATTCTTTTGGCCCTGGCATTCCCCTATATTGGGGCATATAAAGTTTGCAAGTCCAATGGGCCTCTCTTTCCAGTGATGGCCAACTAGGCCATCTTTCGATACATATGCAGCTAGAGACAAGAGCTCCGGGGTACTGGTTAGTTCATCATGTTGTTCCAACTATAGGGTTGCAGATCCCTTTAGTTCCTTGGGTACTTTCTCTAGCTTCTCCATTGGGAGCCCTGTGATCCATCCAATAGCTGACTGTGAGCATCCACTCCTGTGTTTGCTAGGCCCCTGCATAGTTTCACAAGAGACAGCTATCTTTGGGTCCTTTCAGCAAAATCTTGCTAGTGTATGCAATGGTGTCAGCGTTTAGAAGCTGATTATGGGATGGATCCCTGGATACGGCAGTCTCTAGATGGTCCATCCTTTCATCACAGCTCCAAACTTTGTCTCTGTAATATCAATGGGTTAAATTCCCCAATAAAAAGACATAGATTAACAGACTGGTTGTATAAACAGGACCCAACATTTTGCTGCATATAGTAAACCCACCTCAGGGACAGAAACAGACACTACCTCAAAGTAAAAGGCTGGAAAACAATTTTCTAAGTAAATCATTCCAAGAAACAAGCTGGAGTAGCCATTCTAATATGGAATAAAATCGACTTTCAACAAAAAGTTATCCAAAAGGATAAGGAAGGATATTTTATACTCATCAAAGCTAAAATCTACCAAGATGAACTCTCAATTATAATCATGTATGCTCCAAATGCAAGGGTATTCACATTCATTAAGAAAGTTTATTATACCACAAAGCACACATTGCACTGCACACAATAAAAGTAGGAGACTTCAACATCATACTAACAGTGGAAAATCAATGGAAAATCCATGGAAACAGAAACTAAACAGAGACATAGTAAAAACTAACAAAAGTTATGAAACAAATGGATTTAACATATCTATAGAATATTTCATCCTAAAACGAAAGGATACACCTTCTTCTCAGCACATCATGGTACTTTCTCCAAAACTGATCCTATAATTGGTCATAAAACAGGCCTCAGCTGATACAAAAATATTGAAATAATTCCATCCATCATATCAGATCACAATGGATTAATGTTGATCTTCAATAACAACATAAAAAATAGAAAGCCCACATACACAAGAAGCTGAACAACACTCTATTCAATGATAACTTGGTCAAGGAAGAAATAAAGAAATAAATAAAAGACTTTTTAGAGTTTAATGAAAATGAAGCCATAACATACCCAAAGTTATGTAACTCACTGAAAGCAGTCCTAAAAGGAAAACTCATAGCTCTGATTGCCTCCAAAAAGAAACTAGAGAAAGCATACACTATCAGTTTGACAGAACACATTATAGCTCTTGAACAAAAAGAAGCAAATTCACCCAAGAGGAGTAGAAATAGTCAAACTCAGGTCTGAAATCAACCAAGTGGAAACAAAAACAACTATACAAAGAATCAACCAAACCATGAGCTGGTTCTTTGAGAAAATCAACAAAATAGATAAAACCTTACTCAGGCTAGCTAGAGGACACAGGGACAGTATCCTAATTAACAATATCAGAAGTGAAAAGAGAGACATAACAACAAAATCTGAGGAAATTCAAAATCTCATCAGATCCTACTACAAAAGCCTATACTCAACAAAACTGGAAAACCTAGATGAAAGGGACAATTTTCTAGACTGATACAAGTTACCAAAGTTAAATCAGAATCAGATTAAGGATCTAAACAGTCCCATATCCACAAAAGAAATAGAAATAGTCATTAATAATCTTCCAAAAAAAAAAAAAAAAAGCCCAGGACCAGATGTGTTTAGTACAGATTTTTATCAGACCTTCAAAGAAGATCCAATAACAATACTCCTCAAACTATTATACAAAAGAGAAACAGAAGGAACTCTACACCACTCATTCTATGAAGACATGATTACTGTGATACCTAAGATACACAAAACCCAACAAAGAGAGATAACTTCACACCAATTTTCTTTATGAATATTGATGCAAAAACACTCAATAAAATTCTCACAAACCAAATCCAAGAACACATCAAAACGATCACCTATCCTGTTCATGTAGACTTCATCTCAGTGATGCAGGGAGGGCTCAACATATGGAAATCCATCAATCCATCAAAATAATGCACTATGTAAACAAACTAAAATAAAAAGATACCCATGTGATCATCTCATTAAATGCTGAGAAAGCATTTGACAGAAGACAATAACCGTTCATAATAAAACTCTTAGAAAGTTCAGAAATTCAAGGCCCATACCTAAACATACTAAGAGAAATATACAGCAAACCAGTAGCCAACACCAACTAAATGTAGAGAAACTTGAAGCAATTCTACTAAAATCAGGGGCTAGGAAAGGCTGCCCACTATCTCCCTATGTATTCAATCTATTATTTGAAGTCCTAGTCAAAGCAATTGGAAAATGAAAGATCAACAGGATACAAATTAGAAAAGCAAAAGTCAAAATATCACTATTTGCAGATGACATGATAGTATATGTAACTGACCCCAAAATTTCGCCAGAGAACTCCTAAATCTGATAAACAAGTTCAGTGAAGTAGCTGGATATAAAATTAACTCAAACAATTCAGTGGACTTTCTCTACAAAAAGGATAAAAAGACTGAAAAAGAAATCAGGAAAACAACACCCTTCAAAATAGTCACAAACAATATATCTTGGTGTGACTCCAACTGAACAACTGAAAGATCTATATGATAAGAACTTCAAGTCTCTGAAGAAAGAAATTGAAGATCTCAGAAGATGGAAAGATCACCCATGCTCATGGATTGGAAGGATTAATATAATAAAAATGGGTATCTTGCTGAAAGCAATCTAGAGATACGATATAATTCCCATCAAAATTCCAACTCAATTTTTCACAGAGTTAGACAAGGCAATTTGCAAATTCATCTGGAATAACAAAAATCCTAGGATAGCAAAAACTGTTCTCAACATTAAAAGTAACTCTGGGGGAATCACCATGCCTGACTCAAGCTGTAATACAGAGCAATTTTGATTAAAAACTGCATGATACTGGTACAGTGACAGACTGGCAGATCAATGGATTAGAACTGAAGTCCCAGAAATTAACCCACTTGTAAGGTCACTTGATCTTTGACAAAGTAGCTAAAAGCATCCAGAGAAAAAAAGACATCATTTTGAAGAAATGGTGCTGGCCCAACTGGCAGTTAGCATATAGAAGAATGTGAATCGATCCATTCTTATCTCCTTTTACACAGCTGAACTCAGTGTATCAAGGAACTCCACATAAAACCAGTGACACTGAAACTTTTAGAGAAGTGGGGAAAAGTCTCAAACATATGGGCTTAAGGGAGTAACTCCTGAACAGAACACCAGTGCCTTGTTATGTAAGATTAAGAATTGACAATTGGGACCTCATAAAATTGCAAAGCTTCTGTAAGGTAAAGGACACTGTCAATAAGACAAAAAAACACAACCAATAGAATGGGAAAAGAGCATTACCAACCTTAATTCTAATAGAGGACTAATAAGTACAAAGAACACAATAAATTAGACTCCAGAGAACCAAATAACCCTATTAAAAATGGGGTACAGAGCTAAAACAAAAATTCTCAACTGAGGAATACAGAATGGCTGAGAAATACCTAAAAAAAAAAATGTTCAACATCCTTAGTCATCAGGGAAATACAAATCAGAATAACCCTGAGATTCCACTACACACCAGTCAGAGTGGCTAAATTCAAAAACTCAGGTGACAGAACATGCTGGTGCAGATGTGGAGAAAGAGGAACACTCCTCTGTTGCTGGTGGATTGTAAACTGGTACAACCACTCTGGAAATCAGTTTGTTAGTTCCTCAGAAAATTGGACATAGTAATACCTGAAGATCTAGCAATACCATTCCTGATATACCCAGGAGATGTTCCAACCTGTAATAAGGACACATGTTCCACTATGTCATAGCAGTCTTATTTATAATAGCTAGAAGCTGGAAAGAACCCAGGTGTCCCTCAACAGAGGAATTGTTACAGAACGTGTGGTGCATTTACACAATGGAATACTATGCAGCTATTCAGAACAATGAATTTATGAAATTCTTAGACAAATGGATGGATCTGGAGAATATCATCCTGAGTGAAGTAGCTCAGTCATAAAAGAACAGACATGTTCTGCCCTCACTGATAAGTGAATATTAGCCCAGAAGTTTGGAATACTTAAGATACAATTTGCAAAACACATGAAACTCAAGAAAAAGGAAGAGCAAAGTGGATATACGATGATCCTTCTTAGAAGGGGGAACAAAATGCCCATGGAAGGAGCTATGGAGACAAAATGTGAATCAGAGACTGAAGGAATGACCATCCAGAGACTGCCCCACCTGGGCAACATCCCATAAGCAACCACCAAACCCAGACATTATTGTCGATGCCAACAAGAGCTTGCTGACAGGAGCCTGATATAGCTGTCTCCTGAGAGGCTTTTTCAATGCCTGACAAATTCAGAAGTGAATGCTCACAGTCATCCAGTGCTGAGGGTCCCCAATGAAGGAGCTAGAAAAAGTACCCAAAGAGCTGAAGGGATTTGCAGCTCCATAGTAGGAACAACAATGGGAACTACACCAGAGCTCCCTGGGACTAAACCACCAACAAAGAAAACACATGGTGGGACTCATGGCTCTAGCTGCATATGTAGCAGAGGATGGCCTAGTTGGTGATCAATAGGAGGAGACACTTTGGTACTGGGATTGTTCTATGCCCCCATATAGGGGAATGCCGCAGCCAGGATGCAGAAGTGGGTCAGTTGGTGAGCATGCTGTAGTGGAGGGGTACAGGGGGTTTTTGGAGGGGAAACTAGGAAAGAGGATAACATTTGAAATGAAAATAAAGAAAATATCAAATAAAAAAGTAAAAGTAAAAGTATTCTTTTATGTAACAAGTATTCTGAAATGCAACTTTTATATATTATATGGAGAAATAAGTGAACTAAGAGCAGATTTACCTTCATAAATTAAAATATTCTAATATTCAAACATGTTGAAAACAGTATTGTACCCCTGCAGAAACGTGTAAAGGTATAACAGCATTTGAGACAATGCATGCTAATTCTTATCTGTAGGCTGGACAGTTTCACTAATTCCAATCATGAAAAGGAATATTTATGAAGAAGAGTGGGATTTCCAGTTATATTTCTCTTTCAATTAGACAGTACTTTTGGACAATAGAAGAATGATGTGTGAGAATTTAGATGAAAGACGATATTCATGGCAGTCACCTTTCCTTTTTTTATATATACATATTTTTTATTACATCTTTTCCTCAATTATGTTTCCAATGCTGTCCCAAAAGTCCCCCATACCCGCCCCCCCCACTTCCCTACCCACCCATTCCCATTTTATTGGCCCTGGCATTCCCCTGTACTGGGGCATATAAAGTTTGCATGTCCAATGGGCCTCTCCCAGTGATGGCCGACTACGCCATCTTTTGATACATATGCAGCTAGAGTCAAGAGCTCCGGGGTACTGGTTAGTTCATAATGTTGTTCCACCCATAGGGTTGCGGATCCCTTCAGCTCCTTGGGTCCTTTCTCCAGCTCCTCCATTGGGGGTCCTGTGATCCATTCACTAGCTGACTGTGAGCATCCACTTCTGTGTTTGCCAGGCCCCGGCATAGTCTCACAAGAGACAGCTATATCTGGGTCCTTTCAGCAAAATCTTGCTAGTGAATGCAATGGTGTCAGCGTTTGGATGCTGATCATGGGATGGATCTCTGGATATGGCAGTCTCTAGATGGTCCATCCTTTCTTCACAGCTCCAGACTTTGTCTCTGTAACTCCTTCCCTGGGTGTTCTGTTCCCAATTCTGAGGAGGGGCATAGTGTCCACACTTCAGTGTTCATTCTTCTTGAGTTTCATGTGATTAGCAAACTGTATCTTATATCTTGGGTATCCTAAGTTTTGGGCTAATATCCACTTATCAGTGAGTACATATTGTGTGAGTCCCTTTGTGATTGTGTTACCTCACTCAGGATGATGCCCTCCAGGTCCATCCATTTGCCTAGGAATTTCATAAATTCATTCTTTTTAATAGCTGAGTAGTACTCCATTGTGTAAATGTACCACATTTTCTGTATCCATTCCTCTGTTGAGGGGCATCTGGGTTCTTCCGAGGTTCTGGCTATTATAAATAAGGCTGCTAGGAACATAGTGGAGCATGTGTCCTTCTTACCGGTTGGGACATCTTCTGGATATATGCCCAGGAGAAGTATTGCTGGATCCTCTGGTATTACTATGTCCAATTTTCTAAGGAACTGCCAGACTGATTTCCAGAGTGGTTGTACAAGCTTACAATCCCACCAAAAATGGAGGAGTGTTCCTCTTTCTCCACATCCTCGCCAGCATCTGCTGTCACCTGAATTTTTGATCTTAGCCATTCTGACTGGTGTGAGGTGGAATCTCAGGGTTGTTTTGATTTGCATTTCCCTGATGATTAAGGATATTGAACATTTTTTCAGGTGCTTCTCTGCCATTTGTTATTCCTCAGGTGAGAATTCTTGTTCAGTTCTGAGCCCCATTTTTAATGGGGTTATTTGATATTCTGGAGTCCACATTCTTGAGTTCTTTATATATATTGGATATTAGTCCCTTATCTGATTTAGGATAGGTAAAGATCCTTTCCCAATCTGTTGGTGTTTTTTTTGTCTTACTGATGGTGTCTTTTGCCTTGCAGAAGTTTTGCAGTTTCATGAGGTTCCACTTGTCAATTCTCGATCTTACAGCAAAAGCCATTGCTGTTCTATTCAGGAATCTTTCCCCTGTGCCCATATCTTCAAGGCTTTTCCCCACTTTCTCCTCTATAAGTTTCAGTGTCTCTGGTTTTATGTGAAGTTCCTTGATCCACTTAGATTTGTCCTTAGTACAAGGAGATAGGAATGGATCAATTCACATTCTTCTACATGATAACAAACAGTTGTGCCAGCACCATTTCTTGAAAATGCCGTCTTTCTTCCACTGGATGGTTTTAGCTCCCTTGTCAAAGATCAAGTGACCATAGGTGTGCGGGTTAATTTCTGGGTCTTCAATTCTATTCCATTGGTCTACTTGTCTGTCACTATACCAGTACCATGCAGTTTTTATCACAACTGCTCTGTAGTAAAGCTTTAGGTCAGGCATGGTGATTCCACCAGAGGTTCTTTTATCCTTGAGAAGAGTTTTTGTTATCCTAGGTTTTTTGTTATTCCAGATGAATTTGCAGATTGCTCTTCTCAATGATACCTTGGTCAAGGATGCAATAAAGAAAGAAATTAAAGACTTTTTACAGTTTAATGAAAATGAAGCCACAACATACCCAAACTTATGGGACACAATGAAAGCATTTCTAAGAGGGAATCTCATAGCTCTGAGTGCCTCCAAAAAGAAACTAGAGAGAACACACACTAGCAGCTTGACAACACATCTAAAAGCTCTAGAAAAAAAGGAAGCAAATTCACCCAAGAGGAGTAGACAGCAGGAAATAATCAAACTCAGGGGCGAAAACAGCCAAGTGGAAACAAGAAGAACGACTCAAAGAATCAACCAATCAAGGAGCTGGTTCTTTGAGAAAATCAACAAGATAGATAAACCCTTAGCCATACTCACTAGAGGGCACAGGGAAAGCATCCTAATTAACAAAATCAGAAATGAAAAGTGAGACATAAAAACAGATCCTGAAGAAATCCAAAATACCATCAGATCCTTCTACAAAAGGCTATACTCAAGAAAACTGGAGAACCTGGATGAAATGGGCAAGTTTCTAGACAGATACAAGGTACCAAAGTTAAATCAAGATCAGGTTAATGATCTAAACAGTCCTATGTCCCCTAAAGAAATAGAGGCAGTCATTAATAGTCTCTCAATCACTTTAAATAAAGAGAAACTTGAAGCAATCCCACTAAAGCCAAGTACAAGACAAGGCTGCCTACTCTCTTCCTGTCTATTAAATATAGTACTTCAATTTCTAGCTAGAGCAATAAGAAAACAAAAGGAAGAGGAAGAAAAACTGGAGGGGAAAAAGTCAAGGTATCCTTATTTGTGGATGATATGATAATATATAAAAAGTGACCCCCAAAATTTTACCAAAATATTCCTAGAACTGATAAACATCTTAAACAAAGCGACTGAATATGAAATCAATTCAGTCGACTACTTTATACTAATGATAAATGGGCTGAGAAAGAAATTATATAAATAATAACTGTGGAAATCAATCTGGTGGTTCAGGAAATTGGAAATATGCAATAATTTCTGGGTTTGGTGTTCATTTATGGGATGGATTCCTGGGTGGTACAGTCTCTGGATGATCCTTCCTTCCATTTCAGCTCTGAACTTTGTCTCTGTAACTCCTTCCATGGGTATTTTGTTCCCCATTCTAAGGAACAAAGTATCCATACTTTGGTTTTCTTTCTTCTTGAGTTTCATGTGTTTTGCAAATTGTATTCTAAGTTTCTGGGCTAATATCCACTTATCAGTGAGAGCATATCATGTGTGTTCTTTGTGATTGGGTTACCTCACTCAGGATGATATCCTCCATATCCATGCATTTGTCTAAGCATTTCATAAATTCATTGTTTTTAATAGCTGAGTAGTACTCCATTGTGTAAATGTACCATATTTTCTGTCCTGTGTTGAGGGACATCTGGATCCTTTCTACCTTCTGGCTATTATAAATAAGGCTGCTGTGAACATAGTGAAGCATGTGTCCTTATTACAGCTTGAAATAACTTCTGAGTATATACCCAGGAGTGTTATTGCTGGAACTTCTGGTAGTACTATGTCCAATTTTCTGGGAAACCACCAGACTGATTTCCAGAGTGATTGTACCAGCTTGCAATTTACCCAGCAATAGAGGAGTGTTCCTTTTTTTCCACATTCTCGCCAGCATCTGCTGTCACCTGAATTTTTTATCTTAGCCATTCTGGCTGGTGTGAGGGGGAATTTCAGTGTTCTTTTGATTTGCATTTCCCTGATAATTAAAGATGTTGAACATTTTTTTCAGGTGTTTCTCAGCGATTTGCTGACAAGACCCTGATATAGCTATCTCTTGTGAGGCTATGCCAGTGCCTGACAAATACAAAAGTGGATGCTCACAATCATCTATTGGATGGAACACAGGCCCCCAATGTACGAGCTAGAGAAAGTACTAAAGGAACTAAAGGGGTCTGCAAACCCTATAAGAGGAACAAAAATATGAAGTAACCAATACCCCCCAGAGCTTATGTCTCTAGTTGCATATGTAACAGAGGATGGCCTAGTTAGCCAGCAATAGGAGGAGAGGCCCTTCGTCTTGCAAAGATTATATGTTCCAGGGCCAGGAAGTGGGAATGGGTGGTTTGGGGAGCAGGGTGTGGGGAGTGTATAAGGGACTTTTAGAGAGGAAATTAGGAAATGGGATAGAATTTGAGATGTAAATGAATAAAATATCTAATAAAAATTTTTAAAAATTACTATTAAAAAAAAGAAAATTTGAAATAATTCTCTTTGATGACTCAGCTATATGACTCCTGGGCATATACCCAAAAGGTGCTCAACTATACCACAAGGATACTTGTTCTACTATGTTCATGGTAGCCTTATTCATCATAGCAAGAAACTGTAAGCAACCCAGTTGTCTTTATGCCAAAGAATGGATATAGAAAAAAAATGTGGTTTGTTTATACAATAGAATACTTTTAAGCTATTAAAAATAAAGACATCATGAATTTTCAGGTAATAAAGTGAATTGGAAAATATCATCCTGAGAGAATTAACTCAGTTCCAAAAGGACTTGCAGAGTATGTTCTCACTGATAAGCGGACATGAGTTAAAAAGTACAGAATACCCATGATACAACCCAGAGATGATAAGAAGTTTAAAAGAAGGAAAGCACAAGTGAGGATGTTTCATCTCCACTTAGAAAGTGGAAAAAAATTATCATGGGAATCTGAAGGAAGCATGGAACTGAGTGGTAGAGGGGAGGGGGATTGAAGGAAGGGCAAGACCATATATGTGGGAAGACAGGGCAGAAGCCCAGTGTTCCAAGAGAATGAATGGAAATATGCAGGACCAAGGGGTGGAGGGTAGGGTCTCAGGGGAACCTCTGGAAATTCTTAAAGACTGATTTGGGGAAAGTTTCCAGGACTCAATGTGGGTGATCTTAGCCAAAAGGTTCAACATTGGGGAGATGTAACCTGAACAGCTCACCTCCAGTATTTAGACAGGTCCCCCAGTGGAGGGATGAGGATTCCAACCCACTTTCAAAAAATTTACACAGAATTTCTCCTATCTATAAGAAATGCAGGCATAAAAATGAAACAAATACTGAAGTATTTGACTCTGAACTCTTACTGCCCTGTAAAATTAATAATTTTAATAAATTCCAGTGATGCATTCCTGCTATCACCCAAAATTTCTGTGTTCCCAAATGAAAGACATACACAATGCCTTTATATTTTTGTATGCCTTAATTTGCTTAATGACTGGGCTACTTCCTAATCTCTCCCCTGTCAATAATTCCAAGATATTACTTACCAAATCATACATTCTATCTTGGTTACTCTGGACCCTGAGTGATGCCCAGGCAGGCTGCACTCTCCCAGCCTCCTTTACTTGATAGCTAATGTGTCCTTCATTCAGGAACACAGATCTTAGGGGTGGTAGTGGGAATGCTGTTATTTATTAAAAATTTTACTTTTACAGATGGCACCTCATGTTGAGTGACATCTGTAGAATTCAATAATTAAATCAATCCTGAGGAGGATAGCACGGAGCATTCAGCCATCAGGATTTATTTAATTATTTAATTCTACACAGCACAAGTTGGGATTCATCCCATTATCAAGAACCAAACCATGACACTATTACTGATATTAACTCTTGTTCGCAGAGAAGAGCTTAGCATAGCTGCCCTTTGGGGCTCCACCAGTAGCTAACTAAGCCAGATGCAGATACAGATAATATTGGACTGAGGTTGGGGACCCATATGTAAGCGTTAGGGAGAAGGTTTGAAAGAATTGAAGGTGATGGCAACTCCATAGAAGACCAACACTGTCAACTGACCAGAACTACTGGGAGCTCCCAGAAACTGAGTCAAGAACCAAAGAACCAAAGAACCAAAGAAACAAAATCCAAGGCCCCCAGGAGAGAACTGGCTCCCTTGTCTGGCCCCAGTGGTAGAGGATGCACCTAAATCTGTAGAGACTTGATGCCCCAGAGAAGGGAGATGCATCCTCTCAGAAGGAAAGGGGAAGGAGGTATGGTGTTGGGGAACTCTGGGAGTGGGGGTTTTAGAAGGAGTAACATTTGTGCTGTAAGTAAAATTATCAATTAAAATAAATATATGAATGAATGAATAAATAAAATGTCAAATATCAGAGATGCTTCAAGTAACTAGTATCATCATGTACATTAAGGTTTTAGAAATTTGAGAGTAATCAAGCTGAGAAAAAGTACATATAATAAATAATTAAAATAAGAAAAGAAATTAATTACTTATTTGATAACATAATAATAAAATAATGTCTTCTTTCTTAAAAAAGACATATCCACAGATACACACACACACACACACACACATATACATATCACAAAGCCAAATCTAAAATTATTCAAAAGAAATGGAACAACAAAATTATTTAAATTAGAGATAGAAAGGGAACTATCACAACAGAGAGCAAAAAATTTCAGAATACTATAAAGATATGCTTTATAAATTATATTCCATTAAATTTAAAATCTTAAAGAAATAGATAAGCTTTACATGAATATAATCTATCAAGATTAATTCAAGATTAGAGAAGTAAAGAAATGGAATTGTATTAAGCAAAGAAATTGAAAAATTAATTACAGTCAGTATCAATATTAAAACCTATCTCAAACAAACAAACAAGCAAAAAAAGTTCAAAACAAACAAAAGAAAAAAAGAAAAAGAAAAAAAATTAACCCCTCAAATGAAGAAAGTTAAAGACAAATTTCCTTGATGAATATAGATGTTAAGTAATTATCCATTGTGATCAAGTTGGCCTAATTTCAAAAGTGAAAAGTTGTTTCTATCTATACAAATAAAAAAACATGATAAATGGAACAAAGAATAAAATCTTACATGATCATCTCAATAGATATAGAAAAAATATTTGACTAAAATCATACTTCACAGTGAAAATCTTGAAAACAATAAGGGTAAAGGGACATATTTAAAAATTATAAAGGTTATATAAAATGGTTCCATTACAGCCCATATAATTCTGAAAGTAGAAAAATTTCCAATCATTTTCATTAAGATCAATATATTGTTTTATTTATGCCTAATGTGTTTGAATTATACTCCAGAGGAATGTATCTGCTACAACATATTTGCAAAATAGACTTTGATTCTTTCAATATATTTCATACCCTAAATTAAATTTAAATATCTGTATAAAATAATTTACATAAAACTAATGAAAATTGATTTTCTACTTTGTGCATACACACATACACATATACACACATACACACACACACACACACACACACACACGCACACCAAGATTTTGTGATAAAGAGGCCTTGTATTTAAAAAAGAATAAGGATATATGTGTAATGGGATGCTTTGGATAGAGGAAAAGAACAGAAGAAACGGTTTAACTATATTACAATCTCAAATATTAAAGCAAAGATTTGAATTATTATCAACTCAAAATTTTCTCCATATATCACATTACCCATAAATGTTTATACGGTGTAATGTTGTTACATAATATTAGCTTTTCCTACCAAAATATACATTAAGGTTTTAGAAATTTGAAAGCAAGATCAGTCTGGTGGTTCCAAAGAAAATTGGACATAGTACCTCCTGAGGACCCAGCTATGTCTAGCGTTCCTGGGCTTAAACCCAGAAGATACTCCAACAAGTAAAAAGGACACATGCGAATTGTCCACCTGGCCCGGGAGGGCTTTGCCTGAGCATTGGCGGGAGACATCTAGGTTCTGGGACTCATCGAAAGTCGTCTGCACAGGTGAGGGTGTGGACCACTGAAGCTAACAGCTTCTGGGACAGGCAGGAGCCACAGAGCTTCTGAGGCAACCCCCTTTTCAGGTTCCAGACATCCGGGCACCTTCCCTGCCAGAAGAGAGGTGTCTGCCCTGCCAGGGAGAGCTTTGCAGGAGCACCTGGGGGAGCCATCTTGGTTCCTGGATCCCTCTGAGAATAGTCTGTGCATGTGAGAGTATGGACTACAGAAGCTAACAACTTCTGTAACAGGCCAAAGCAACACAGCTTCTGGGACAGGTTCTGTTTTGGGCCTTCATCTTCAGCCAGGAGGGAGGTCAGAATGCCAGATATCTGTGCACCTTCCCTGTAAGAGGAGAACTTGCCTGCACAGAGTGCTCTGACCACTGAAACTCAGAGGAGAGAGCTAGTCTCCCAGGTCTGCTGATAGAGGGTAATAGAATTACCAGAGGAACAATCTCTAAACAGAGACAACTATAAAAACTAACTCCAGAGGTTACCAGATGGTGAAAGGTAAACATAAGAATCTTATTAACAGAAACCAAGACCACTCACCATCATCAGAAACCAGCACTCCCACCTCACCCAGTCCAGGGCACTCCAACACACCCAAAAGCTAGACCCGGATATGAAACCATATCTCATGATGATGGTAGAGGACATCAAGAAGGACTTTAATAACTCACTTAAAGAAATACAGGAGAACACTGCTAAAAAGGTAGAAGACCTTAAAGAGGAAGCACAAAAATCGCTTAAAGAATAGCAGGAAAACACAACCAAACAGGTGATGGAATTGAATAAAACCATCTAAGACCTAAAAAGGGAAGTAGACACAATAAAGAAAACCCAAAGTGAGGCTACGCTGGAGATAGAAACCCTAGGAAAGAAATCTGGAACCATAGAAGCGAGCATCAGCAACAGAATACAAGAGATGGAAGAGAGAATCTCAGGTGCAGAAGATTCCATAGAGAACTTCGGCACAACAATCAAAGAAAATGCCAAATGCAAAAAGATCCTAACTCAAAACATCCAGGCAATGCAGGACACACTGAGAAGACCAAAAGTAGGAATAATAGGAGTAGATGAGAATGAAGATTTTCAACTAAAAGGGCCAGCAAATATCTTCAAAAAAATTATAAAAGAAAATTTCCTATACTTAAAGAAAGAGATGCCCATGAACATACAAGAAGCCTACAGAACTCCAAATAGACTGGACCAGAAAAGAAATTCCTCTCAACACATAATAATCAGAACAATAAATGCACTAAATAAAGATAGAATATTAAAAGCAGTAAGGGAAAAAGGTCAAGTAACATATAAAGGCAAGCCTATCAGAATTACACCAGATTTTTCCCCAGAGACTATGAAAGCCAGAAGAGCCTGGACAGATGTTATACAGACACTAAGAGAACACAAATGCCAGCCCAAGATAATATACCCAGCCAAACTTTCAATTACCTTAAATGGAGAAACAAAAGTATTCCAGGACAGAACCAAATTCAAACATTATCTTTACAGGAATCCCGCCCTCCAAAGGATAGTAACAGAAAAAAAAAAAAAAAAAAAAAAAAAAAAAAAAGAACCAATACAAGGACGGAAACCACGTCCTAGAAAAAGCAAGAAGACAATCCCTCAACAAACCTAAAAGAAGACAGCCACAATAATGGAATGCCAACTTTAACAACAAAAATATTAGGAAGCAACAATTACTTTTCCTTAATATCTCTTAATATCAATGGACTCAACTCCCCAATAAAAAGACATAGATTAACAGACTGGCTACACAAATAGGAGCAAACATTTTGCTGCTTACAGGAAACCCATCTCAGGGAAAAAGATAGATACTACCTCAGAATGAAAGGCTGGAAAGGAAAACAATTTTCCAAGCAAATGGTCTGAAGAAACAAGCTGGAGTAGCCATTCTAATATCGAATAAAATCGACTTCCAACCCAAAGGCATCAAAAAAGACAAGGAGGGGCACTTCATACTCATCAAAGATAAAATACTCCAAGAGGAACTCTGAATTCTTAATATCTATGCTCCAAATACAAGGGCATTCACATTCATTAAAGAAACTTTAGTAAAGCTCAAAGCACACATTGCACCTCACACAATAATAGTGGGAGACTTAAACACACCACTTTCACCAGTGGAAAGATCATGGAAACAAAAACTAAACAGGGACACAGTGAAACTAACAGAAGTTATGAAACAAATGGATCTAACAGATATCTACAGAACATTTTATCAAAAAACAAAAGGATATACCTTCTTCTCAGCACCTCAATTGACCACATCATTGGTCACAAAACAAGCTTCAACATATACAAAAGTATTGAAATTGTCCCATGCATCCTATCAGATCACCAGGGACTAAGGCTGATCTTCAATAACAAAATAAATAATAGAAAGCCAACATTTACATGGAAACTGAACAACATTTTTCTCAATGATACCTTGGTCAAGGAAGGAATAAAGAAAGAAATTAAGGACTTTTTGGAGTTTAATGAAAATGAAGCCACAACACACCCAAACTTATGGGACACAATGAAAGCATTTCTAAGAGGAAAACTCATAGCTCTGAGTGCCTCCAAAAATACACACACTAGCAGCTTGACAACACGCCAAAAAGCCTTAGAACTAAAGGAAGCAATTTCACCCTAGAGGAGTAGACGGCAGGAAATAATCAAACTCAGGGGCGAAATCAATCAAGTGGAAACAAGAAGAACTATTCAAAGAATCAACCAAACCAGGAGCTGGATCTTTGAGAAAATCAACAGCATAGATAAACCCTTACCCAGACTCACTACAGGGCACAGGGACAGCATCCTAATTAACAAAATCATAAATGAAAAAGGAGACATAACAACAGATCCTGAAGAAATCAAAAACAGCATCAGATCATTCTACAAAAGGTTATACTCAACAAAACTGGGGAACCTGGATGAAATGGACAAGTTTCTAGACAGATACCAGGTACCAGAGTTAAATCAAGATCAGGTTAATGATCTAAACAGTCCTATATCTCCTAAAGAAATAGAAGCAGTCATTAATATTCTCACAACAACAACAAAAAAAAGGCCAGAACCAGATGGGTTTAGTGCAGAGTTCTATCAGACCTTCAAAGATCTAATCCCAGTTCTTCACAAACTATTCCACAAAATAGAAACAGAAGGTACTCTACCCAACTCATTCTATGAATCCATAAATACTCTGATACCTAAACCACAAAAAGGCCCAACAAAGATAGAGAACTTCAGACCAATTTCCCTTATGAATATTGATGCAAAAATCCTCAATAAAGTTCTTGCTAACCGAATCCAAGAACACATCAAAACAAGCTGTTACTTACCACTGAATTATGTGTGCACACATAGCACCCTTAGGGTTATAGTTCCATGTGTGTCATTGTGTTCTACAAGTATCATAAGTTTGTAGTACTGTCCATGCCTTAGCTCCTTCGGAAGCTTACATGGCCCTTTCTGGTATTAAGAAAGCTAGTACCCAGCCAGGAAGATTTCAGGGCAGACCCATGAAAGGGTTTCTGGTGCCAGTATCTGAAGAAGATGGTGTTTTCAGCAACATAAATTTATGATCTATCTCTTGGGCACAACTCTCAGCTATATCCATAGCTTATAATATTTTGGAAGTCTTTTTGACAACCTTGACAAACTACTGAAAATAGTGCTTCTGATTCCTAGTGCTAGTTTTGTTAGATATACTTTTGGCTATTGGTGGAAATATTATCAGCCCAGGTTAGAAATTTTATTTAAAATATATGTGTATATTTATACATCGACTTACATGTATTATATTAATTTTAGGTCAATAATATTTAAGATGATTTCTGATAAATTTTGTAGACATGTCACTCTTATTTTATCC
Organism: Mus caroli; assembly: GCF_978045245.1. Lineage (NCBI taxonomy): Eukaryota > Metazoa > Chordata > Mammalia > Rodentia > Muridae > Mus > Mus caroli. The sequence goes on from NW_028227264.1 coordinate 45,978,447, forward strand.
TATACCTCCTTCTGTTTTGTGTCCCTCATTCTCCCAAACCTTCCAATTTCCTCCTTCACATTCCTTGTAACCTGCTATTTTCCTCTCTTGCCCTGTCTACAATAGTCTCTTTTTACTTCCTTGTTTTCTGTAATAGCTGAAGATTTGGAGCTAGGAATCTCAGATGAGTGAGAATAGTCAATCTTTATCTTTCTGAGTATTTTCTCACTCAATATGATATCTAATTCTACACGTTTCACATTTCTTTACATCTGATAATATTCTGCAATGAATATACAACATTTTCATCATCCTTTCATTAACTGAAGGACATTTAGAATATATTTTCCATTTCTTAGCTATTATAAAAAGAGAGTAAAAATGAATATGGCCAAGCAAATATCTGTAGAGTGGGATGTGTAGCTCTGTGGGCTGAAATAAAAGATTGGTCTAGCTTGATTACATGATAGACCTAATTTAGTTTACAAAAGATTATTCACACCAATTTCTAAAGACTGGGACAGTTTTCAATGCCACTGCATAGAGGAGAGTTTCAAAGACTGGGGAAAGTATTAATTCAATATGGAATTTTTGCCTGCATACATGTGTGTATAATATGCATACATTCACTATGAAGGTAAAAATTAAATGGTGTCAAATCCCCTGGGATTGCAGTTATAGACAGTTGTGAGTTACAGTGTTGGTGAAAAGAACCAAACTTGGGTCCTCTGGGAGAATAGTCGATACTTTTAAATAATATGACAACACTCTAGCCCCTTAAATAATAAATGTGGCAAGTCAAAGTATTTCACACTCAAGAAACTTCAAATGTGAGAGCCCTTTATAGCTGTTGACATTTCAAATACATTTTATTGAAGTTTATTTCCACCAGAAAGAGAAAAAGAATATTCCCCCCTTGGTTAGTTTTTGTTTGTTTGTTTGTTTGATTGATTGTTTGTTTTTGTTCTGTTTTGATTTGATTTGATTTTCCAAGTAAGATTTTGCTCCTGTGGCACTGCCCAATCCCACAACTTGGCAAATGTAGACTTGTCAATTGTCACAATTCTACTTATCTTTATTTAGACTAAGTCTTCACTTTTGACATATGTTTTATTTATTCTCCTTCACTACCTGTTCTGCTATTAGCAAAAACATGTACTATCATATTGCTTGGTCATCTATTATATTCCTTTGTCTATGTGCTTTTGTTCCCTTGACAAAAACTAGGATCATCTAGGAAGATGAAATCTTAACTAGAAAATGCATCCATCAGAGTGGCCTGTACACAAGTCTCTGCATCATTTGCACTGTATGGGAAGTACTAGCTTTGTGATAGCAGTACTATTCCCAGCTATTCCTAGGATGTATCAGTATGCTACTAAAAGAAGAACATGCAAACCTGTATACACTGTTTCTCTACAGCTGTTGTTGTTCTCCTCCTCCTCTACCTCCTCTTCCTTCTTCTCGTCATTCTTCTGCTGCTCATTCCCTTCCTCCTCTTCCTTTTTCAGTGTTTTTAAAAGTATTTCATTTATTTACATTCCAAAATTTGAAGACTTCTTCTGCCATCCCCCCTTTCCCTCTGTCAGGATGCTCCCAGGAATCCTACCACCCTGGGGCATCTAGTCTCTTCAATATTAGGGACATCTTCTCCCATAGAAGCCAAGCCAGGAAGTCTTCTGCTACAAATGTGCCAGGAGCCCTTGTATGCTCTTTGGCTGATGGTTTAGTCTCTGGGAGCTCCCAGAGTTCAAGGTTATTTGACACTGTTGAACTTCCTGTGGGTACTCTCTCCTTCATTTTCCTAATTTCTTCCTCTAACTTTTCCATCAGGGTCCTCCATTGCTGGGGGGATTGCAAGCTCACACAACCACTCTGGAAATCAGTCTTGTGTTTCCTCAGAAAATTAGAAATATTATTACCTGAGAACCCTGCTATACCACTACTAGGCATATATCCATAAGATTCTCTTGTTATCTCTTCTAAGAGGGATTCACACATCCTCACTTTTGTCTTTTTAACCTTTTGTCTTTTTAACTTATAATGGTCTATGAGATGTAGCATGAGAATTCTGAATGCTTTGGTTAATATTCACTTATCTGTGAGTACATACCATGCATATTCTTTTGAATTTGGGTTAACTCAATCATGAGGATATTTTCTAAGTCAGCCCATTTGCCTGCAGATTTCAGGTTTTCCTTGTTTTTAAGAGTTGAATAGTATTTAATTGATATAACTGAATCAAATTTTATATATCCTTTCTTCAGGTGAGAGACATCTGGGTTGCTTTGTTTGTAATAGCTATTATAAACAAAGAAGGCTATAATGATCATAATTGAGCATATGCCCCTGTGAATATTGTGGAGCATCTTTTTCGTATATGCCAAGGTGTGGTATAGCTGGGTCTTCAAGTAGAAATATTTCCAATTTTCTGAGAAACTGTCAGATTGATTTCCAGAAAGGTTTTTACAAAATTTCAATCCCACCTGTTCTGGGGGAGTTTCACAACATCTTGGCCAGCATGTGCTGTCACTTGAGTATTTAATCATAACCATTCTGATTGTTGGAAGATGGAATCTCTGGGAGGTTTTGATTTGCACTTCCCTATGACTAAGGATGTTGAACATTTCTTTAAGTATTTCATGGCCATACAGATTCCTCTGTTAAGAAGTTTATGTTTATTTCTATACCCTCTTTTTAAATAGGATTATTTGGGTTTTTGAGTCTAATTTCTTGAGTTCTTAGGATGTTTTGGATATTAGTCCTCTATTGGATGTAGGGTTAGTGATGATCTTTTCTCAATGTCTGGACTGCCATTTTGTCCAATTAACACTGTCCTTTGCCTTACAGAACCTTTTCAATTTCAAGAGGTCCAAATTATCAATTTTGATCTTAGAGCCTGAGCCACTGGTTTTCCCTTCAGGAAATTTCCACCTGTGCCAATGTGGCTATTTTCCAATTTCTCTTGTATTAGATTCAGTGTTTCTGACTTTACATTGACGCCTTTTATCTATTTGGACATGTGTTTTGTGTGGGGTGATAAATATGGATCTATTTACATTTTTCTACAAGCAAACATACAGTTAGACCAGCACCTTTTGCTGAAGATGCTTTTTTTTCGCTCTCCCCGCCCCCGGTTTTGGCTTCATTTTCAAAGATTAAGTGTCCCTAAGTATGTGGGTTTATTTTTGGGTCTTTGATTCTAATCCATTGATCAACCTCTCTGTCCCTGTACCAATGCCATGTAGTTGAGATTTTTGTTTGCTTGTTTGTTTGCTTTTGTTTTCTTCATCATAATTGCTTTGTAATACAGCTTGTAGTCAGACATGACAACTCCTCCAGTTCTGTTATTGTTCAGAATTATTTTGCCTATACTGGGAATTTTTTTTCGATATGAAGTTGAGAATTATTTTTTCCATATTTGTAAGTAAATGTGTTGGAGTTTTGATGGAAATTGCATTGAATCTGTAGATTTTTTTTTGTAAGATGGTCATTTTCACAATGTTAATACTTGTGATTCATGAGAATGGGAGATCTTTCCATATTTTGACCTTTACTTTCATTTTTTTCTTCAGAGACTTGAAGTTTTTATCATAAAGATCATTTACTTGCTTGGTTAGAATTACATCAACATATTTTATAGAATTGGTGGCTATTGAATGGCTTTGTTTCCACTACTTTTTCTCAGCCTGTTTATCTTTCATATAAAGGAAGACTACTGATAATTATTTGAGTAAATTTTGTATCCAGTCACTTTACTACATTTGTGTATCAGCTGAAATTTGGGGGTCACAAATGTCATATCATCTGAAAGTAATGGTACCTTGATTTCTTCCTTTCCATCTGGTATCCCCTTGATCTGCTTTTTGTTTGTTTGTGTGTTTGTTTGTTTGTTTGTTTTCTGCTCTAGCGAGAACTTCAAGAACTATAGTACATAGATAGGGAGACAGAAAGTAGGCAGCCTTGTCTTGTCCCTGATTTTAATGAAATTGCTTCGTTTCTTTTCATTTAATTTAATGTTGGCTATTGGTTTACTGTATATTGCTTTTATTTTGTTTAGGTATAAGTCTTGAATTCCTGATCACCTCAAGCCTTTAAAATGAAGGGGTGTTGTATTTTGTCAAAGGATTTTTTAGAATCTTATGAGCTTATCATGTGATTTTTCTTCGAGTTGGTTTATGTAGTGAAGTATGTTGATATATTTTCCTATATTGAACCATTTCTGCATCCCTAGAATGAATTCTACTTGATTGTGGTGAATGATGCTTTTGATACATTCTTGGAATTGGTTTGAAAATTTTCTTGAATATTTTTGAGTGGATGTTCAAAGAAGGAATTAGTCTCAAGTATTCTTTGTTAAGCCTTTGTGTAGTTTATGTATCACAGTAACTGTTGCCTCAGAGAATGAATCACATACTGTTCCTTTTTTTAAATATTATTATTTTTTTAATATATTTTATTACCTATTTTCCTCAATTACATTTCCAATGCTATCCCAAAAGTCCCCCATACCCTCTCCCCTCTCCCCCATTTCCCTACCCACCCATTCCCATTTTTTTTTTTTTTTTTTTTTTTTTTTTGGCCCTGGCGTTCCCCTGTACTGGGGCATATAAAGTTTGTGTGTCCAATGGGCCTCTCTTTCCAGTGATGGCCGACTAGGCCATCTTTTGATACATATGCAGCTAGAGTCAAGAGCTCCGGGGTACTGGTTAGTTCATAATATTGTACCACCTATAGGGTTGCAGGTCCCTTTAGCTCCTTGGGTACATTCTCTAGCTCCTCCATTGGGAGCCCTGTGATCTATCCACTAGCTGACTGTGAGCATCCACTTCTGTGTTTGCTAGTCCCCGGAATAGTCTCAAAGGAGAAAGCTATATCAAGGTCCTTTCAGCAAAATCTTGCTAGTGTATGCAATGGTGTCAGCATTTGGAAGCTGATTATGGGATGGATCCCTGGGTATGGCAGTCTCTAGATGGTCCATTCTTTCGTCACAGCTCCAATCTTTGTTTCTGTAACTCCTTCCATGGATGTTTTGTTCCCAATTGTAAGAAGGTGTACAGTGACCCCACTTTGGTCTTCATCCTTCTTGAGTTTCATGTGCTTAGCAGAATGTATTATATATCTTGGGTATCCTAAGTTTTGGGCTAATATCCACTTATCAGTGAGTACATATTGTGTGAGTCCCTTTGTGATTGTGTTACCTCACTCAGGATGATGCCCTCCAGGCCCATCCATTTGGCTAGGAATTTCATAAATTCATTCTTTTTAATAGCTGAGTAGTACTCCATTGTGTAAATGTACCACATTTTCTGTATCCATTCCTCTGTTGAGGGGCATCTGGGTTCTTTCCAACTTCTGGCTATTATAAATAAGGCTGCTATGAAAATAGTATGTGTCCTTCTTACTGTTTGGAACATGTTCTGGATATATGCCCAGGAGAGGTATTGCTGGATCCTCTGGTTGATCTATGTCCAATTTTCTAAGGAACCACCAGACTGATTTCCAGAGTGGTTGTACAAGCTTGCAATCCCACCAACAATGGAGGAGTGTTCCTCTTTCTCCACATACTCGACAGCATCTGCTGTCACCTGAATTTTTGATCTTAGCCATTCTGACTGGTGTGAAGTGGAATCTCAGGTTTGTTTTGATTTGCATTTCCCTAATGATTAAGGATGTTGAACATTTTTTCAGGTGCTTCTCAGCCATTCGGTATTCCTCAGGTGAGAATTCTTTGTTCAGTTCTGAGCCCCATTTTTTAATGGGGTTATTTGATTTTCTGGAGTCCACCTTCTTGAATTCTTTATATATATTCGATATTAGTCCCCTATCTGATTTAGGATAGGTAAAGATCCTTTCCCAAACTGTTGGTGGTCTTTTTGTCTTATTGACGGTGTCTTTTGCCTTGCAGAAGCTTTGTAGTTTCATGAGGTCCCATTTGTCAATTCTTGATCTTACCGTGCAAGCCATTGCTGTTCTGTTTAGGAATTTTTCCCCATGTGCCCATATCTTCTAGGCTTTTCCCCACTTTCTCCTCTATAAGTTTCAGTGTCTCTGGTTTTATGTGAAGTTCCTTGATCCACTTAGATTTGACCTTAGTACAAGGAGATAGGAATGGATCAATTTGCATTCTTCTACATGATAACAACCAGTTGTGCCAGCACCATTTGTTGAAAATGCTGTCTTTCTTCCACTGGATGGTTTAGCTCCCTTCTCGAAGATCAAGTGACCGTAGGTATGTGGGTTCATTTCTGGGTCTTCAATTCTATTCCATTGGTCTACTTGTCTGTCACTGTACCAGTACCATGCAGTTTTTATCACAATTGCTCTGTACTAAAGCTTTAGGTCAGGCATGGTGATTCCACCAGAGGTTCTTCTATCCTTGAGAAGAGTTTTTGCTATCCTAGGTTTTTTGTTATTCCAGATGAAGTTGCAGATTGCTCTTTCTAATTCGTTGAAGAATTGAGTTGGAATTTTGATAGGGATTGCATTGAATCTGTAGATTGCTTTTGGCAAGATAGCCATCTTTACAATGTTGATCCTGCCAATCCATGAGCATGAGAGATCTTTCCATCTTCTGAGATCTTCTTTACTTCCTTAGTTAGATTCACGCCAAGATATTTTATATTATTTGTGACTATTAAGAAGGGTGTTGTTTCCCTAATTTCTTTCTCAGCCTGTTTATTCTTTGTGTAGAGAAAGGCCATTGACTTGTTTGAGTTAATTTTATATCCAGCTACTTCACCGAAGCTGTTTATCAGGTTTAGGAGTTCTCTGGTGCAATTTTTAGGGTCACTTATATATACTATCATATCATCTTCAAAAAGTGATATTTTGACTTCATCATTTCCAATTTGTATCCCCTTGATCTCCTTTTGTTATGGAATTGCTCTGGCTAGGACTTCAAGTACAATGTTGAGTAGGTATGGAGAAAGTGGACAGTCTTGTCTAATCCCTGATTTTAGAGGGATTGCTTCAAGCTTCTCACCATTTACTTTGATATTGGCTACTGGTTTGTTGAAGATTGCTTTTATCATGCTTAGGTATGGGCCGTGTATTCCTGATCTTTCCAAGACTTTTATCATGAATGGGTGTTGGATCTTGTCGAATGCTTTTTCCGCATCTAACGAGATTATCATGTGGTTTTTGTCTTTGAGTTTGTTTATATAATGGATTACATTGATGGATTTCCGTATATTAAACCATCCCTGCATCCCTGGAATAAAACCTACTTGGTCAGGATGGATGATTGGTTGAATGTGTTCTTGGATTCGGTTAGCAAGAATTTTATTGAGGATTTTTGCATCTATATGCGTAAGGGAAATTGGTCTGAAGTTCTCTATCTTTGTTGGCTCTTTCTGTGGTTTAGGTATCAGAGTATTTGTGGCTTCATAGAATGAGTTGGGTAGAGTTCCTTCTACTTCAATTTTGTGGAATAGTTTGTGAAGAACTGGAATTAGATCTTCTTTGAATGTCTGATAGAACTCTGCACTAAATCTATCTGGTCCTGGGCTTTTTTTGACTGGGAGACTATTAATGACTGCTTCTATTTTTTAGGGGATATGGGACTGTTTAGATCGTTAACTTGATCCTGATTTAACTTTGGTAGCAGATATCTGTCTAGAAACTTGTCCATTTCATCCAGGTTCTCCAGTTTTGTAGAGTATAACCTTTTGTAGAATGATCTGATGCTGTTTTTGATTTCTTCAGGATCTGTTGTTATGTCTCCTTTTTCATTTATGATCTTGTTAATTAGAATGCTTGACCTGTGCCCTCTAGTGAGTCTGGCTAAGGGTTTATCTCTCTTGTTGTTTTTCTCGAAGAACCAACTCCTGGTTTGGTTGATTCTTTGAATAGTTCTTCTTATTTCCACTTGGTTGATTTCACCCCTGATTTTGATTATTTCCTGCCATCTACTCCTCTTGGGTCAATTTTCTTCTTTTTTTTCTAGAGCTTTTAGATGGGATGTCAAGCTGCTGGTGTGTGCTTTCTCCAGTTTCTTTTTGTAGGCACTCAGAGCTATGAGTTTCCCTCTTAGAAATGCTTTCATTGTGTCCCATAGGTTTGGGTATGTTGTGGCTTCATTTTCATTAAACTCTAAAATGTCTTTAATTTCTTTCTTTATTCCTTCCTTGACCAAGGTATCATTGAGAAGAGTGTTGTTCAGTTTCCATGCGAATGTTGGCTTTCCATTATTTATGTTGTTATTGAAGATCATTCTTAGTCCATGGTGGTCTGATAGGATGCATGGGACAATTTCAATATTTTTGTATCTGTTGAGGCCTGTTTTGTGACCAATTATATGGTAAATTTTGGAGAAGGTCCCATGAGGTGCTGAGAAGAAGGTATATCCTTTTGTTTTAGGATAAAATTTTCTGTAGATATCTGTTAAGTCCATTTGTCTCATAACTTTTGTTAGTTTCACTGTGTCCCTGTTTAGTTTCTGTTTCCACAATCTGTCCATTGATGAAAGTGGTGTGTTGAAGTCACCCACTGTTATTGTGTGAGGTGCAATGTGTGCTTTGAGCTTTACTAAAGTGTCTTTAATGAATGTGGCTGCCCTTGCATTTGGAGCATAGATATTCAGAATTGAGAGTTCCTCTTGGAGGATTTTACCTTTGATGAGTATGAAGTGTCCCTCCTTGTCTTTTTTGATAACTTTGGGTTGGAAGTCAATTTTATTCGATATTAGAATGGCTACTCCAGCTTGTTTCTTCAGGCCATTTGCTTGGAAAATTGTTTTCCAGCCTTTTACTCTGAGGTAGTGTCTGTCTTTTTCCTTCAGATGGTTTTCCTGTAAGCAGAGGAATGTTGGGTCCTGTTTGTGTATCCAGTCTGTTAGTCTATGTCTTTTTATTGGGAAATTGAGTCCATTGATATTGAGAGATATTAAGGAAAAGTAATTTTTGCTTCCTTTTATTTTTGTTGTTAGAGTTGGCATTCTGTTCTTGTGGCTGTCTTCTTTTTGGTTTGTTGAGGGATTACTTTCTTGCTTTTTCTAGGGCGTGATTTCCTTCCTTGTATTTTTTTTTTTTCTGTTATTATCCTTTGAAGGGCTGGATTCCTGGAAAGATAATGTGTGAATTTGGTTTTGTCGTGGAATACTTTGGTTTCTCCATCTATGGTAATTGAGAGTTTGCTGGGTATAGTAGCCTGGGCTGGCATTTGTGTTCTCTTAGTGTCTGTAGAACATCTGTCATGGCTCTTCTGGATTTCATAGTCTCTGGTGAAAAGTCTGGTGTAATTCTGATAGGCCTGCCTTTATATGTTACTTGACCTTTCTCCCTTGCTGCTTTTAATATTCTATCTTTATTTCGTGCATTTGTTGTTCTGATTATTATGTGTCGGGAGGAATTTCTTTTCTGGTCCAGTCTATTTGGAGTTCTGTAGGCTTCTTGTATGATCATGGGCATCTCTTTCTTTAGGTTTGGGAAGTTTTCTTCTAAAATTTTGTTGAAGATATTTGCTGGCCCTTTAAGTTGAAAATCTTCAATCTCATCAACTCCTATTATCAGTAGGTTTGGTCTTCTCATTGTGTCCTGGATTTCCTGGATGTTTTGAATTAGGATTCTTTTGCGTTTTGTATTTTCTTTGATTGTTGTGCCGAAGTTCTCTATGGAATCTTCTACACCTGAGATTCTCTCTTCCATCTCTTGTATTCTGTTGCTGATGCTCGCATCTATGGTTCCAGATTTCTTTCCTAGGGTTTCTATCTCCAGCGTTGCCTCACTTTGGGTTTTCTTTATTTTGTCTACTTCCCTTTTTAGGTCTAGTATAGTTTTGTTCATTTCCATCACCTGTTTGGATGTGTTTTCCTGTTTTTCTTTGAGGACTTCTACCTGTTTGGTTGTGTTTTCCTGTTTTTCTTTAAGGACTTGTAACTCTTTAGCAATGTTCTCCTGTATTTCTTTAAGTGAGTTATTAAAGTCCTTCTTGATGTCCTCTACCATTATCATGAGATATGCTTTTAAATCTGAGTCTAGCTTTTTGGTTGTGTGGGTGCCCAGGACTAGGTGGGGTGGGAGTGTTGTGTTCTGATGATGGTGAGTGGTCTTGATTTCTGTTAGTAGGATTCTTGTGTTTTGCCTTTCGCCATCTGGTAATCTCTGGGGCTGTGCAGAATACACTGGGCGGGGTCTTGGAATCAAGATGTCTGTTGCTGATGCTCAGGCAAAGTGCTCCCTCTCCTGTTCAGACCCCTTTCCACTGGCTGGAAGGTGGCTGGATGTCAGGGGCCTGTGCAGAATACACCAGGCGGGGTCCTGGTACAAAGATGTCTGCTGCTGATGCTCAGGCAAAGAGTTCCTGGGCCGGTCGGATCCCTAACCACTGTGCAGAATACACTGGGCGGGGTCCCGGAACCAGGATATCTGCTGCTGATGCTCAGGCTAGGCGCTCCCTCTCCGCTCAGACACCTTTCCTCTGGCCGGAAGGTGATGGAAGTCTGGGGCTTGTGCAGAATACACTCGGTGGGGACCTGGCAGATGCTCAGGCAAAGCGCTCCCTCTCCACTCAGACTCCTTTCCACTGGCTGGAAGGTGGCTGGATGTCAGGGGCCTGTGCAGAATACACCCGGCGGGGTCCTGAAACAAAGATGTCTGCTGCCAATGCTAAGGCAAAGCGTTCCTGGGCCGGTCGGATCCCTAACCTCTGTGCAGAATACACTAGGCGAACCAGGATGTCTGCTGCTGATGCTCAGGCTAGGCACTCCCTCTCCACTCAGACCCCTTTCCACTCCACATAGTGTTCCTTCTCTGCTTCTGTGTTGTAGAATAGTTTGAATAATATTGATATTAGCTATTCTTTGCAGGTTTGACAGAATTATGTGCTAAAAACATCTGACCTTTGGATTTTTTTGTTTGTTTGTTTATGGAGATTTTAATGACTGCTTCTATTTCATTGGGAACTATGGAGCTGATTAGATAGTTTAATCTTGATTTAACTTTAGTATGTGATATCTGTCTAAACATTTCATCTAAAATTTTTAGTTTTATTGAGTATAGGCTTTTGTACTAAGGTCTGATAATTTTTCCAATCTTCTTAGTTTCTGTTACTATATCTCTCTTTTCATTTTTGATTTTGTTAATCGGATACTGTGTCTGTATCTTTTGGTTAGTTTCACTAAGGGTTTATCTCTCTTGTTGATTTTCTCAGAAAATTGGAACCAGCCCTTGGTTTTATTGATTCTTTGTAGTGTTCTCTCTATCTCTAAATTTGACTGTTTCCTGCTATCTGAAACCCTTAGGTGTGTTTGTCTCTTTCTGTTCTAGAGCTTCCAGGTATGCTATTAATTTGGTAGTATAGGATCTCTTCAGTTTCTTTATGAAGGAACTTATTGCTACGAATTTTCCTCTTAACACTGATTTTGTTGCATTCCATAAGTTTGGGTATATTTTGCTTGCTGTTCATTGAATTCTAGAAAGTCTTTCTTTTTTTTTTTTTTATTTCTTCCTTGAACAAGGTATCAGTGTGTACATGGTTGTTCAGTTTGCATAAGTATGGTGGCTTTCTTTTGTTTTTATTGTTGTTGAAGTCCAGCCTCATTCTGTGGTAATCTTTATAAAATGCAAGGGATTATTTCAATCTTCTTGAATCTGTTTAGTTTTGTTTTGTGCTTGATTACATGGTCAATTTTGAAAAATATTCTATGAGGTGCAGAGAAGAATATATATTCATTTGTTTTGAGGGGAAATATTCCATACATATCTCTAAAAACCAGGGATCCTACCTCTTTGACTATGTTTTACTGTAGTTCCTTAAGGCAATTATTTATATTCTCCTTAAAAGCCTCTATCGTCTTCTGGAGATGGGATTTAAGGTCAAAATCTTGTTCTTCAGGTGTGTTAGAGTATCCAAGGCTTGGTGTTGCAGGAGAGTTGGGTTCTCAAAGTGTTATGATACATTTGATTCTGTTGATTATGTCCTTGCATTTGCTTTTCTCCATATGGTTGTCTATGGTTTAACTGGTCTGGGTGTCTGAGATTGGAGCAAGCTTCCTCAGAGGCAGGTGGATCTGTGTGTCCTGGATTAGAGCAGACCTCCTGTGAGGTAGGTAGTGATATCTCTGGTTTGAGCTGGCCAACTAGTCTCTGGTAAAAGCAGACCTCTTGTGTCCTTGGTTAGAGAAGTCCTCCTGGAGACAGGTAGGGGTGTTTGGTGGCAGAACAGGCAGGTCAATCTTCCATGGGTGCAGGTGGAGATGCAGACAGGAAGGGCAAGTGGGCTCCACTTTGGCAGGGAGGGACAGATAGTTCACATGTCTGCTGGGCAATTTGGGGTCCTCCCTGTCTTAGGTATTGAGGTGAGTTTTCACCTGCTTCCCTGGTTAGGGCAGATCTCCTGAGGTCAATGATGCATATTTGCCATGGTCAGGGATGGAGGTGCAGACGAGAAACTCTTCTTCAGTTTTACTAAAATTTTATACCTTGAGATCTTACCCTGCAATCCTTCTATGATTGACTCTAACCTGTAATATCTAATAGAATGTCTTCTCTCCAAGTTGCTTTTGGTCATGGTTTTTATTATAGCAATAGAAAGCAAATTATAATGACCTCTTTTCCACTATTTATTCTGACAAAGAGATTAACCCTATGCCAGTTTGTTCTCTGTATACATCACTATTGCAATCATTGTTACAGACTTACACTTTTTTTTTAAAACTACTAATTCACAGCACAGTGCAAATTAGTGGAGGACAATAACTGAACTGTCATTATCACATTACAAGAGCACAGACAACTGACTGTCTTCTGTTAATGTGAAAACATTAGATTTCAATAATCCAACAGCCCTAAAACTCATGAAGTAAAATACAAGCTTAAAAATGTTTAATTTTTAGGTGGTGGGCTGATGATAGCCTTCTTCTATTCCCATGGAATATTAGTTTCAATAGGAAACAAAACTTTCATTCATACTCAGATAAATAGAAAATGAAAAATCTAAAATCAGTGTCCATTCCTAGGGTCAGATTGGTAGACTGCCTTCAGGATACTTGTTGCACTCTGTGTGTGTGTGTGTGTGTGTGTGTGTGTGTGTGTGTGTGTGTGTGTGTTACTATGCATGTTTATAATATATGAGTTACAGAATACTTTCTGCTAAGGGGTAGACTCCTAAGGTAATGCATGTGAAAATTAAGTCAAATGTAACATGAGTGATGGTACTTTCCAATGTTCAAAAAAAAAAATGCAGTAGCAAATCTCCATGTCCTACATCTGAAGCATGATCATTATTTGCTATCTTGACAGGGAAAAAACACTGTGACATCTATAACAGTATTGCAAAGACAATATAGTCTAAATCTTATATGTCCTTCCTCTTTTTTATTATTATTAGGTATTTATTTCATTTACATTTCCAATGCTATCCCAAAAGTCTCCCAGACCCTCCCACACTCACTCCCCCACCCACCCACTCCCACCTCTTGGCCCTGGTATTCCCCTGTACTGAGGCATATAAGGTCTGCACAACCAATGGACCTCTCTTTCCACTGATGGCTGACCAGGCCATCTTCAGATACACATGCAGCTAGAGACATGAGCTCTGGGGTGGGGTTGGGGGTGGGTAGTGGTTAGTTCATATTGTTGTTCCACCTATAGGGTTGCAGATCCCCCCAGCTCCCTGGGTACTTCCTCCAGCTCCTCCATTGGAGGCCCTGTGATCCATCCAATAGCTGACTGTGATCATCCACTTCTGTGTTTGCTAGGCCCCAGCATAGTCTCACAAGAGACAGCTATATCTGGGTCCTTTCAGCAAAATCTTGCTAGTCTATGCAATGGTGTCAGCGTTTGGAGGCTGATTATGGTATCAGGCTGATTATGTATATCAGGCTGATTATACCACCTGTTGTAGGTGGTAAAATTGTCCTGGTAAAACTATCTCATCCTCCTCCTTCTGGTCCTCTTCCCTCCCAATCTCAAAATCTACTGTTTTAATAAGTCAATTAATTTTCTTATGTTGCTCTCATGAGAGTTGAGCATGTTTTATTTCTAACTCATTCTGTCAGATATTTCTTTAATTCATTACTTTTTCTGTCTCTCTATTAATCTTCACTTTCAAAATAACTGCTTCCTTATATAAACTAATCTTACCTTCATAGTTAGGAATTAAAGGTGTTTACAAAGGGCTTGTCTTTGTTTCAGTCAGATCATTCAAATCTAGGTCTTTGGATGTAATCCCTTGCCAGAGCAACCATTTTGCCAGCTTAAAATTCCTCTATAATCTTTTGTTTATATATTTTTCACATAAAATTACCATGTATATTAGCTATTTGCATATGATCTTCTCACCTTTTTTAATGTATTAATTATTTTATTTGTTTATATTTCAAATGATATCCCCCTTCCTGGTCTCCTTTGCATGAACCCCTCCCCCTTTCTCTCCTCTTTGTTTCTAAGAGGGTGCTCCTCCACTCACCCACCCATTCAGGACACACACCCTTCTAGCATCTTCTTTCTCTGGGACATCAAGCCTCCACACGACAAAGCACTTCTCCTTTCACTGATAAGGCAGTACTATGCTTCGTATGTAGCTGGAGCCATGGACCAGCCCTTGTATACTCTTTAGTTGGAAGTTTAGTCCCTGAGATCTCTGAGGCTGTCCAGTTACTTGATACTGTCATTCTTCTAATGTGGTTGCAAACCTCTTCGGCTCCTTTAGCCCTTTCCCAAAATTTTCAATTGTGATCCCTGGGCTTAGTCCAGTGGTTGGCTGTGACTACCTACCTCTATCTTACTCAGTTGCTGACACAGCTTTACAGAGCACTCCTGTCTCCAAGTCTATCTTGGCGTAGAAACAGCGTTGGGGCCTGGTGTCTGCATATGGAATGGATTACTTTGTGTGACCATGTGTGGATGGCCTTTTCTTCAGCCTCTGTTCCATTTTTGTCTCTGCATTTCTTTTAGATGGAACAATTCTGGGTTAGACATATTGAGATGGGTCACTGGCCCCATCACTTCACTGGGGACCATGTGTATTTACTGGAGGTGGTCTGTTCAACTTATATCTCCCTTCTCTTGGGTACTTTCGCTAAAGTCATCTCCACTATAATCTGGGAGCCTCTCACACCCTGGTTTCTGGGAATTTCTAGTGGTTCCCCATGTTCCCCACACCCTACTGCTACTTCTTTCTATTCATTCTCCTTGTCCTCTGGACTTCTCTCCAGTCTCTTCCCATACCTGGTTCTGTTGCCCGTTTTTGCCTCCCTCTTCCTTCTCCAACCCTTGTCCCTCCCTCCTGTAATTCTTTAGTTCCCCATTCTAAATCATTCTAAAGCATCCCCACTTTAGACTTACTTCTTGCTAAGTTTCATATGGTCTACGAATTTTATCAGTGGTATTCTGAGACTTGGGGTTAATATGCATTTACCATTGAGTGCATACCATGTATATCTTTTTGGGTCTGCGCTACCTAAGTCATGGTGATATATTCTACTTCTTTTTTTTTTTTTTTTTTTTTTGCCCTCCCATGTTCAGTGTTTTTTTTTTTTGATTTTTAATATTTTTATTACATATTTTCCTCAATTAAATTTCCAATGCTATCCCAAAAGTCCCCCATAGCGCCCCCCACTTCCCTACCCACCCATTACCATTCTTTTGGCCCTGGCATTCCCCTATATTGGGGCATATAAAGTTTGCAAGTCCAATGGGCCTCTCTTTCCAGTGATGGCCGACTAGGCCATCTTTCGATACATATGCAGCTAGAGACAAGAGCTCCCGGGTTCTGGTTAGTACATCATGTTGTTCCAACAATAGGGTTGCAGATCCCTTTAGCTCCTTGGGTACTTTCTCTAGCTTCTCCATTGGGAGCCCTGTGATACATCCAATAGCTGACTGTGAGCATCCACTCCTGTGTTTGCTAGGCCCCGGCATCGTCTCACAAGAGACAGCTATATTTGGGTCCTTTCAGCAAAATCTTGCTAGTGTATGCAATGGTGTCAGCGTTTAGAAGCTGATTATGGGATGGATCCCTGGATACGGCAGTCTCTAAATGGTCCATCCTTTGATCACAGCTACGAACTTTGTCTCTGTAACTCCTTCCCTGGGTGTTTTGTTCCCAATTCTAAGAAGGTGCACAGTGTCCACACTTGGGTCTTCATTCTTCTTGAGTTTCATGCATTTAGCAAATTGTATCTTATATCTTGGGTATCCTAAGTTTTGGGCTAATATCCACTTATCAGTGAATACATATTGTGTGAGTTCTTTTGTGATTGTGTTACTTCACTCAAGATGATGCCCTCCAGGTCCATCCATTTGGCTAGGAATTTCATAAATTCATTCTTTTTAATAGCTGAGTAGTACTCCATTGTGTAAATGTACCATAATTTCTGTATCCACTCCTCTGTTGAGGGACATCTGGGTTCTTTCCAGCTTCTGGCTATTATAAATAGGGCTGCTATGAACATAGTGGAGCATGTGTACTTTTTACCGGTTGGGACATCTTCTGGATATATGCCCAGGAGAGGTATTGCTGGATCCTCCAGTAGTACTATGTCCAATTTTCTGAGGAACCGCCAGACTGATTTCCAGAGAGGTTGTACAAGCTTGCAATCCCACCAACAATGGAGGAGTGTTCCTCTTTCTCCACATCCTCTCCAGCATCTGCTGTCACCTGAATTTTTGATCTTAGCCATTCTGACTGGTGTGAGGTGGAATCTCAGGGTTGTTTTGATTTGCATTTCCCTGATGATTAAGGATGTTGAACATTTTTTCAGGTGTTTCTCTGCCATTCGGTATTCCTCAGGTGAGAATTCTTTGTTCAGTTCTGAGCCCCATTTTTTATGGGGTTATTTGACTTTCTGGAGTCCACCTTCTTGAGTTCTTTATATATATTGGATATTAGTCCCTTATCTGATTTAGGATAGGTGAAGATCCTTTCCCAATCTGTTGGTGGTTTTTTTGTCTTATTGATGGTGTCTTTAGCCTTGCAGAAGCTTTGTAGTTTCATGAGGTCCCACTTGTCAATTCTCGATCTTACAGCACAAGCCATTACTGTTCTATTCAGGAATTTTTCCCCTGTGCCCATATCTTCAAGGCTTTTCCCCACTTTCTCCTCTATAAGTTTCAGTGTCTCTGGTTTTATGTGAAGTTCCTTGATCCACTTAGACTTGACCTTAGTACAAGGAGATAGGAATGGATCGATTCACATTCTTCTACATGTTAACAACCAGTTGTGCCAGCACCATTTTTTGAAAATGCTGTCTTTCTTCCACTGGATGTTTTTAGCTCCCTTGTCGAAGATAAAGTGACCGTAGGTGTGTGGGTTCATTTCTGGGTCTTCAATTCTATTCCATTGGTCTATTTGTCTGTCACTATACCAGTGCCATGCAGTTTTTATCACAATTGCTCTGTAGTAGAGCTTTAGGTCCGGCATGGTGATTCCACCAGAGGTTCTTTTATCCTTGGGAAGAGTTTTTGCTATCCTAGGTTTTTTGGTATTCCAGATGAATTTGCAGATTGCACTTTCTAATTCGTTGAAGAATTGATTTGGAATTTTGATGGGGATTGCATTGAATCTGTACATTGCTTTTGGCAAGATAGCCATTTTTACAATGTTGATCCTGCCAATCCATGAGCATGGGAGATCTTTCCATCTTCTGAGATCTTCTATAATTTCTTTCTTCAGAGACTTGAAGTTTTTATCATACAGATCTTTCACTTCCTTAGTTAGAGTCACGCCAAGATATTTTATATTATTTGTGACTATTGAGAAGGGTGTTGTTTCCCTAATTTATTTCTCAGCCTGTTTATTCTTTGTGTAGAGAAAGGCCATTGATTTGTTTGAGTTAATTTTATATCCAGCTACTTCACCGAAGCTGTTTATCAGGCTTAGGAGTTCTCTGGTGGAATTTTTAGGGTCACTTATATATACTATCATATCATCTGCAAAAAGTGATATTTTGACTTCATCTTTTCCAATTTGTATCCCTTTGATCTCCTTTTGTTGTCGAATTGCTCTGGCTAGGACTTCAAGTACAATGTTGAATAGGTATGGAGAAAGTGGACAGCCTTTTCTAGTCCCTGATTTTAGAGGGATTGCTTCAAGCTTCTCACCATTTACTTTGATGTTGGCTACTGGTTTGCTGTAGATTGCTTTTATCATGTTTAGGTATGGGCCTTGAATTCCTGATGTTTCCAAGACTTTTATCATGAATGGGTGTTGGATCTTGTCAAATGCTTTTTCTGCATCTAACGAGATGACCATGTGGTTTTTGTCTTTGAGTTTGTTTATATACTGGATTACGTTGATGGATTTCCATATATTGAACCATCCCTGCATCCCTGGGATGAAACCTACTTGGTCAGGATGGATGATTGTTTTGATGTGTTCTTGGATTCGGTTAGCAAGAACTTTATTGAGGATTTTTGCATCAATATTCATAAGGGATATTGGTCTGAAGTTTTCTATCTTTGTTTGGGTCTATTTGTGGTTTAGGTATCAGAGTAATTGTGGCTTCATAGAATGAGTTGGGTAGAGTACCTTCTGTTTCTATTTTGTGGAATAGTTTGTGAAGAACTGGGATTAGATCTTCTTTGAAGGTCTGATAGAACTCTGCACTAAACCCATCTGGTCCTGGGCTTTTTTTAGTTGGGAGACTATTAATGACTGCTTCTATTTCTTTGGGGGATATAGGGCTGTTTAGATCATTAACCTGATCTTGATTCAACTTTGGTACCTGGTATCTGTCTAGGAACTTCTCCATTTCATCCAGGTTCTCCAGTTTTGTTGAGTATAGCCTTTGGTAGAAGGATCTGATGGTGTTTTGGATGTCTTCAGGATCTGTTGTTATGTCTCCTTTTTCATTTCTGATTTTGTTAATTAGGATGCTTTCCCTGTGCCCTCTAGTGAGTATGGCTAAGGGTTTATCTATCTTGTTGATTTTCTCAAAGACCCAGCTCCTTGATTGGTTGATTCTTTGAATAGTTTTTCTTGTTTCCACTTGGTTGATTTCACCCCTGAGTTTGATTATTTCCTGCCATCTACTCCTCTTGGGTGAATTTGCTTCCTTTTGTTCTAGTGCTTTTAGGTGTGTTGTCAAGCTGCTAATGTGTGCTCTCTCTAGTTTCCTTTTGGAGGCACTCAGAGCTATGAGTTTTCCTCTTAGAAATGCTTTCATTGCGTCCCATAAGTTTGGGTATGTTGTGGCTTCATTTTCATTGAACTCTAAAAAGTCCTTAATTTCTTTCTTTATTCCTTCCTTGACCAAGATATCATTGAGAAGAGTGTTGTTCAGTTTCCACGTGAAGGTTGGCTTTCTATTATTTATTTTGTTATTGAAGATCAGCTTTAGTCCATGGTGATCTGATAGGATGCATGGGACAATTTCAATATTTTTGTATCTGTTGAGGCCTGTTTTGTGACCAATTTTGTGGTCAATTTTGGAGAAGGTGCCATGAGGTGCTGAGAAGAAGGTATATCCTTTTGTTTTAGGATAGAATGTTCTGTAGATATCTGCCAGATCCATTTGATTCATAATTTCTCTTAGTTTCTCTGTGTCCCTCTTTAGTTTCTGTTTCCATGATCTGTCCATTGGTGAAAGTGGTGTGTTGAAGTCTCCCACTATTATTGTATGAGGTGCAATGTGTGCTTTGAGATTTACTAAAGTTTCTTTAATGAATGTGGCTGCCTTTGTATTTGGAGCATAGATATTCAGGATTGATAGTTCCTCTTGGAGGATTTTACCTTTGATGAGTATGAAGTGTCCCTCCCTGTCTTTTTTAATGACTTTGGGTTGGAAGTCAATCTTATCAGATATTAGAATGGCTACTCCAGCTTGTTTCTTCATACCATTTGCTTGGAAGATTGTTTTCCAGCCTTTCATTCTGAGGTAGTGTCTATCTTTTTCTCTGAGATGAGTTTCCTGTAAGCAGCAAAATGTTGGGTCTTGTTTGTGTAGCCAGTTTGTTAGTCTATGTCTTTTTATCGGGGAGTTGAGTCCATTGATATTAAGAGATATTAAGGAAAAGTAATTGTTGTTTCCTGTTATTTTTGTTGTTAAAGTTGGCATTCTGTTCTTGTGGCTGTCTTCTTTTAGGTTTGTTGAGGGATTACCTTCTTGTTGTTTCTAGGGCGTGGTTCCTGTCCTTGTATTGGTTTTTTTCTGTTATTATCCTTTGAAGAGCTGGATTCGTGGAGAGATAATGTATGAATTTGGTTTTGTCGTGGAATACTTTGGTTTCTCCATCTATGTTAATTGAGAGTTTGGCTGGGTATAGTAGCCTGGGCTGGAATTTGTGTTCTTTTAGTGTCTGTATAACATCCGTCCAGGATCTTCTGGCTTTCATAGTCTCTGGTGAAAAATCTGGTGTAATTCTGATAGGCTTGCCTTTATATGTTACTTGGCCTTTTTCTCTTACTGCTTTTAGTATTCTATCTTTATTTAGAGCATTTGTTGTTCTGATTATTATGTGTCGGGAGGTATTTCTTTTCTGGTCCAGTCTATTTGGAGTTCTGTAGGCTTCTTGTATGTTCATGGGCATCTCTTTCTTTAGATTTGGGAAGTTTTCTTCTATAATTTTGTTGAAGATGTTTGCTGGTCCTTTGAGTTGAAAATCTTCATTCTCATCCACTCCTATTAGAAGGTTTGCTCTTCTCATTGTGTCCTGTATTTCTGGGATGTTTTGAGTTAGGATCTTTTTGCATTTTACATTTTCCTTGATTGTTGTGATGATGTTCTCTATGGAATCTTCTGCACCTGAGATTCTCTCTTCCATCTCTTGTATTCTGTTGCTGATGCTCGTATCTATGGTTCCAGATTTCTTTCCTAGGGTTTCTATCTCCAGTGTTGCCTCATTTTGGGTTTTCTTTATTGTGTCTACTTCCCTTTTTAGGTCTAGTATGGTTTTGTTCATTTCCATCATCTGTTTGGATGTGTTTTCCTGTTTTTCTTTAAGAACTTCTACCTGTTTGATTGTGTTATCCTGTTTTTCTTTAAGGACTTCTACCTGTTTGATTGTGTTATCCTATTTTTCTTTAAGGACTTGTAACTCTTTAGCCATGTTCTCCTGTAATTCTTTAAGTGAGTTATTAAAGTCCTTCTTGATGTCCTCTACCATCATCATGAGATATGCTTTTAGATCCGTGTCTAGCTTTTCCGGTGTGTTGGGGTGCCCTGGACTGGGCGAAGTGGGGGTGCTGGGTTCTGATGATGGTGAGTGGTCTTGGTTTCTGTTAGTAAGATTATTACGTTTACCTTTCGCCATCTGGTAATCTCTGGGGTTAGTTGTTATCGTTGTCACTGTTTAAAGATTGGAGCAGAAGCTGTGTTCCACTCACCAGCAGTCTCAAAATCCTGTGGCGGGGGTCGTGGGTAGCTGGCGGTACCCAGGTGCTGGTCCAGCCGGAAGAGGCCTGTGGTCCTACTCAGGCCGGTTTTCTGCTTCCCTAACTAATGCAGTCTCTGGTCCCGCGCGCAATTGGATTGGAGCAGAAGCTGTGTTCCACTCACCAGAAGTCTTAAGATCCTGTGGAGGGTGTTGTGGGTAGCTGGCGAGTGTCAGCCGACCCTGCGCCCTAGCTACCCTGGTGCTTTTCTGACCGGAAGAGGCTTGTGGCCCTACGTAGGCCGGATTTCTGCCTCCCCAACCAAAGCAGTCTCAGGTCCCGCGTGATTGGACTGGAGCAGAAGCTGTGTTCCACTCACCAGCAGTCTCAAAATCCTGTGGCGGGGGTCGTGGGTAGCTGGCGGGTGTCAGGCGACCCTGCGCTCAAGCTACCCCTGTGCTGATCCGGCCGGATGAGACCTGTGGCCCTACTCAGGCCGGTTTCTGCTTCCCTAACTAATGCAGTCTCAGGTCCCGTGTGCAATTGGATTGGAGCAGAAGCTGTGTTCCACTCACCAGAAGTCTTAAGATCCTGTGGCGGGTGTTGTGGGTAGCTGGCGAGTATCAGCCGACCCTGCGCCCTAGCTGCCCCGGTGCTTTTCTCATATTCTACTTCTATTCATTTGCTTGCAAAGTTTGTGAAGTTTTCATTTTGAATAGCTGAATAGTAATCCATTGTGTAAATTTACCACATTTTCCGTTGAGGGCATCTGGGTTGTTTGCAGCTTCTGGCTATTATAAATAATGGCTGCTTTGAACATAATGGAGCATGTGTCCTTGTTATATGCAGGAGTATCTTATTGGTATATTCCAAGGAGTGGAATAGCTGGGTCCTCAGGTAGAAATATTTCCAATTTTCTGAGGAGCCAGCAGATTGATTTCCAAAGAGGTTGTACCAGCATGTAATCCCACTAGCAATGAAGGAGTATTCCTCTTTCTCCATATCCTTACCAACATTTGGTCATCAGCTGTCACCTGAGTTTTTTATCTTAGCCATTCTGACTGGTATAAGGTGGAATCTTAGGGTCATTGTGATTTACGGTTCCCTAATGACTAAAGATGTTGAACATTTCTTTAGGTGCCTCTCAGCCATTGAATATTCCTAAGTTGAAAATTATTTGTTTAACTCTACACCATTTTTTAATTGGAATGTTTGGTTTTCTGGAGTCTAACTTCTTGATTTCTTTGTATATTTTGCATATTAGCCTTTTTTCAGATGTAGGATTGGGAAAGATCTTTTCCCAATCTATAGGTTGCTCCTTTGTCATATGGACAGTGTCCTTTACCTTACAACAGTTTTTCAGTTCCATGACAATCCATTTGTCTATTGTTGATATTAGAGCCTGAGCCACTGGTGATATGTTCAGGAAATTTTTACCTGTGATGATGTGTTTTAGGCTCTTTCCCACTTTCTCTTCTATTAGCTTCAAAATATCTGGTTTTATGAGGAGGTTGTTTAACCACATGGACTTGAGATTTGTAGCCTTGATAAATATGGATCAATTTCCATTCTTCTACATGCAGACTGATACTACCTCAGAAAAAAGTGCTGGAAGAAAAAAATTCTGAGCTAATGGTCTCAAGAAACATGCTGGAATTTCAACCAAAGGTTATCAAAAAAGATGGGGAAGGACACTTTGTACTCATCTAAGGAAAAATCAACAAAGATGAACCCTCAATTCTGAACATCTATGCCCCAAATTCAAGGGCACCCACATTTTTTTGTTGTTGTTGTTGTTTTTTTTAATTAGGTATTTATTTCACTAACATTTCCAATGGTATCCCAAAAGCCCCCCACCTGCTCCCCAACCCGCTCCCCACCCACTCCCCCACCCACCCACTCCCACATCTTGGCCCTGGCGTTCCCCTGTACTGAGGCAGATAAAGTTTGCACAACCAATGGGCCTCTCTTTTCACTGATGGCCTACTAAGCCATCTTCTGATACATATGCAGCTAGAGACACAAGCTCTGGGAGGTACTGGGTAGTTCATATTGTTGTTCCACCTATAGGCTTGCAGATCCCTTTAGCTCCTTGGGTACTTTCTCTAGCTCCTCCATTGGGGGTCCTGTGATCCATCCAATAGCTGACTGTGAGCATCCACTTCTGTGTTTGCTAGGCCCCAGCATAGTCTCACAAGAGACAGCTATATCTGGGTCCTTTCAGCAAAATCTTGCTAGGGTATGCAAAGGTGTAAGCATTTGGAGGCTGATTATGGGATGGATCCCCGGATATGGCAGTCTCTAGGTGTTCCATCCTTTTGTCTCACCTCCAAACTGTGTCTCTGTAACTCCTTCCATGGGTGTTTTGTTCCCAATTCTAAGAAGGGGAAAAGTGTCCACACTTTGGTCTCCATTCTTCTTGAGTTTCATGTGTTTAGCAAATTATATCTTTTATCTTGGGTATTCTAAGTTTCTGGGCTAATATCTACTCATCAGTGAGTACATATTGTGTGAGATCTTTTGTGATTGGGTTACCTCACTCAGGATGATGCCCTCCAGGTCCATCCATTTGCCTAGGAATTTCATAAATTCACCCACATTTGTAACAGATACATTACTAAAGCTCAAAACACACATTGATCCTCACACAATAATAATGGGAGATATCAACATCAAATTCTCACCAATGGACAAATCATGAACACAGAAACTAAACAGACACTTAGTTTAGTTTGTCTTATTTAGGGTTTTACTACTATGAACAGACACCATGACCAGGGCAAATCTTATAAAAACAACTTTTAATTGGAGCTGACATTCAGTTCTAGCATTTCTGTCCATTATTATCAAGGTGGGAGCATGGCAGCTTCAAAGGCAGGCATAGCACAGGAAGAGCTACCAATTCTACATCTTCATCTGAAGGCTGCAAGTGGAAGAGTAACAAGTTATGAACCAAGTGAATTTAATAGATATCTAGAGAAAATTTCACCCTGAAACAAAAGGATATACATTCTTCTCAGTAACTAATGGCACCTTCTGCAAAACTGACCACATAATTGGACACAAAACAAGGCTCAACAGATACAAGAAGATAATCACATGCATTCTATAGGATCATAGTGGACTAAGGCTAGTTTTTCACAACAAAAATCCTGTATACTCATAGAAACTGAACAACTCTCTGCTGAATGATAACTTGATTAAGGAAGAAATAAAGACTTAAAGACTTTATTAAGATATTAAAGACTTTCTAGAATTTGATGAAAATGAAGGGACAGCAAATTGTTATAACAATAAAAGCAGTGCTCAGATGAAAATTTGAAGCACTGAGTACCTTCAGAAAGTTATTGAAGAAAGCCTACACTAGAAATTTAAGAGCATACTTGAAAGCCCAGAACAAAAGGAAGCAAGCACACCCAACAGACGTAGATGACAGGAAAATGTTAAACTCAGGGGAGAAATCAACCAAATAGCGACAAGGAGAATGATATAAAGAATCAACAAAACCAAAAACTAGTTCTTAGAGAAAGTCAACATGAGGGATAAACCCTTAGCCAAACTAACTAAAGTGAACAGAGACAGTGTCCAAATTAACAAAATCAGAATCAAAAGGGTACACCTAACAATAGAAAATAATGAAATTTTAAAAAATCAGATCATATTTCAAAAACTTATACTTGACAAAAATGAAAAATCTAGATGATGTGTATGATTTTTTTAGACAGATACTATTTATCAAAGTTAAATCAAGGGTAAGTAATCTATCTAAACAATCCCATATCCCCTAAGGAAATAGAAATCATTAAATACCTCCCAACCAAAATAAGTCCAGGGTCAGATGGCTTTAGCACAGAATTATATCAGATCTCAGAAGAAGAGCTAAGCCTAACTCTCCTCAAACTATTCCATAAAATAGAAACAGTAGGAATACTACCTAATTCTATAAAGCCACAGTTACTCTGATATTCAGTGTACACAAAAACTCAACAAACAAAGAGAACTTCAGGCCTATTTCCCTTATGAATATTGATGCAAAAATACTTAATAAAATTCTAGCAAACCAAATGCAAGAACACATCAAATTGAAAATTCACCATGGTGAAGTAGGCTCCATTCCAAGGAGGTAAGTTTGGTTCAATACATGAAAATCTGTTAATGTAATCCACTATATAAACCAACTCATAAAAAAAAAAAAATCACATGCCCATCTCATTAGATGCTGAAAAACCCTTTGAGAGAATACAACACACCATCATGTTAGATGTATTTGAGAGATCAGGAATTTAAGGCCCATACCTAAACATAAATAAGGTAATATACAACAAGCCAACAGCCAACATCAAAATAAATGGACAGAAATGTGAAGCAATTCCACTAAAATCAGGGAGAAGACAAGGCTGCTCACTATCTCCCTATTTATTTAATATAGTACTTGAAGTTCAAGCTAGAGTAATTAGACAACAAATTCAAAGGATACAAGTTGGAAAGGAAAATGTCAAGATATCACTATTTGCAGATGATATGATAATTTACATAAACAACCCCAAAATTTCTACCAGAGAACTCTTATACCTAAAAAACAACTTCAGCAAGGTGGCAGCATATAAAATTAACTCAAACAAATGAGTAGTTTTCCTCTACTCAAAGGATAAATGGACTTAGAAAGAAATTAGCAAAACACCCTTCACAGTAGTCACAAATAACATGAAATATCTTGGTGTAACTTCAACAAAACAAGTGAAAGATTTGTATGACAATAATTTTAAGTCTCTGAAGAAAGAAATCAAAAATTATCTCAGAAGATGGAAAGATATCCCAAATTCATGGATCAGGAGTATTCACATAGTAAAAATGACCATCTTACCAAAAGCAATCCACAGATGCAATGCAAACCCCCATCAAAACTCCAACTCAGTTCTTCATAGAGATAGAAAGAGCAATTCTCAACTTCGTCTGGAATATCAAAAGCCCAGGATAATGAAAACAATGCTCAACAATAAAAGAACATCCCTAACCTCAAGCTGTATTCCAGAGCAATCATGATAAAAAAAAAAAAGCATGGTATTGGTACTGAGCAAGTCAGGTAGATCAGTGGAATAGATTTGGAGACAAGAATAAACCCACACAACTATGGTCACTTGATTTTTAACAAAGAAGCCAAAACGATACAGTGATGAAGGGACAGCATTTTCAACTAATGATCTATTTCTTAAGTTTGTTCTTGTTCTACTAAACCTTTACCAGTTTAATCACATATATAAAATATATGAATATTCTACCAAAATTTAATTTACATAATAGAAAAATATATGTGATTCTCTTTTCATTTACTAAGAGTCTTAACAGAAAATCATGTAAAAACTTTAACAATTCTATGAGTAATACCTTTTATTATCATAATGGAAAGTAAATACAAAAAATAGTAAAAAATATGAGTAATATTTCTTTAGAATAAATATATTTTTAAAAATATGCCTTAAGATATAGATTGAAAATTTGTAACAAATTGACTGTTGTTTAGGGATACAAGACATGGCCATGCTTGCTCATTTTGATTGTTTATTTAAGACTGATTTAAAAGTACTTCAAGAATTATCTATTTTTGTTTGTGTAAATTAAAATGTGCTATATTTTAGATTTCTAATGAATCTGCATTTCTGCTGAAGAGAATGTTACCCTAGACTTCAGTAGAGAAGTTATTGTTAAATTTCTGGAAGATTGACGAATCTGACACCATGCTCTGAAATAATTTTAGATCTGAGTTGATGGCTCTACTACTGGAGCAAGTACCTCAGGGCATCAATGACACTTTCTCTCCAATTTGAAAGATGTCTCACCATCACTTTCAGAAAGTATTTTTCTCTCCCAGTTTTCTCCAAATAGACTTTATAAAACCTACTGAAATCATAAGTTTAATTTTACTTATACAATTCTTGTCAAGTTAGTATATGAGTTTATATGGCTTTTAAAAATTTATTCAAACATTTTATTAGTTTAAAGTCAAACTTTATTATATAGTGTGGTTTTCATCACTTTTGCTAAATAATGTTCATGTATATGATTATAAAGTATTACTTATTAGAATAGTAAACTGTATAAGATTCTTAACATTATCTGTGTATAGCTAATAATAACTATGTTTTTTTTAATATCTGATCAACATAAACTGGAACCCATGATTTTGTAGATTTTTTATTTTTTATTTTTGATGTTGTTGTTTAAAAAAACAACATACAATCAGATCATGGAAGAGTTGTGTTACAGAAAGAGATGATCAAAATATTTTGTGTTAGAACAAATTTGTCTTCTCAAAAGCAAAAAAGCAAATATAAAAGAAATCACCTCCAAGTACCCCTTTCTGTAGATCCATAAAACTACTAATTTACTCTTTTTCCTCTGGATTTGACTATTAGGATGTATAATATGTATGTAACATGCAGTTCTTAGTGACTTGAGTGTTTCATGTGATTAAAATTTTTCTCTTAAATTTATAAGTGATTTTTCTAATTATTAATTAATTAGAAATCAAATTTTAATTTTTACATAAATAACTGGGTTATAATATATATGTATATATACGTGATTCAGTCTTCAATTATTTATTATTTCTTTGTGAATTTCACATAGTGTGATTATATTCAGCCCTATCCTCCCCCAACTCTTTCCATACCCACACCACCTTATCGCTCAAACTTTGTGTCTTTTTTCTTAACCAATTAAGCTTAACATATTAAGTCCAATTTGTGCTAGATTTGTACTACTGAATATGTGGTCTTCCACAGGAGTTTGCTTGATCTAACATGATTTATTTTCCTAATGAAAAAAGACACTTCCCTGACATAGTAGTGATCAATTGTAGAGGGTCTAAACTGAAAACTGGGACTTCATAATCACCTTTTCTCTACATGATGTGGCATTTAGTATGGTTTGAGTTTGCACAGCTCTAGTGCCTAACCATCAAAATCACTATGTGTTTCTTTGAGCAACTGAAGTGTTGTGGCTTGAACATACACAACACTGCCTCTTTATATTCATCTACCAGTGTTGATATGACACCAGGAGAACATGGTCTACTGAATCTTTTAAGGAAAGTTCATAAGGACTCAGAAAGAGTAAAGAGGCAATCACAGAGCCTGAAATAATTTGTACCATGTCCTCTGCATATATATTATGGCTGTTAACTTGTTGTTTTTGTGGTATTCCTAAAGCTGGTAATGGTTATGTATTTGGCTTTTTTTGCCTGGTTGGGGAACGCACTGTGAGGGTTTTTGTCCTATTGTACCTTGTTTTCCTTTGTTTTGTTTAATGGTTAGTTGTTGTCTCTTGGATGCTTGCTCTTTTCTGAAGTAAAATGGAGGGGGAGTAGAATGAGAAGAAGAGAAGGTGTGGGAGGGTACTTGGAGAAGTAGAGAGAGAGGAAAATATGGTCAGGACCTATTGTATGAGATAATTTCCTTTTAATAAAAAAAATGAAACCTTTTTTATTATATCCAAGAGATCATCTATAAGTCTAAGTGCTGCAGACCCTCTGGACCTCTTTACGTGGAATGGGTCTCTGGGGCAGGTGGGCAAAACGTCGGATGGAATGACAGACAGATGTACACAGGAGAGGTTGTGTAAAATCTGAATGTAATTTATCAAATCGAGCATCAAACTTTTTATGCAGAAGAAAATAAGGAAGTTGGGTGACACACCAACAAGGTACAAAGAGGTTACTGGATTCTTACACAAAACAGAGGAATACAAACACAGAAGGTCTAACAGGAACCGCCTGGGATAGAATTCATTGTTAACAACTGGGATCAACAAGAGTTCCACCTAAGATTCACTTACTCTTAGAAGCCAGGGTCAAGGGCTGCATGCCCTTGCCATAATTCCTATTTTAGTCTATTGTATAGTCCACCTTTCCCTTAGGCCATTGTAAATATGTGTGTATGGGTGTAACTCAGCTATCTATAGTTCTAAGAATCTATTCTGGTTCCTCTTTAGGTCTCAAACTTCCTTCTTCCTAGAAGATGGTAAATTCCTGTGTAGGGCAGTGACCTAGCTTTTATTCAAAGTGATAGTGTAATAACAGAGGCAATTCTGAATGTCACTGAAGAGCAACATTCTTACTGAATTCCAAACCCATGGTCTGCTCAAAGACTTTCTAGGATATTGGAACACTGGTGAAGGCTTTAGCTATGTCAGAATTCAATCTTAAAAGGCACTTATAATAGGATAATACTAAAAGAGAGCATGTGGATCCATACACTAGACTAACGAGGGGATGGAATATTAATGTGTGGGTTAGAGAGGACGCCAGACTCCAGGAGGTGAGTTTCCATGAATCTCTTTGCCTTGTGAGTAGCTTCCAAGCCTCTTGGCCTGTCAAGCTGACTAGACCAGAGTGGGTGGCATCTAAGGATTCCCCATTCAGTGCTGGTTCAATACTAGGGTCATGTAGCAAAACAATGCTGGCATGTTCTCCCATAGGTGCTGTTTCCTGTCCATCCACAGGTTCTTGTCCCAAGAATGGAGCAAAGAGAGAATTTCACTTTGTGAGGCAGCACTAAATATGATCAGAAGATGATGGATTACTTGCATAATGTTCTTGCCACTATTATACTATTGTGCATGCTTTGCCTAAAAAGTTGTTATAACTCTAAGATTTTAGAGTTGGGTGAGACTGATGATTCATTTTCTATTGCAGGAGCAGTAATAGCATTATGAAAGCTAGGTGGTAGGACTGAAGCTTCCAGATTAGTGTCAATGCCTTCATTTGTAAGGTCTTACTGTCAAATTCTGGGGGTTAAACCATGACATTTGGACTATGCTACAATGCTTGGGTCCTGTGGGAACTCCCTGGCCAATACTTGCCAATATTTGTTGGAAATATTTTACAAGAACATTACTAAAAACAAATTGTTAGTGTTTCTGTTTTGTGTAATGTCATTGTGTGGCTTTCTCTTGGGGCAATTATAATCTTACAGTGAGTTATGAAGTGTTCCCAGGTTTGTATTTTATGGAAGAAATTTGTAGGGTTTTTTTTTTTTTTAATCTATTTTTCTCAAGTAAATTTTCATAGGATTGTCTTTCAAAGATTTGACACTTTCATCAAAATTAGTATGGAGTGTAGCCTCCCACAAGCCTGAAGCAGGTTGAACCAGAACTTGACCTTGCTGCCACTAAGGAGATTATCTAGGGTGGAGCCTTCCCCCCTCCCCCCATCACTCTATTGTTCAGCTACTGTTGCTGTTCCTCTTCAAGATATTGCTACCTGCTGAGAGGCCCCAGAGCTATTGTGGAGACTACCCTATCCTGCACTCCATTACCTGCAGCTGGTTTCAGGCTCCAAGGATAAATTGGCAGGAATGGACTTTCCCTTCTCTTTTATAAAGCGTGTCCGCCATTAAACATTTGAACCTTGAGCAGACTAGTTGTCTTAGTTCTATTACTTCTCAACCCACCTAGGCTCCCTCTTTTCTTTCAGTTCCAAGATGTCTTCAAGGCCCAAACCTGGGAATGAGAGCCGCAGGCCAGCCCCAACAATAGAGTTCTTCAAATATGTTAATTATCACACTAACATTATCAGATCTACTGTTGTTTTCCATATTTTTTGATATTGATAAATTGTTTTTATCTCTTAGCATTTACTGATTAATTATTTTTTTAAAAAAATTAGATTTTTTGTTAGAGATTTTGAACCCTGTTTATTATATGATTGACTTAAATTTTATAAGTCTTTATTTTTTCATCTGTTTTCCTTGCATTGAGACTGATTTTTGATAGTTTTCTAAATGTGGTTATTTTCTTGTTATTTTCAGAAATTTTCTTACCTTCTTTCTGAGTGACCAGATTATATATTTCTTCTTTCTCTTGTTATTTTTGTTGTTTTGGTTTAGGTATCCATCTTTAATTACTACAAATTAAACACATCCTTGTCAATACAGGGAGTATTCTGAGATACTACAATAGGTTCTCTCACTGTTTTTAAATGTGGCTTCCTTGGAGTTCTAAGTTAAGTCACTCATTACTCCTAAGTTATTGTTAAGTTCTTTGAGCTATGGAAGGGAGAACTGTGAAGATTCCTCTCATGTAAAATATAGACATGTAAAATCATCCCTTAAGTTTAGTTTTCAAAATTTTTCTTTAGTTTTAATGAATGAATAGTATCCATGATGTTTGCTGTTGTGATTTCTCGAGGGATTCTGAAGATTTTTTTGGATAAGACATATCTGAATGTTGTTGCTGTTGCTGTTATTAATCAACATAATTTAAAAATATTCACTGATGTATGATTAAAATATCTTTGTTACAGTTATATCTATAACAAAGTACAATCATTAAACCACATTTCTAAAAGAATAAAAATGTTAATAAAATGAGAAATAAAAGTGTGGACACTGTGCCCCTTCTTAGAATTGAGAACAAAACACCCATGGAAGGAGTTACAGAGACAAAGTTTGGAGCTGTGACGAAAGGATGGACCATGTAGAGACTGCCATATCCAGGGATCCATCCCATAATCAGCTTCCAAACGCTGACACCATTGCATACACTAGCAAGATTTTGCTGAAAGGACCCAGATATAGCTGTCTCTTGTGAGACTATGCCAGGGCCTAGCAAACACAGAAGTGGATGCTCACAGTCAGCTATTGGATGGATCACAGGGCCCCCAATGGAGAAGCTAGAGAAAGTACCCAAGGAGCTAAAGGGATCTGCAACCCTATAGGTGGAACAACATTATGAACTAACCAGTACCCCGGAGCTCATCACTCTAGCTGCATATATATCAAAAGATGGCCTAGTCGGCCATCACGGGAAAGAGAGACCCATTGGACTTGCAAACTTTATATGCCCCAGTACAGGGGAACGCCAGGGCCAAAAAGTAGGAGTGGGTGGGTTGGGGAGTGGGGCGGAGGGTGTGGGGGACTTTTGGGAAAGCATTGGAAATGTAAATGAGGAAAATACCTAATAAAAATATATATATTAAAAAAAGAGAAATAAAAAAGAACTTGATGCCATAAGTGTGAAAATTTGAAAATATTCATTATAGAAAAGTCATAAAATTAAAAGATCATTTTCATTTTCCCTTGTTATTTTGAACCATTACCTGACATTCCACACAAGTTATCCCTTCTGTAATGTTGGTTTTCATTTTCTCAGATGATAAAATGGGATGGAATCCATAACCAAGCTTTATTAAGGCATGGATTGGGCTGAGCCCAGAGCATTTCCATCTCTGTTCTAACTGCCTAGACCTGGAAAGTTCTAGCCTCAATATAATATAATGTAGACCTAGAATGTTTCAGTCTGTGTGACTTCCTGCTGAATAAGCTCTTCCTTTCTTATCCTTTCTGAACTCTGGCTGTCAGGTTCAACTCAGCTATTGTGGGACAAACTCTTCTGCAAGATGACTGATTCAATCCAGCTTAATTTTGCTTCTCACTTATTGTGCTGCTTGGCCTCAAACTACTTCTGGAAATATATTCTAGTATTCTGGCTCCTACTTATACTCTATCTCATTCTGTCTCTATAAAACTGTCCCAGTAAAACTGCTTCTGCTTTCCATGAACTGAATGACACTGAACAAAACTGACAAAACTCAACTCCACTGTACTGACTCTGACTGGACTCAACTGAAGTGAACAGAAGTGTACTCACAGAATTCATGTAAGTGAACCATCCTTTCTCCATGAAATGATTTGACTGAACTTTCTCTGTATTACACTTAAGTAGTATCTCTTTCCTGACTGTTATCATAAAAGTTGGGAATATCCTATTTCTGTCTCATTTTGTCAATATTTTCTCTGATTTGTCATTTTGTCTGCCATGCAAATAGATATAAGTTTTAAACATTGATGCATTCTTTACAAACAAACTTTTCCTTCACTGTTTCAAATTGAAGGTAAGTTCTAAGGGTGTATCTATATTGAAGCAGAGGGAATAAAGGTAGTCTTTATTCTTCATTCTAGTCAGATGACAATATCTAAAAGGTCTTTGAATGCAATCCCTTGTCATAGCATCAATGTTGATGGATTAAAATTCCTCTATAACATTCCACATCCATTAAAGTTTCCTATCAAGTATTCATTAATAATTGTTAGTAATATATTCATAGAAGAAAATATTTTGGAGTAAAAGAATTCATTGTAACTGCTTTAGATGTACAAATAAGAAAAAATGAAAATATTCAACTACCTGAAAGATCCACTATCTTAAAACTGAAAGTGAAAACAAAATATATAAAGTTAAAATGCATATAAATGATAATTTATAAGAAAATTGATAGTTGATTTGGCAGACTGATTAGACAGGAGAAAGTGAATAAGAATATGTTTAAGTTTCTTTCTTAATATCCACTTATCAATGAGTACTTACATGTGAGTACTTTTGTGACTGGGTTACCTCATTCATGATGATATTTTACAGATCAATCCATCTGCCTGTGCATTTCATGAAGTCATTGTTTCTAATAGCTGAGTATTGTACATTGTATAAATGTACAATATTTTCCATATCCATTACTCTGTTGAGGGACATCTGGGTTCTTTCCAGCATCTGGCTATTATAAATAAGGCTGATATGAACATAGTGGAGCATAGGTCCTTGTTATATTTTGGAGCATCTTTTGGGTATATGTTCAAGAGTGGTATAGCTAGGTGCTCAAATAGTACTATGTCCAATTTGAACCTCCAGACTGATTTCCAGCTTGCATGACCACCAGCAATAGAAGAATGTTCCTCTTTCTCCACATCCGCATTAATATCTTTTGTCACATGAGGGTTTTTTTTTTCCATTCTGAAGGGTGTGAAGTGGAATCTCAGGGTTGTTTTGATTTGCATTTCCCTTATGACTAACGATGTTGAACATTTCTTTAAGTGCCTTTCAGCCATTTGAGATTTCTCAGTTGAAAATTGTTTGTTTAGCTCTGTACCCCATTTTTAATAGGGTTAGTTGGTTCTCTGAAGCCTAACATTTTCCTTTCTTTATATATATTATTAGCCCTCTATCAACATAAGGTTGGTAAAGATCTTTTCACAAACTTTTATTGTTTTAATCCTGCTGACAGTGTCCTTTGTCTTACAGAAGCTTTTCAATTTCATTAGATCCCATTTGTCTATAGTTAATCTTAGAGGCTAAGCTCTAAGATTGGTGTTCTGTTCAGGAAAATTGCTGATGTGTTCAAGGCTCTTTCCCCGTTTTTCTTCTATTAGATTCACTGTATCTGGTTGTATCTGGAGATTCTTGATCCACTTGAACTTGAGCTTTGTATAAGGCGATATGAATAGATCAATTGGCATTCTTCTACATTTGTTGAATATGCTGTCTTTTTTCCACTGGATCAAGTGGGCATAGGTGTGTAGGTTTAATTCTGGGTCTTCAATTTCATTCCATTGATCTATCTGCCTGTCTCTGATACCATGCTGTTTTGGTTTGTTTTTTTCAATATTACTCTGTGGTATAGCTTGATGTGAAGGATCTGATATGACTTTCCCCTGAGAGTCTCTGCCAGATCCTGATCCGTACAGATGAGGATGCTTGTAGCCAACCATCTGACTATCCACGTGGATCCAATGGAGGAGTTAGGGGAAGAACTGATGTTGCTGAAAGGTTTGACATCAGAAGAACAACAAAATCAACCAACTAGATACCCAGAGCTCCCAGGGACTAAGCCACCAACCAAAGAGTACACATGAAGGGACCAATAGCTCCAGATATATAAGTAGCAGATAATTGACTTATCTAGCACAAATGGGAGGCCATACACTTGGTTTTGTGGAGGCTCAATGCCCCAGTGTGGGAGAATGGTAGGGTTGTGAGGTGGGAGTTGTTGGATGAGTCAGGGAGTCTTCTTTCAAAATCAGGTTGGAGGGTTAGGGGATGGGGGGATTTGCAGAGGGGAAACCGAGAAGGGGTATAACACTTGATGTGTAAATAAATAAAATAATAAATTATATATGTATATATATATGCATATGTAGATACATTCAAACAAACAAAAATGAATATATGTGATTTTATTTTGTTTAAAGTAAGCCTCACAGAGAATGTGATATTTAAGAAGAGTACATCAAAACCTTTTCAAAAATCTTGGTTTGTAAAAAATATAGCCTGAGATGTGAAAGTATGGCATACAGTTTTTTTTTAATAAGTATTAAATTGGTCATTGCATTTTAAATTTTTAGGTAATAAAAACATGGTCTAATTGTATTGCTTTATACTTCTCCAGGTACATTTTTTCATGTGAATAGAAACTGATGTACATCTTAGACTTTCCATGTACATCCTTTGCTTCATCATATCACAGTTAAGACAATATAATACAGGTCATTTTTCCTGTTATAAATTTAGATAGAATATTATGATAACTTCTAAAGATAAAAAAATGAATAATTGTTAGTTTTAAAGGCATTATAAATTTTCATCCAAGTGCATATTCTCCTTTTAAGCAATGCTGTACAGTACTATTTTATGGTATATTTTACTATACATGTTTAACTACTATTTAGAAGAAGGATAACTAAATTCTTCATAAAATAGTTATAGGTTTTTTTCATTTTCTTGCTTTATTCTGAATATCAATGTAGTAATAATCCATAGGTCAAAAGTAAAGTTACTTTTTAGAGAAAAAAAATACATTGCTCAACATTTTCCATTTTTAAATCTTGAGAACTTACATGACATTTTAATTTTGACATCTTCTAAACAATCTCTCATATTCATCTCATGTGTTCAAAAAATGAGAAAGAAACTCACCCAAATAGAAAATTGGGCTGCAATTCTATTTACAAATATCACAGGGCAAATATCATAGGAATTTCCTAATATTATCCACAGAAAATATGTTGACACATCTTAATATATGTGGGTAATAAATTCTGTATTACTGTATTTACTTGTATCTCCCAGAATTTATCAGGTCCGCACTAGTAAGTTCTTGGTCTTATGAAAGTGGGAATAGAAGGAACACAGAACATGTCAGTGTTGTAGCATAGTGTCATTTGATTGTCACTATAACCTACAAATAATAAAATAAGTAACTGTCTGGCACAGGAAAAGATAGCTTTAAAAAGATTTTGTTATTATTTCCAATATCATTCCTGTGTTATCATCACAACCATTTAACCATTCATACCTGAAATTTGGAAAATGTTCAGCTCTAAGGGTTCAATTGAGTACTAGTAATTTGAATCACTATGTGATATTTTAGTCATTGTAACATCCAAAAAACAACAACAAAAATAGATACTTGAAACATTGACTGTTAATCCTTCTGTAAAACCCATACTAAAAGCTATGCTATCACTAGTCTACAAACCTGATGCAAATTTTACAGTCTCAAGTGTGAGGAATTGAATCTACTGAGCTTAATATACACAGAACATATGGACCTGTACTCCATTGTCTTAATTAACTGGGATATGAAGAAATAAACAATGTAGATGGAAAGTCTGACATGTACACCAGTTTCTATTTACATGAAAAAATGATACTGGAAACATGTAAAGCAATACAATTAGATAATATTTTATAGCCTAGAAACTTAATGCTAACACTATTTAAGTCAGAGAATCATATCATATTATAGATAATTTTTGACATTCCATTTTAATTCATAAGACTAGAAGGTAAATTCTCAATGTTTTGTTATCATTAATTTATTGTTTCTAATGAGTCAGTTTTGGCAAATATGAAATACTTATTGAGTATAAATTCTTAAGTATATCATGAATATGAATTACTTATTATTTTAACTGATTGAAGATAAGTTGTTCTAAGCATTTCCTTGTGTAATATGGAGTACATTTAAATGCATTAAATCCTGTACAGAAGTTTCGCCCTAATCAGTGTCCTCCCTGAAATGGAAATTATCAAGAATCCATAACAACAGAAAACAATGATCATAAGAATATTTTCATTTTAACTCTGAAAATTTAATTTTAAATCAGTTTTTATTATGTTCTTATCAAAGCATTATTGAAGAGTGTTAAATACCCTTCTTATTTTTGTTCTGAAATTGTCAAAATAGAATAGAAAGATGATAATTAAAAATATTTGCTAAAAAGGTATGTGTTAAATTAAAAGCATATTTAATACAGAGAACTTGAATAATATCATTTAGTTTCTCCCAGAATAGTCAAAGCAATGACAGTCTTAGATTAACAGTTCTTTGTGGGTTTGGGTTGTTGAAAGATTTATTCTTTTATCAGAAGCCTTCTGAACTCATTTTACTTGTTGATAATTTAACACATTCATTTTTAAGAGCTATAAGTATAAATCTAATTTCCAAATGTAAATATGCATGACTGTTATAATAAGTGACACATTTTAGCATATTATTGATAAAGAATTTCATTATGAAATAGATTTTATGCTTCCCTAGAAATGTTTTCTTAATTTTTAACTAATAGGGAAATACATTCAAGGCAATGTAATATTAAATTGAGTTGGAACTTTTATTAATAATAGCTATATTTTACAGTGATCATCTTTTGAATTATTCATGTATTTAAAGAATCTAGAGGTTGTAAAGGGCATCAGAGATTATCTAAAGTATTTAATTCAGTCTAAGTTATCTTGGGGAAAAACAAAACATTAAAACATTGATATTGGTATAAAAATCAACAAAAGAGATATATGCTAAAACAAAGAACTAATATTACATAAAATAAACATTACATATACTTATTTTTTATATGTTCACAGTATTTCTGCCATATACTACACAAATAATACAAATGCATAAATTATTATGTATTATACTGTATGATTTATATTTACTTCTACTTCATGTATCATGATAATAATATAACAAGTTACAGTGCTGTTACTTTTACTAGGTACCCTGTCCAGTACATTCTCAAGTATAAGGCTCTTAATAGCTGATACAGGACTCAACTCATGAATCATTTGTTGCCATTTTATCTCCCCTCATTTATTTATATCCATGTTTTTCTTATTTGTTTTGAATATTTATTTGAAACAGAGTCTTACTACCTTTCATCCAAGATCTACTATTTATCTTTGAATCAAGTATGGCCTTTTAATTTATTCTTTTATATAACATTCTATCATAGTATATAGTCTGTCTCATGAACACACATGTGCACGCGCACGCGCGTGCGCGCGCGCGCGCGCGCGCGCGCGCGTGTGTGTGTGTGTGTGTGTGTGTGTGTGTGTGTATGGAAATCCCTTTTGTTGCCTTCTTAGTTCAGAAAAGTCTGACAGACTGACTGACAACCTTGTCTTTAGTTAACTGGCATCTTGGTATCTTTTTATAGCACTAACCTGGACATTCTCCTTACTTTTATCTTCTGTGTTTCCTACCCTTCATCTTTAGTCATTTAAAAATTTTGTTTTGTAGAATATCATTCACCACTGGATTCTTGAAGTGAGAAAAAAATATAATAATTTGAGATCTTCCATTTTGTATTGCAACCCTTTTGAAAAACTTTTTCCAGAAATATTTTGTTTATGTGAAACTCATGTCTCCTCACACACCTGAAAGTTTTACCTTGTTTTAAGTTTAAGCCTTCAAAATGCCTTTGGGAAGTTTAAATGATAATCTACCTCTTAACTGTACATATGGCCATGCTCTCTAATTTGAGACTTTTAAAACTGTCTCTATTTTTAAAAACAAAATAATTTCTTTTGGTGTCAATGTTTTTTATTACTCACTTTATTAAGTTACATGTAAAGTTTTGAAAGTAGGCACTTTTACTGTATATTTATTAAAGATTTTCTTTTGAAAATCAAAACAAAAAAAATCAAACCTTTCCTAAACTGTTCTTTTGTACTTCCCTTTTGTTTTTTAGCATATCTTTAGCTATATGGTATGCCCACTAATTTTATTGTATAATTATTTTTATGATTCTGTCTATGTGATAAAAATATGCAGATGAATAAAGACAGAATCTTGAGCAAATAATGACAGGAATACTAAATGACTATGTAGGGAAGAGTAAGATTGGATGCCTTGCCTTTTTCCCTCTCCAAAACCATAAATTCAAACTGAGTACAGTTCTTGATGTAAAGTATGAATCATTGCATAGTGCCAGATTAAATGAGGAAATAGTCTAAAGAATCATTTGAACAAAAGTAGGTTCTCATTTTTTTTCTACTTTAATCTAAATCATTAGTCTTTTGAGTTCTCTAAAATAAGTTATTATTGACAGCTGCATGTTGATACCTGTCATACCTGTTTACTTTTCAGGTTCTGTTCTTCCTCTTAATTTGTGTTTCATTAACTCTACAGTCATTTATTTTCTTTGTGTAGCTTCTTGGATAAACATATTACTCTATGTCTTATTTAGGGTTTTATTGTTGTCATGAGATATCATGACCATGGCAACACTTATAAAAGAAGTACTTAACTGGAGATAGCTTATAGTTTTACAGATTTAGTTCACTATTGTCTTGACAAAATGTATGGTTGCTTGCAAACAGACATGATGCTGGAGAAAGAGCTGAGTGTTCTACATCTTTATCTGGAGACAGAAGAAGAAGGCTGTCATGATAGGAAGGCATGAGAACACATAAACCTTCAAAGCCTGTCCCCACAGTTGCACAATTCCTCCAATAAGGCCACACCTACTCCAACTAGACCACACGTCCTGGTAGTGCCATTCCCCATGGGTCAAACATTGAAACACATGAGTCTATGGGGGCCACTGTTTTTCAAACCACCACACTCTCTTTGACTGAAGTACTGATTTCAGTAATCTTTCAGGGGTGGGGACTTGATGAACATAAATTATTTTAGTTTTATTATCTCTTGAGTTTTTAACTCCTAAAACTACTCCCAGGTATTTTAGCAGGGTAAAATTGTCTAGGTTGTCATCTGCACTCTTCTAAAACATTATGTATATTACCTTAAGCTGACACTTAGTTTTTCCAATAAGAAGACAGCAATTATTTTAATGGCTTTTCCTTTATATGTGATTTGTACATTTTCTCTTAGATCTTTCAATACCACCTCTTTGTGCTGTATTTAACTATAATATGCCAATGGATGTTTCTTGTCCCTGACACCAAAACCAGATAATTATACCTGATACAAAAACTAGAGAAAGACATAAAAACAAAAACACATGAAATTATATAGCCATGCTGAAGTTGAACAGAAGTATAAAAATTCTCAACAAAATACTTTCAAAGTGAATTCAAGACCATATTTAAAATTCATTAATCATTACCAAATTGCCTTCATATCAGGTATGCAGAGATGTTTGAACATGATTAAGACAATAAATGTAGTTTACCACAAATGTGGACTCAAGGACAGAAAAATCACGTGGCAATATGTATTGATCCATAAAAGGTCTTTGACAGAAGCACACCACAGCAAAGTAAAGGTTATAAATGAAAAAAGCAAGCTAGTATTATGTTAAATAGAGAGTAGTTCAAATGAATCTAATTCACAGAAGAGAGAAGATATGACTATACTCTCTCTCCAGTTTTCCTCCTATAGTGCTTGAATTCTACACTAGTATCAGATAGAGTATAAATACTGCATTTCTTCCCAATTCTGTTTGTCTAATATGCTAGAAAAGTAGGCTGACATAATTCCATGTGTGGATAGATCTCACATTTTACACTTTAAATTTTAGAGATTGTATCCACATGAGGTACTCTAGGCACCTAGAGTGAAAACATAATCTCTCAATAAAAATATATTATTTTGTTTGTTTGTTTTAAAAGAGAAAATAATTCTACACTTTTCATATATAATGTACTCAAACTATTTGCCAAATTACAGAAACTGCTCTATAGGATATCTCAATTCTGACAACTTGTTTTCACTGACAGGTATTCTTTGTAGCTATCTCTAATTAATTATAGGGTAGGTTGATCCCATCTGACCTTCTCCAGTGGGTTAGCATCTGTTCCAGTAAGTTAGATCTAATCTCATATGGATAAGATAAATGACATATGTCAAGGAGTTAGTGTCAGTAAAGAATTATATGACTAATTTTAAGATATAAGAAGTTCAGAAGGAGAAATTTTTAGGTTAGATGTAACTGAAATCTATTCTGTTCATTTCATGGTGATACTTTAGTGTATCAAAAATATTTTTCCAGTTACTTTGTTAAAATTTGTTCTCACATAGAATGAAAATAGGAAAAATGATAGTTATAAACCTTCACAGAAACACAAGAAAAACATTTAAAGAAATGTAGTTTAAAAATTAAGGACATATTCACAGAAATTTTATATATTATCTGAGATAAAAGTTAGAACATGTCCAATTATTTGCTTAAAGAAAATATCACATTTGTTCATGGTAGATTAATTCATAATAGCCATAAACTGGAAGCAACCCAGTTCTCTCTCAACTGAAGAATCAGTGGTACTGAAGAACTGAAGAAAAAGTGGTACATTTACACAATAGAATAATATTCAGCTATTAAAAACAAGGACATCATGAATTTTGCAGGCAAATAGATGGAACTAGAAAATATTATTCTGAGTGAGGTAACTCAGTTCCAAAAGGACTTGTAAGTTATGTATTCACTGATACATGGACATTACCCAAAATGTTCATAATACCGATGATACATTTTACAGACCCACAGAAGTTAAATAAGAAGGAAGATCCAAGTAAGAATGTTTGAATCCTACTTAGAGAGGAAGTAATATACTCATGGGAGGAAGAAGGAGGGAGGGAGCTGTGTGAGTGAGGGGAGGGCTATGGAAATAGGGGGCAGTATCAAGCATGGGGAGAGCCAGGAGAGAGTCCCTGAATACCAGGAGGGTATAGGGAAATATGCAGCTGTCAGTTGTCATGGTGTTATGCCAAGATTGTGAGATCCCCATAGACCACCAGAGACTCAGAGGAGTGTTATGCTAGGCTTCTGTTGGTAAGTGCATCTGTGACAGATTTGGTATCTACTCATGGAATGGGTGTCAAAAAGGGCTTGTCACTGTTTGACCATTCCTTCAGTCTCTGCTCCATCTTTGTCCCTGCATTTCTTTTAGACAACAACAATTTTGGGTCACAAGTTTTGTAGGTACGTTGGTGTCCCTGTTCCTTCACTGGGGGTCCTGTCTAACTACAGGAATTGGTACTTTTCAGGTTCCAATTCATATGCAAAAGCAAAGTGTCTTTATTCAAGCTTGTCTTTATGCAACCTATCCAGCACAGTAGAAGTTGTGGAAAGTCCTGAATGACACAAACTTTGCCTGTTTATCATGGGAGCAGGATGAAGGACTTTCCAACTTGACAGTTACATGGTAGGCTGGTATTTGCTTGGTGCACTTCTGTTGGCTAGTAATGATTTCAGTTTGGTATGAACAATGGAGTGCTAGCTTAATCAATCTACTTTAGACATTAGATTCTTTCCCCTTAAGAACTGATTTGTTGTTGCAAGGAGTGGAGTGGCTATTTTCCCAGAGTAATTGTGATTGTTACCAGGGTGACATAGCTACTGGGATAAGTTGTTTTTTGTTTGTTTGTTTGTTTGTTTTTGTTTTTTTTCCAGTAGCTGAAGCCCTTCTGGGGATAGAG
Organism: Mus caroli; assembly: GCF_978045245.1. Classification (NCBI taxonomy): domain Eukaryota; kingdom Metazoa; phylum Chordata; class Mammalia; order Rodentia; family Muridae; genus Mus; species Mus caroli. The sequence continues at coordinate 46,021,174 of NW_028227264.1, forward strand.
AGATTGTCGAAAAAAAACCCAGAGACCTGCGACCAAGGAGGTTTCCAGAAGTCAATGAAGGTGACCAAAGCAAAAATGCCCAAAAGTTGGAATATGGAACCTGAAAAAAATTTTTTTTCTGTCGCCAGACAGACAGGACCCCCTGTGGAGGGATGGAGACACCAACCCACCTACAAAACTTTTGACCCAAAATTGGGCATGTATAAAAGAAATGCATAGACAAAAATGGAGAAGAGACTGAAGGATTGGCCAGCCACCGATCACCCTACTTTGAAACACATTCCATGGGGAGATACCAAATCCTTCACACAATTAATGGTGCTATATTTCACTTACAAACAGGAGCCTAGCATAGCAGCCCTCTGAGAGGCTCTACCCTTCAAGTGACTGAGACAGATGCAGATACCCACTGTCAAACAGTAGACCTAAGTTGGGGACACCTGTGGTAGAGTTAGGGGAAGAATTGAAGGTTCTCAAAGAGGTGGCAACCCCACAGGAAGACCAAAAATATCAACTAACCCCAGGGAGCTCCCAGAGACTGAATTGGGCACAAAACAGGACTCAACAGATACAAAAATATTGAAATTGTCCCATGCATCCTATCAGATCACCATGGACTAAGGCTGATCTTCAATAACAAAATAAATAATAGAAAGCCAACCTTCACGTGGAAACTGAACAACACTCTTCTCAATGATACCTTGGTCAAGGAAGGAATAAAGAAAGAAATTAAGGACTTTTTAGAGTTCAATGAAAATGAAGCCACAACATACCGAAACTTATGGGACGCAATGAAAGCATTTCTAAGAGGAAAACTCATAGCTCTGAGTGCCTCCAAAAAGAAACTAGAAAGAGCACACATTAGCAGCTTGAGAACACACCTAAAAGCACTAGAACAAAAGGAAGCAAATTCACCCAAAAGGAGTAGACTGCAGGAAATAATCAAACTCAGGGGCGAAATCAATCAAGTGGAAACAAGAAGAACTATTCAAAGAATCAACCAATCAAGGAGCTGGTTCTTTGAGAAAATCAACAAGATAGATAAACCCTTAGCTAGATTCACTAGAGGGCACAGGGAAAGCATTCTAATTAACAAAATCAGAAATGAAAAGGGAGACATAACAACAGATCCTGAAGACATCCAAAACACCATCAGATCCTTCTACCAAAGGCTATACTCAACAAAACTGGAGAACCTGGATGAAATGGAGAAGTTCCTAGACAGATACCAGGTACCAAAGTTGAACCAAGATCAGGTTAATGATCTAAACAGCCCTATATCCCCCAAAGAAATAGAAGCAGTAATTAATAGTCTCCCAACCAAAAAAAGCCCAGGACCAGATGGGTTTAGTGCAGAGTTCTATCAGACCTTCAAAGAAGATCTAATCCCAGTTCTTCACAAACTATTCCACAAAATAGAAACAGAAGGTACTCTACCCAACTCATTCTATGAAGCCACAATTACTCTGATACCTAAACCACAAAAAGACCCAACAAAGATTGAAAACTTCAGACCAATATCCCTTATAAATATTGATGCAAATATCCTCAATAAAGTTCTTGCTAACCGAATCCAAGAACACATCAAAACAATCATCCATCCTGACCAAGTAGGTTTCATCCCAGGGATGCAGGGATGGTTCAATATACGGAAATCCATCAACGTAATCAAGTATATAAACAAACTCAAAGACAAAAACCACATGGTCATCTCGTTAGATGCGGAAAAAGCATTTGACAAGATCCAACACCCATTCATGATAAAAGTCTTGGAAAGATCAGGAATTCAAGGCCCATACCTAAACATGATAAAAGCAATCTAGAGCAAACCAGTAGCCAACATCAAAGTAAATGGTGAGAAGCTTAAAGCAATCCCTCTAAAATCAGGGACTAGACAAGGCTGTCCACTTTCTCCATACCTATTCAACATAGTACTTGAAGTCCTAGCCAGAGCAATTCGACAACAAAAGGAGATCAAAGGGATACAAATTGGAAAAGATGAAGTCAAAATATCACTTTTTGCAGATGATATGATAGTATATATAAGTGACCCTAAAAATTCCACCAGAGAACTCCTAAGCCTGATAAACAGCTTTGGTGAAGTAGCTGGATATAAAATTAACTCAAACAAATCAATGGCCTTTCTCTACACAAAGAATAAACAGGCTGAGAAAGAAATTAGGGAAACGACACCCTTCTCAATAGTCACAAATAATATAAAATATCTTGGCGTGACTCTAACTAAGGAAGTGAAAGATCTGTATAATAAAAACTTCAAGTCTCTGAAGAAAGAAATTCTAGAAGATCTCAGAAGATGGAAAGATCTCCCATGCTCATGGATTGGCAGGATCAACATTGTAAAAATGGCTATCTTGCCAAAAGCAATCTACAGATTCAATGCAATCCCCATCAAAATTCCAACTCAATTCTTCAACGAATTAGAAAGTGCAATCTGCAAATTCATCTGGAATAACAAAAAACCTAGGATAGCAAAAACTTTTCTCAAGGATAAAAGAACCTCTGGTGGAATCACCATGTCGAACCTAAAGCTTTACTACAGAGCAATTGTGATAAAAACGGCATGGTACTGGTATAGTGACAGACAAATAGACCAATGGAATAGAATTGAAGACCCAGATATGAACCCACACACCTACGGTCACTTGATCTTCGACAAGGGAGCTAAAAACATCCAGTGGAAGAAAGACAGCATTTTCAACAAATGGTGCTGGCACAACTGGTTGTTAACATGTAGAAGAATGCAAATCGATCCATTCCTATCTCCTTGTACTAAGGTCAAGTCTAAGTGGATCAAGGAACTTCACATAAAGCCAGAGACACTGAAACTTATAGAGGAGAAAGTGGGGAAAAGCCTTGAAGATATGGGCTCAGGGGAAAAATTCCTGAATAGAACAGTAATGGCTTGTGCTGTAAGATCGAGAATTGACAAGTGGGACCTCATGAAACTGCAAAGCTTCTGCAAGGCAAAAGACACCATCAATAAGACAAAAAAACCACCAACAGATTGGGAAAGGATCTTTACCTATCCTAAATCAGATAAGGGTCTAATATCCAATATATATAAGGAACTCAAGAAGGTGGACTCCAGAAAGTCAAATAACCCCATTAAAAAATGGGGCTCAGAACTGAACAAAGAATTCTCACCTGAAGAATACCAAATGGCAGAGAAGCACCTGAAAAAATGTTCAACATCCTTAATCATCAGGGAAATGCAAATCAAAACAACCCTGAGATTCCACCTCACACCAGTCGAATGACTAAGATCAAAAATTCAGGTGACAGCAGATGCTGGCGAGGATGTGGAGAAAGAGGAACACTCCTCCATTGTTGGTGGGATTGCAAGCTTGTACAACCACTCTGGAAATCAGTCTGGAGGTTCCTCAGAAAATTGGACATTGTACTACCGGAGGATCCAGCAATACCTCTCCTGGGCATATATCCAGAAGATGTCCCAACCGGTAAGAAGGACACATGCTCCACTATGTTCATAGCAGCCCTATTTATAATAGCCAGAAGCTCGAAAGAACCCAGATGTCCCTCAACAGAGGAATGGATACAGAAATTATGGTACATCTACACAATGGAGTACTACTCAGCTATTAAAAAGAATGAATTTATGAAATTCCTAGCCAAATGGATGGACCTGGAGGGCATCATCTTGAGTGAGGTAACACAATCACAAAGGAACTCACACAATATGTATTCACTGATAAGTGGATATTAGCCCAAAACTTAGGATATCCAATATATAAGATACAATTTGCTAAACGCATGAAACTCAAGAAGAATGAAGACCAAAATGTGGACACTGTGCTCCTTCTTAGAATTGGGAACAAAACACCCATTGAAGGAGTTACAGAGACAAAGCTTGGAGCTGTGATGAAAGGATGGACCATCTAGAGACTGCCATATCCAGGGATCCATCCCATAATCAGCTTCTAAACGCTGACACCATTGCATACACTAGCAAGATTTTGCTGAAAGGACCCAAAGTTAGCTGTCTCTTGTGAGACTATGCAGGGGCCTAGCAAACACAGGAGTGGATGCTCACAGTCAGCTATTGGATGTATCACAGGGCTCCCAATCGAAAAGCTAGAGAAAGTACCCAAGGAGCTAAAGGGATCTGCAACCCTATAGTTGGAACAACATTATGAACTAACCAGTACCCCGGATCTCTTGTCTCTAGCTGCATATGTATCGAAAGATGGCCTATTCGGCCATCACTGGAAAGAGAGGCCTATTGGACTTGCAAACTTTATATGCCCCAATATAGGGGAATGCCAGGGCCAAAAGAATGGGAATGGGTGGGTAGGGAAGTGGGGGGCGCTATGGGGGACTTTTGGGATAGCATTGGAAATGTAATTGAGGAAAATATGTAATAAAAAATATTAAAAATTTTAAAAAAAAGATGTGAACAGAAACAAGATGAGGTTTGTTTAATGCCATACTGTACTGGAACGCTGAAGATCTGCAGCAGATGTAAATTCCAAGTCGTGTTATTTTTTAACATTGTGAAATTATCAAAATGCATATGAATCAACTTTCAGTAACACTGTCTGGGTGGAAAAAAAAATAAATAAAATTGGCAAAAGTCAAATTGTGTTCCAAGCTGGTTATCTAGGTTCTGTTGAAATAGCTTTCCAGACTGCTCGCTCGCTCTCTCTCTCTCTCTCTCTCTCTCTCTCTCTCTCTCTCTCTCTCTCTCTCTCTCTCCCTCTCTCTCTCTCTCTCTCCCTCTCCCTCTCCCTCTCCCTCTCCCTCTCCCTCTCCCTCTCCCTCTACCTCTCTCTCTCCCTCTCTCTCTCTCTCTCTCTCTCCCTCCCTCCCTCTCCCTCTCCCTCTCCCTCTACCTCTACCTCTCTCTCTCCCTCTCTCTCTCTCTCTCTCCCTCCCTCTCCCTCTCCCTCTCCCTCCCTCTCTCTCTCTCTCTCTCTCTCTCTCTCTCTCTCTCTCTTTCGTGTGTGTCTCTGTGTGTGTGTGTGTGTGTGTGTGTGTGTGTGTGTGTGTGTGTGTGTGTGTTCTGCTCTGCTCTAGACAACTTTTGGTATTCTAAAATCTTCTGGCTGAGAGTGTTCTCTCTGCCAGTAAATATTCTAAAAGCTATCTGGATAGCTTGTGGGTTTTCTGACTAAAGTCAGAAAAGCTGTTGTAAAAATTATTAGATCTTCTAACCATTTCAGATATCCTGTTAGAAAAAAAATATTGAAGAGCTGTTTTTTTTTCTCCAGGCATCTCAGCTCTCTCTAGAGAAAAATCATGAAAACAGCTTTTGCTCTCTGCTAGCTCTCCTCATGCAGACCAAATGCTCAGTATTTTAGATACTTATCAATTCAGTCATTTACTTCAGGTTTTCTTTTTATCATCTTATGAATCATCATCATGTGATCTCATACTTCGATTCTTAGGTGATAGCATGCATACATTTTTGTCCTTTGCTAAAGAATTCACAGATCTGTTTGCCTTTGTTAAGCACAGACAATAAGCTATTTACATGAGACTCTGTCCTAAAATTACCTTTCCACCAAGTCTGGGCCTAGCCTTGCTCTGTTCTAAACTGACCCTTAATGCAGGAATTTACCTGTCTTTGTAAGCATAAACAAAAACTTAGCTTGGAGAAATCTCCTGTGATCACCACTCACTACATCTTTTATTTCCTCCCTCAGTAAATTTCTATCAAGTTGGTCCACAGCACAGCTGCTCTTAGTCATTTGGATTAGTGAAACTTCTCATATAATTCATTTTGCATCCTTATTTTTTGTAGTTGAGAAATTATATATTTTCAAACTCATTTATTTAGTGTTCTTTCCCATAGCAGACAAAGAATCAAAGACACCTTCACTGTTAGAAATTCCATAAACACCCCAACCTAACCAATCAGAACAGGTACGAAGAGGACCTATCCAAGACCCATAGAGGCTCTATAATTGTGTATTCCCTTTCTGTGTGCTCCTGTGAGCCCAGTTTAATTACTTCTATGGGCTGTGTTCTCTACCTCTCTGGCTCCTACAGTCTTCCCTCCAGCATTTCCAGACAGTTCTCTGAGTTCCTGCTACGTTTTCAGTGCTGATAACCTGTATTTGCTCCCATCTGCTACCACAGGAAGTCTCTCTGATGATGATTACATTGTGCAATCATCCTTTATCTCTGAGACACCCATCTTTCCATTCCTGGCTATCTAGGAATTGCTTGGCATGGACTTCCTCCTATTATTGGGATTCAAGTTAGATCAGTCATTGGTTGGCCACTCTCACAAGCTCTGAATCCACATTGCTGTAAGACATCTTGCAACCAGTACAGGTGTGAGTCAGAGAATGTATGAGTTGGTGGATTGTTGTTCAAGTCCCACCATTTGGTGTTCTTCCTGCTTACAGGATGACTTGTTCATCCTCAGTATACTCCATTACTAAAATATTTTGCTAGGTTTACCTTCAAAGGATCTAGAAAATTGCCATATTGCTCCCTAAATGCCTCCCTATGCTTTCTCTCTCCCTATCCTGATCTCTCCTGTTCCTATCCCTACCAACTCCCTATCCACCCATACAATCTATTCTAGTCACTTTACCAGGGAGAACCTCCACTTTTTGGATATGATTAAGTGTAGTAATGTATTTTCCTGAGCTTTATAGAAAGTAGGCTTCTAAAATACAAGGGATATATGTACATCTACAAGTGAAAGACCCACATTGTGGGGACTCCCCCATATTCTGACTCAGAGAGGCCACACTCCAAATCACTCATGAAAAATGGTCTTGATGCAAACTGCAAGAGGACTTTTTATTCCAGATGTGCTCTGGAACCTACAGTCGTACACCATGGAAGGGGTAGAGGACCACAAACCATGAGTGTGGAAGTAGGACAGCTTTTATGGAATTATAACAAAGCCTGCTTTTCACAAACCAATCATGCCATAGCATCAAAAGCCTGCCCAGTGAGGGCCAATCGATTTGTACTGCTCCATAGTTTCTAGGCCAATCATTTTAAATCATCAAGTCTGAACTCCAGGGGGCCAATCAGTTTCCTATAGCCTGGGAGGTCCATATTTGCACTAGTTCCTGGATAGGGTGGGCAAAACAAAGTTTCAGTGTGTAATCCTTCCTTAGAAGATAGATAAGTGGTTAGTCAACTCATTTCCTGTTATCTTACTAGGTCAGGATCACATATTCACAGGAAACAGGGCACTGGAGTGATCTTTACCTATACTCTGGCAGGGAGCAGGGTCAGAGATTTGTGGTATTTAGAGCTTCTTAGGAGGCTGGAATTGGGGCTGTATTTTCTATCTATATTCACAAGTACCAGCACCAAACAAAGTTTTGGAGTCAACTTCCAGAGCCACATGATATGTCATTTTTCTTAAAATAAAGTTAGAGAAAAAGAGAAACTTTAGAGTATTTGAAAACTATAAGAGAGAAAGAATAGCTAGAGAGACCAATTGGAATGTGTTGTATATTGCTCTGTGCTGCTTGTATTTTTGTTGTTGTTGTTGGGTTGTTGGTTTCTTTTGTTATTTTGGTTTGGTTTGGTTTGGTTTGGTTTGGTTTTTTTTTTCGACACAGGGTTTTTCTGTGTAGCCCTGGCTGTCCTGGAACTCACTTTGTAGACCAGGCTGGCCTGGAACTCAGAAATCCGCCAGGCTCTGCCTCCTGAGTGCTGGGATTAAAGGCATGCACCACCAAGCCCAGCTGCTACTTGTATTTTTATGTTAATTCTGCTCTCCTGGGGGAGGTTGTCTGGAATGAGTAATGAGTCATCTACTCAGGTTGCTTCTTATGAGCCAATCTCCTAATGAATAAAGAGCAAATCACTGTGCAAGTAGGTGGGACTTCCATATGGGATGGAGGAAGAGAGAAAGGATGAGAGAGTTAGCACCTTTTGGAATGTGGACAGCATATGGGTAAGATGTAGCTGCTAGAGTTTCCTGTTATCATGGCAGATCCGCAAAGATTTGTCATCATAGGAATTATAATTTAATAAGGCTTACAAGATTAGGTTTTAGTTATTGTGCCCAGAGATTGAGTTACCATTGTTTCTAAACTATGTTTGTGTGCATTTTCCTTCACACAGCAGCTCCTCTGTTCAAGAGAGAAAGGAACAGCAGCAAAGTGTGGGTTTGCCAGATGTGCACCACAAAGGCCTTGGGGGATTTGCAATACAGGGTTGACATGGTAACAACCTGCCAATGGGAATCTAGGAAGCATGGCAGAGAGATTTAATCCCAGCTCTTGGGACGCATAGGCAGGAGGATTTCTGAGTTCAAGGCCAGCCTGGTCAAAGTGAGTTCGAGGGCAGCCAGGGCTATACAGAGAAACCCTGTCTCGAAAAAAACAAAAATAAATAAGTAAATAAATAAATAAATAACTACAGGTCAGCCATTATCTGCCACTGCATAGCTACCCAGGCTGCTGGGCAGAGGTGGGGGCACTAGCACAAGAATGAGAAGGTTCTTTATTTTATTTTATTTTATTTTATTTTATTTTATTTTATTTTGTTTTAATATTTCCTGCAAAAAGAATGTTTCACAGGCTCTCAATTTTTGACATTTATCTAATTTTATAATTGTGGCTATGGTATTTTTCTCTTTTACATATCAAATATCAAGTAAATACAGGTTTAAAAGATTTTAAGCAGTTCAAAGAGCACTTTGCTGCAGTGTGCTAACAAAGTAAAGTTTGCTCAGCAAATCTCAAACTTACCCAGAAGCAGATTCATATGTTCTATTAGATTTTCAATATGCAATCTATACAAAATTCTCTAAATATAATTTTTAAATTATCAATTCATTAAATATGGCTCACTGTTTTAAGCTATACACAATATCTGACTTATATATAGGTTGTTTATTATTATTATTATTATATTTTAATTTTTAATATTTATTTATTTATTTACTTCATGAGTCTTTAAAAACCTAGACTGTCTACTGATGAGCTAATATGTCCTATGTTGGAAAATAGCACTACTGAGTATAGACAAGAATGTATGTTGTCAAGTAAAAACAAAATAAATCAAATAATAACTCAAATGACAAAATCTTTTTTTGTTGTTTGCTTTTTTTTTTTTGTTGTGGTTGTTGTTGTTGTTGTTTTTTTTTTTTTTTTTTTCTGAGACAGGGTATCTCTGTAAAGCTCTGGCTGTCCAGAAACTCACTGGACCAGGCTGGCCTCGAAATCAGAAATCCACCTGCCTCTGCTTCCCGAGTGCTGGGATTAAAGGCGTTTGCTACCACGCCTGGCTGACAAAATCATTTTTATAATGCAGTCTTATTTGGGTTTTGCATTCCTTTTGCCTTCCACTTTTCACTACAAAAACTCTTTTCTTATGATTTTAGTCAAATTGTCTGCAAAAATTAGAGCACTGTCTTATCAAAGATGGTATTTGAATTTTCATTTCTGATTTTATTCATTAAATGAAATATCACAAATTCATCAGAATTTTGACTACCTTTTCAAACTACTTAACTAGGGACTATTAATATCTATATGGTTTAGTATTAGATTAATATATACTATTAAAATAACAGTTTAAGTGTTACTATCTTCCTAAAATGAAATTTATATAGATTTTGATACTATTTCACAAATAAGAATTTTTAAAATTTTTAGTTATTTTCTTAATGTGAGGGAAATAACCTTGGGAATCATTGCTTCTGTCTTTTAACATTGTTGGCTTGCATATTTCCCTATATTTATAAGTAGGAGCTAAGTACTGGTTTTATAAATATTGATTAAGAAAGGAGAGACACACACACAAAAGTCAATGTTGTTGATTTGCTGCCTTCAATGAAGAATTTTCCTGAGTTCACTCTGAAAAGAACTTTGTTATTCCTCAGAGTCAGTATGTCAGTTTTGGTAACATGAGAAAAATTGTGGCATCACAGTGATGATGCATGCCTTTAATCCCAGCACTTGGGAGGCAGAGGCAGACAAATTTCTGAGTTTGAGGCTAGCCTTGTCTACAGAGTTAGTTCCAGGACAGCCAGAGAAGCCCTGTCTCAAAAAAAAAAAAAAAAAAATTAAAACAACAACAAAAAAAACCCAAAAACAACAACAAAAAAACAAAAAACAAATCAAACAAACAAAAAAACATATACAATGAAACCAGTTGTAAATCTCCACATCAGTGGTTGGGTTTTTACTAAAACCTATGGGTATCTCAGTGTATTAGAATGCATTTCACCAGGCAAGTAAAGGTATCAGCTTTTAATTCTAGTGTTCAAGAAGCAAAGGCTGGGGGTTTTCTGAATTAAAAACAAGCCTATTCTATATGAGTTTCAAGCCAGCCAGAACTACATAGTAAGCAACTGCATCTAAGAAGAAGTTGAGAATGAGAAGGGGGAGCCATAGTATGATTAAGACATACACTGCTTAATTACATACAAAATTCGACCTTTTTTATTTTTTTTATTTTTTATTTTTTTTAAGATTTATTTATTTATTATATGTAAGTACACTGCAGCTGTCTTCAGACACTCCAGAAGAGGGCGCCAGATCTCGTTACGGATGGTTGTGAGCCACCATGTGGTTGCTGGGATTTGAACTCTGGACCTTCGGAAGAGCAGTCGGGTGCTCTTACCCACTGAGCCATCTCACCAGCCCATCGACCTTTTTTAAAGAAACATGAAAATATTTATCAGAAAAATTAAAAATAATGGGTCTACAAAGATATACCATAACATACCTTAGTCCATAGCCTATAAAAAGAATTTTATCCCATATTTGTTTATTCATATCCAGTTAGCCCTTTCAAAAAAAGGCATTCTATCACATTTAATAAGTGCAATTATGAAATGAATTTTTTGCCAGTTTCACAGATTAAAAAATAGCTTGTAAGAATTACAGGTACAAAATAACATAAGAAGGAAATAAAACAAATAGAAAATATTATTAGTATTTTGTCCAAAATCACTCTCAATGGCATCACAATGCTCTTAACATGTTAGGATGTACTATTATTTATAAATGTTATGATAAAAATATAAGAAAATACAAAATTAAGAAAAGAGGATTTTTGGAGGTACCATGTATTTAAATGCATTATAAACATATAAGTCAATCTAAGTACAATTCTGAGAACCACAGAAGTTCGGTATAGCATAAGGGACTAGTTGGGGGCATTTACACAACTCAAGAAAAGGGAAAGAGTCTATAGAGCTGTGGGTGGATTGCGTGTAGTGTGCTAAAAGAGAAAGAACATGTGGAAAGTGGGAGGGAAGAGGAGAAAAACCCAAGAAATACATGGAGAGATAGCTAAAGTTAAGGGAAATTTGAGGGTTAATATGAAAAACTAGCATAGTACAAATTTTGTAAAATATATACACAAATAATGACCATTAAAATGAAATTGCCAAATACTGAGGAATAAAATCTCTGACTAGACTTTTCACAAAATAGAGTTTCTGGTTCTGGGATTGTGTTAAATTTAATTGAGTTACTGGTCAAAGGTATATCATAGGAATTACCAGACAACCCAGGCTGTTTTCAATACTACTTACTGCATTCCACAAATTGATGTCAAGTCCCCATTGCTGAAGACAGACTAGTGCAATTCAGTACACATAGAGACAACACACTGGTGCCTATTTAGAACCTTTATTCCTACATTCTAGTAACTTCGTTTCTAGAAGTGTATTAGTCATGTTTACCATCACTGTGAAAGGACACCATGCCAAAGGCAATTCTTATAAAGGACATCATTTAATTGGGGCTAGATCTAGTTTAGTCCATAATCATGATAGTGGGAAGTATGGTAATATTCAGGCAGGCAAGGTCCTGAAGAGCTGAGAGTTCTACACCTTGTTCCAAAGGCAAACAGGAGAAGACTGGCTTCCAAGAAGCTATAGGGAAAGTCTCAAAGCCCACCCCCACAGTGACATGTCTTACAACAAGGCCACTTCTATTCCAACAAGGCTACAACTTCTAGTAGTGCCACTCACTTCCTGGGACAAATATATTCAAATCTCTACAAGAAGTTATTCTGTAAACTACTAAAGAAAAGGCTAAAATCTATCCACAAACCCTTATACTGAAAATGTTTTGACTGCAAAATATGCATGAGTAATGGTGACAGAAAACTCATTGGAATAATCAATTAAGGTCTGATAGACTTAAGGCCCACTTCAGGAGACTGGAACTCATACTTTGCGTTGTTTGGTTGACCAAGAATATGAGACTAGATAGCCAAGGAACCTAGGAGGAAAACCAAATACTACTGGTCTTAAAAAAAATAAGTAGTGATAAAATGACTCCTAATGATATTCAGCTATACTGATTAAATCAGTGCTTTGTTCAGCCATCACCAGGGAAGCTTCCTCTTGTCCTATATGGTAACATATACGGAGACTGGCATTTGGGCAATACATACAGAGAGAGACTGAAACACCCAATTATTAATGGGATTTCTCCATCAAATTCTTCACCTCAGGGCTCAAGGCAGAGTGGGAGAGACATAATACTGAATGGAAGACACTAAAAAAAACCAAGGTTCTTTAAATCAACATGTTGAAAACCACATAAATTCACAGAGACTGAGGCAGCATTCACTAGAATTATGAGGTACTCTTTGTATACATATGGCTTTCAATTTAGTATTTTCATGGAATTCCTAAGTGTAGAAATAAGTGAGTTACTGATTCTTTGGCCTTCTCATGGGATCTTTTCATTTTTTGATTGTTTGTTTGGTTTTTTGGGGATCCAGTTTGAATGTGGCAAGCTACCATTTTATCCTATTTTATTTTATCATTAGACATGTGATTGATCTCTAGTGAGACAGGAAGGGAGTGGATCCAAATGGGAGGGGATATAAGGAGGAGGAAGTATAACTAGTTTAAGGAGGGGAAATTGTAATCAGAATATATCACGTGAGAAAAAAAGAACATTTATAATAAAAGAAAAAAAGAAAGAAATCTTTAAAAAAAATAATTTTAATGAAATACAATGTACAATGCTATAAATATCTAAGGTTTAAAAAATTCCATTAGTAATTCTTAAACATGCATTGAAAACATTATATTAAATTTTGATTATGTAAATGACTAAAATTATTAAACTAGTTATACTGTAGTGTAATTATAAAATGTAGATTTACAAAATAAGAAGCAATATAATATTGCATATAAGGAAACTTAATTGGATAATGTTTTTGATTATTTGCTTTAATATACTATGAAGTACTTAAAGGAGTATCATATAAGTCATAATTTATATAAGTTTATTTTATGATACTTTAATATTTCTATCATATGCTATGCCCACTCCAGTGAAGTCTGCCTGTCTGGGTTGAAAAGCCTGGAGGTAGTCACGAGGCCAAGGGTTTCAAGCAAACTCAACCTCCTGGAACCTTGGCATTCTCATAGCCCATATATTCAAACCCTATCCCTGCATTAGTATGGTGTATGCTCTCTTTCAATATTGTTTTAGTATAAGGGCCTTTAAAGATTGAATTTTAACATAGGTGAGCCTCCACCAGTATTCCAAAGTCCTAGAAAATACTTGAAGCTGACATGCTTGGAATTTAGTTGGAATTCAGTGAGAAGGTTACCTATTCAGTGACATTCAAGTTTACCTCTAGTAGAGACAGTGAAACTAATTAGGCATTACAAAGAACTGAGCTAAAATAGCTCAGGGCTAATCTGCAGAGTGATTACTTAGGACAGTAGCTGAGTCTCACCCAAATAAGGGAATACACAATGGCCTAGAGAATAGGTGGGTCAACCATGAAAGGGTTAGGGAATCCCCGTGAGACTTGTTTCTTCCCTAGGCCCAAAGAAACAACATAATCAGGCATTTGCTAAGAACCCCTGGTGGTGGGCTTAACAATAGACTAGCATTACACCTGGCTCCTTTCTTGGTGGTAAACAGCCTGGTCCCTCCCCCCCCCCCCCCCCCCCCCGCCATCTTTTGATGTATACATTCCTTTTGTTTTTTGTCACTGTAACTCGGTAGATGGGTACCGACTGGCTTTTCTTGTTTTTTCTTTTGTATAAAAAAGTCTGGTGTTTGTTTGGAAGACACACTCAGATTCAATTCAACACGGTCTCTCATGTCATGTGTGTTTGTCACCTGCCGACTCTATTACCATCTGTCTGAGACCTTGATTCGAATGGATTGAGGAGGACCCACAGAACCCCTTCCGTGGCAATCATATATATTGTGAATGTTATTTAGAATATATTAACCTAGTTTTATTTTATACTACATATTTAACAGGCTGTTCCCATATCAATTATGTATTTGAGATGATTAACTGAGCAATTATTCAATCTACAAAAGGATGCTCCCTTTCATTTACAATTTACAAAATGATGCTTCTGTACTGCTTATTTTTAAAGGTGAAATTGCATGAAATAAACACACTTGTTTTTACAAGCATCAACTCAGATTGAACAACAGGATATTGTGAACTACTTTTCTAATTACAAGCACTTAAATGAAATATGAGTCAATTAATTATAATTAAATTAAAAGTACCTAGCACAGTTTTCAATATGAAGAAAGAAAATAAATGTATTTACTGACTGAAAGGTAAATAAAGTAAAAATTATTGTGACATGTTCTTCATAATAGCAAATACAGGCCATTTTGCTTACTATACTGGTTTTATTTTTATGTAACATAGGTCAATCCAGCTATTATTTAAAGATTCCACTTAGTCTACTAAATATCAGGTGAGATAATAAATTCTAGTTCTGGCATTTAAACTACAAAATTAAATGGAATATTATAGCCAGTTAATAGAAATTAATTGATATAGGTAAAGAAATTAGATTTTTCTTTGGTGCATTCTAATCAATGTAAATCTGAACATCAGTGGAAACAACAGGTTTAAGCATAGGGATAGGCTTCATGATACCAGAAATTTCTTAAACTCTAAATCAAATCAAATCAATCAATCAATAAATAAATTTTAAAAGCTAAGTAAGATGACAATTATATTTAATAATGTATTTTTTGGATATTTCTGAATGAAAAGTGCATTAACTCTTTTATCATTATTGAATATGTTGGAATGTACTGTTTTCTCTTTCTCAACTTTAAAAATCAGGAAGTTTAATTAAAATTGCCTTTCTGAGTAACATGCAAAAGCAAGGTATGCATGAGAACACACATACATAGTGATGCATAATAATTTTAATAAGCCATTCTACTAAATATATACTGATTACTTTCCTTCAGAATTATATTTTACCAAAATTTATTATCCTTTAACTTGTCTAACCCATATAGTTAAAAATAAACACAAGCAAATAGGTTTAAACATTGTACTTTTTAATTTTAAGTTAAAACATATTCATTAATATTCTTTGTCAGTTGGACTAGATTTTTTTTTTAAAAAATCACCTTATCCACCAAGGGCACTCCTTTGAGTGTGTCTGTTTTCATGGAAGAGTAAAAATAAAGTAGAAGATCCACTGTCCCATGTAGAAGAAGAATCATTCCAGTGGATAGGATCCTGGACTGAATGAAAGTGAAGTAGCAGGAAGTCAACTGAGCAGAGGTATTCTGGTCTCCTTCCTGTTCTATTGATGATGCAGTCAACCTCTCACCAGCATAGCTGTATGCTCCTACAGAACTTTTCCTCCAAAATGTTGGTACTCTCAAATCACAGGACAAACATAATCTTCATCCATTGGGTAGCATTGCCTCAGATATTTGGTAACAAATGATTTGGAGGGCTCTCTGCATGTTGTCTCAATCTACTGCCGTTTCTTGCATTCTTTCTTTAATGAGAGACAGAAAATGAGTAGATCTGGATGAGAGTAGAGACAGAGAGGAACTTGGAAAACTGAGGGGACAGAAACCATAGCCAGGATATATTGGTGAGAACAAAATCTCTTTTCAATAAAAGAAAAAAATATAATGTAAAAAGAGTGCTTAATACTAATCACTATGATGACAAGTATAATGAATGATTTAATAAAGAATAGCCCACATTTACACTACAGAATATTTTATCTCTGTGTTGATGGTCTCTTCTAAATCACTGTTAATTTATTAGCTACAGCCAGCCAGCTTCAATCTTCCCAGTAACTCCTTCTATTCTAGATTATAAACCCAGTGCAACATAGCTGAACCTGTAGAGTTTTGCTCCTTGTTGGGATTGAAACTTGGCTCTCTTGTTCTATTACATCTTATTCAACTTTCTGTTTTCAATGACTGAATCCACTTCCTAAGCTTGCTGTCCTGGAGTCTGCTCTGTAGACTGACCTTAACCTCAGAGTTCTGTATGACTCTGTTTCCTGAGTTATGGGATTAAAGGAGTGTACCATCACACCTGCACTTACGGATTTCTTTACATGGAACTTGTTCTGTATCAGGCTGATATTGTACTTAGAGATCTGCTGACCACTGAATTCTGGTATTAACAGCATGAACATGCATCACCACACCTGAACATAAGATTTTCATTAATTCCTTCTCACAAGATCTTTATAAGTTCTAAATTGTATTTCATGCCAGATGTAGTCAGGACAACCATGAATAGCCATTATCATCAATCCGTTGTCAATTTTACACATAATCACATCTCCTCATGTCCAAATGAGATAAATAGCTAGTCATTGTAATGCCTAACATGATATCCCTTATTCAACTGCATAAAGAATATAAGCAGGGTAGGATCTTGCCCAGATTTCATCATATCCTTAATTTCATTGAATATCCTTAAACACAGGATTTAGCTCCAATGTACTTCCTGGTGCTCCTTTCGGGCTTGGACCATAATTTTTGTATCCTTCCTTTCTAAGCATGCTTTGCTTGATCCAAACACATTTCATAAGAATGAACCATAAGAATGAACCATAAGACACAGTCTATGCCAGGTATTTTTGAGATTATACATGTCAATGTAATTGACTTGAATTTCTATACTTTAGCCTCAGGAAGACTCGTTGGACAAGAGCAAAAATCAACCACTTTCTTCTCAAAAATGTCACGTAAACAATCTGCATGTAAATACTAAAATTCTTTCCTTTACAATAGCTTGTGAGAAGACTCCAAAATTCAAGCACCATTGTCTTGTATGCATCTCCAAGCACCATTGTCTTGTATGCTTCTACTAGTAGGATCCACTAAGTTCCCCATAAAGCACTCCAATTCTTTCTGAATTCAAAGTTCCAAGATCAATGTTCCTCCAAACTAAAACATGGTCAGGTCTATCACAGAAATATCCCACTTCTGGTACCAACTTCTGTATTGCTTGGTTTCATTGCTGTAAATGAACAACATGACCACAGCAACTCCTATAGAGAAAGACATTTAATTGAGGATGACCTAAAGTTTTAGAGTTCCATACCATTATCATCATGATGGAAATCATTGCAGCATGCATGCAGACATTGTAGTGAAGGAACCATGAATTCCACATCTTGAACCACTGGCAGTAAAAGGGGTCTTTCTTCCACAGGCAGCTAGGAGGAGTCTCTGATTCCACACTGGGTGTATCTTTAGCTTATATATCAGATCTCTAAGCTCACCACCAGTGACACACTTCCTCCAATACGGACACACATACTCTACCTATGTCACATCTCCTAGTAGTACCACTTCTTATGGCTCAAGCATTCAAACACATAAATCTATGGTGGCAATTTTATTAAAACCACCAGAATAATCACATGCAGAATTTAATTTTTAAAATTTTGGGGGTATGCTAGACGTCCCTATGATACTTTATTTCCTTTATGAGACTCTACAAATGTTTACCTTGAGGATATATTAATACATACTATACTCCTTAAGGAGTATGCTAATATATAGTATGAATTTAGTAGCATCATGAAATAATGTGATTCATTTGTAGGTACTTTCTAGAAAAATAATTATTTTATGATATCACATTGTGATCTGGAGGTAGGACATCAGGAAATCACATACCCTATTTTGAACAAACTTAAATCTCATTTGCATTTTCATACCATTATATCCTACTTAGAGAGAAAATTGAATAAGTTAACATATCTAATTAAATGTTATTCATTGAACTAAGTATCTTTCTGTTTAGATAAATCTTATTTTAAAATGTTATTAAAGGTCTTACATTTTGATCATTCTGGAAGAGAAGCAAGTTCTTCATTTTTTATTTGATCTTTTTCATTGATATCATAAACAAAGCCAGGCAATAACAGAAGGAACTTATTTCATCTCTTTATTGTTATTTTTTAAAAGTCACCAATGAAATAGAAAAAAAAATGAGAAGTTTTGAAGCTATCACTGATACAGTCAATATTTACAAAGATATGTCAAACAATGCTCAAGCTCATAGCAGTGGGTTGCTCTTTAGATTTGAGGAAAATCTTTTTCTTGGTGACATCCAGTAAGGAATATTTTTCTTTGTAAATTATAAAACTGCAAAGAAAATAAAGGTTAAAGAAGACAGACTTTGAAGTAAATAAAATATTTTTTTTTTATTAAGAAATGGCATGAAGTCTAACCATATGATACCAACTCAGGCCAAGTTGACATCTAAGCAAATTTTAATAACATCTCAAAAATATGTTAAATCAATTTCTAGAATGACATTTGACTATAATTCCTTTTAATTAAAACTTTCAGAAAATCAATAGATAAACTTCTAACAAGTAATTTTTCATTTATTTTTTTTTTTTTACTTATAGTCACTTTTAAATTGATAACTAAACAGGAAATTCTTTTTGTTTAACACTGTATATTATACAAGTATTAGGCAATTCCCACTTCATAAGATATACTTGTAATAATTCATCTCAAAGCAGTAGCAAGAAAATCTATTTGAAAAGTATAATCAAAAGAGAGTCTGAGTCTAATTGTGCAGAATTCGATTTTAATGCAAACTTTATCTTAATTTATGATTATGGGTAATTGCTAAGCCTATGCAAGTTTGAAATTTATAATTCTGAAAGATGAAAATCTTAGTTATGGTGGAAAATGCTTACTGGAATTCATAATTGTTTTCTTTTCATACATCAAAATATAGTTGATTTTTCAAACCCTCATTCATTCTCTGACATAGAAGTGGTAAACATATGTGAGAGGACTGAGATAGCCATAGGCAGACTGACTCCATAATAGGATGCAAACTGGCAATTCCAGAGACTAGCCCTGGGTTCCTGTTTCCCAGAAGTGAAGAAGTTCAAAACAAGTCAAGTTCCAGGATAAACCACCCTTCACAGTCAGCCAATCTGAAGCTACCATGAGATGCCCTGCCAGCTAGCCTGAGCCAAGAATAGTTAATCAGCAGCAGTTTTGGAAAGTGCCCCAAACCCTCCAAAGCCTTAACCAATCACAAAGGCAACCATACCCTTGGAGACAGAGAGAAACAGTGAAGGGAAAGAAATTTAAAACTCACCTACTCCTGCCCTAACAAGCTTTATAATTAATCCTGCAAGGCTCACATGTCTGTCTTCTGTCCTGATGAATTGTCGACCCCTACATGCCAGATCTCTGCAGAGTAATCGCTGTTTGCTGTTACACACTATTCTAGTCTAGGAATTATTCATTGGTGAATCATGTTCCCTTACGATGTATCTATCAAAATGTGGTTAGAAGAGCTGAGGTATACAATTTCTTTTCTAATTTAGTTGATCCATATTGAGTAAAACCTAACTTTCAAAATTTATTTTTACTCTAAAATGTAATCAATATGAAATATTTTCTGTGAAGTTGTTTGTATGTTCACACACTTTAAATATTATTAGGGTAGAAGGCTGGTGAGAATCTAATTTTCAAAAACAAATTTTAAAAGTTAAGATCAAGAACTATTGAGCAAATGATTAACTGATTTGAAATTGTCTATGTAAGATGTTATAAACTTTCAGTAAACATTTGTGTTTATTAAATTCAAAATGACATTGTATGGCAGGTGAGAGTAGAGATACTTATAAGACCTCGGAAGCAAAAAAGTATCACATGTCTTGATAAACAGAAAAGTACATGTTTCACAGTAAACCCCATCCTGATGCTGACTGATAAAAAAGAAGAATGGAGGGAACAACTCTGAACAGCCAAGCTTCCAGGGGAAAGTTCTGGCTTCTTTAGATCTACCTGAAAATTGTACAAGGAGCATATGGACTACAGCTTGGCACAACTTAAATACAAAGAATTTATTTGGGCATTCAGTCCAAGAGGATCTATCCATTCTTATCATGTCAAGGCTGAATGGAAATAGGAAAACCTGGCAACTAGAACTGACCACTAATGTGGAACCAATTATTCAAGTATATGTTCTTATAAGCAACATGGAGGTTGGGGATTGTTATTCAATGTTATCCAACCACATGACTGTTCTGGCAAGGGATCACATTCAAAGAACTAGCTCTGTGTAATCCCTCTGGCTGGAAAATACACCTTTAATCTCTCTGGCTGGACTGTAGATATGCTATTAGTACTCACCTTTCATCCAAAACAAAGGCTTGCAATTCAAGTAAAAATTCAAAGAAAGATTTGTCAGAATAAGTCAGAGATAGGATATGGATATGGCTAATTCTCATGAGAAGAGAATAGCACAGGAAAGAGAGACAATTTACAATCATGAGAGAGAGAGAGAGAGAGAGAGAGAGAGAGAGAGAGAGAGAGAAGATTTACCAGGACTTTTTAAAATTTTATTTTATAGAGACAGGCTGCAGGTTAATATAGAAAGAGACAGTGAATGGGAAGGAGTCAGAAATTTAAAACAGTTTGCCAGAGTTAGTTTGAGGTCAAACAGAGCAATTCAGTGAGAAATAAAAAGAAGCTGGTGTGAAACATTCAGCTAAGAGAGGAGTCTGGGTCAGAACAGATAAGTTGAGCCAGCTAGCCAGAGTTCAAAAAGTGTAAGTAGGGTAAGCTTATTCAGCAGTAAGCCTCCAAAATGACAATTACATCTGGTGAATAAAAGTTACATTTACAATTCAAATCATCACACTACGCTCATTGACTCATAAGGTCATGGTATAACATAATACAAAATGTATTTAGTAAAATTTCAAAAGCTTTGTAAAAGTCTCAACATCATTTAAAGTCCAAAGTTTATTCTGAAACAGTCTTTTAGCTATAAATATCTGTAACCAATAAATAAATAAATAAATAAATAAATAAATATACATTTCCCACATACAAGAGATGTTTCCTTTTTTATAACTATGGAATCTCTTCATCGATGACACCATTCTCCTTATCTCAATCAGCACAAGCCTTGACATCAGCAGTTTCTTGATTTTTTTCTCTTCACTATATATTGCATTTTATTTTGCCTTACTTGTTCTAGTGATTATTAGTAACTATGCAAAAAAAGTCAATATTAATGTTTCTTGAAATCTGCTCTACAAAAGAAGTAAGCCCACATATTTTCACTTAGACTCAGGCAAATTCTTAGGATAGGGTAGAAGGGTGCAAGGTTTTTGTTGTTGTTCTTTTGCCAAAATATCACAAGAATTATCTCTAGTCCACTTGCAAATATTGTTCTCCTCTAAAACCTTTTGAGTGTTGGTCTAAGCAGTACTGTCTTACAAGCTTCCTCCAGGAAGCAAGATCCCATAAGCTCTTCTTTAGTATTAAGTTCCAATCACATAATTACTGGTATCAACTTCTGTCTTATATACAATTATATTGCTGGGATATGACATTGTGACAAGGGAAACTTATAAAGGAAAGAGTTTATATTGAGTTTACAGATTCAGAAGTTTAGTATGCATGATGGCAGAACAGTATCATGACAGCTAAAACATAGGAGAGTTCATTTCATATCTTGATCCAACATGAGGAAGAGAGATCCAATTATTATTGATGTGAATATATGAAATATATCACATGATGAATATATCAGAGCATGACTCCAGTGATACATCTACTCCAATAACACAACATCTCCTACCCTTTTGTAACAAGTCCATCAACTGAGAACCAATATTCAAATATATGCATCTATGAAGGTTATTTTTATTCAAAGAACCACAAACATGCATAGTAGAAGTAGAGAACTGAGTGCTGAAAATTGTGCTCTGACTTCCATGTTTAATAGCATAGGTATCCCCAGAGATTTACTTAATCATTCACATATGAAAAAAATCATGTAACATATTACAAAATAACAGATAAATATTAATTTCTGTAAATATATATTTTTCTCTCTGTGTACATATATTTGTATGTGTGTATACATATGTATGTTGTATGCATATTTTTGTATGTGTATGTACATTTTTGTGTAGAGGCCAGAGGATAATTCTGGTGATATGTTTTTTCCTTTTCATATTGTTGGTTCTGAGAATCAAGCACAGTCAGATTTGATGGTAGCAAATATATTTTCTCATAGAATTCCTTCATCATCACAACATGTTAAAATATATCTATCATAAAATGTTAACATAAACTATATGAAAACTTTGGGTTCTATTAAGATAAACTAAAAGTCATCTTACTATTTTGTTCACGCCATCATATTACAATGGTTTATGTAAGAGTAGAGTCCTCAATACATCCTGTGCTCTGTGAAATCCATGGATTTTGTCATTTATCTCTCTTTTCTTAGTTTTTCCATAAAAAATACCCCTTCCATAACATAAATTAATAATTTAATAATTATTACATTATTTACATTCATTGTGCAAATTTCTCCTTTTGAATTACATATCTGTTTATATATAATTGGATCACAATGGGATATCAAATTAACAATAAACGATTATCACCCCCAGCTTGGCTGAACCTCTTTAATCAATGTAATAAAACATTAACTATTACACAAGGAAATGAAACATTTTATCTATAGAATCTAGTTTTTGGAAAGTTGTGCTGTTCATAGATGCAATGTGGGAATAGGGCTTTTCAACTCCTTCACGTGTCCTTCAAGGAGAGTTCCCAGTTGTCTTCTTCTGTTCATAGATTGTTTTTAAAGCTAAAAATCAATTAAATTATCTAGATGCTAAAAAAGTAAGGTAATTTTTAAAAAGTAGACCTCTATTACTTATATAACTTAACTTCCAGTCATATATATTTTTCTGACTCATTAATACATGTAACATCACTATCACTACTGGACATCACACATACAGACACAAACATGGACACAATGCATGTATATCTTTCCCTTGTTGTTAACATTCTCTTTGGAATAGCATGATATAACTCTAAAAAGTAACTACCAAGATTTGTATCATCAAAAGTCCAACAAATGAATTAATAAGTATGAGGGAAGTTGAGAAGAAATCCTATTAAAATCTTATTAGAATATAGTTACAGGAAGTGAAAAGAGCATTTTAAGTTATAGACTCATTGTGACTATGCACCTGAAACAAACATAGTCATACATGATATGGAAGGCAGGCAGTACCATAATTTTATGAAATTGTTTTAACTGAATGTGTAGTTCAATCATTGACTCACATAATTTACCTCAATTATAGAATATATTGAATTCACCCAAAGAGTGTACCTTGAACTGAGAATGAACTTTGTGAAATATTTAGGGAATAAGAGAATGTGTTACCAAACATATTGCAATTAACATAGTAGTCGTGAAGACACAAACTGCAAGCTATGAAAGGGAAGTACACATATTCAAGTATAAACATGAAAAAGAAATCCATGAAGTAAGACAATATTCTCATGATCTGATTCAGAGAAGGAGTTGAACTCTCTGGTTGCCTACTTTATTTTTGAACAAAAATACAGCAGATATTGTACTTACAATATTTTTTCTTTAGAAAATTATTGTTTGTTTTCAATTGGCTATCAAAGTAACATATTTTTATACATCTTTCATTAGTTGTTTCCACCTCCTAATTTCTCACATCTCCCCCCTCCTGTCTGTACTGTTAATTTTCTGTCTGTACTGTTAATTTCTAGGATTTCTACATTCCAGTTTGTTCTAATCTTCAACACTTACTTCTCTTAGTTCTTTCACCCCTCCCGAAAATCTTTGTTACATTCATGGCTTTTACTCATCTTTATTCCCACCTGGAAATGAAGATTTAATTTTTAGAAGGTAAAATCAACGTATGAGAGTAGAACAGATATTTTGTTATGTTCAGCCTGAGTGTCCTTCTTTATATAATATTTTCTAGTTCTATTTATTTTCTTCAAAGTTTTATTACTTAAGTTTTTGTTATAGCTAAATAAAATTCCATCATTTATAGAAACTATTTTCACTATCCCCAAAGTGTTAATAAATGTCTAGGCTTAATGCATATCTTTTCTACTTTAAAAGAACCAGCCATCAATATGTATGTGTAGATGTCTCGACAGTCAGATATACCATCACTGAAAAGCTTGCACAATAGTTATCTAGCTGGGTCACATGTTAGTTCTGTTTCTATTGTTTTAGGATCCTGTTCACTGACATCTGCTGTGGAGACAAAGTGAATACTTTTACCACTAGCATATGAGGGTTATTCTTTTTTCTCAACATTCTAGGATTTGTTCACATTACTTATTTTTATTGTTTTTGTTATATGACAATTATGTATAATAACAAATTCCATTATATTTTCATACATGCATATATACATATAAACTGTTCTTATTATATTTACCTTCTAAAATATCTCCTGTCTCACTTAACTCACACTGATCTTGCTATTACCAAACAGTCTCTTTTCCATTGCCATGTTTTTCTTTCTATCCTTCCTTCATTTCTTCCTTCTTTCTTCTTTTTCTTGTTTCCTTGTTTGCTTTTTTTTCTCTTTTTTTCTTTTCTTTATAACCTATTGAATTTTATTTAGGTAAGATTACAATCTTGAAGGAATATTTATAAACACTTGGGCAACATGTAATGGTATATCATTAAAGAGTGAGTCCCTCCCCATAAGATGTGTAGCTTCAAGAACCCCTTCCCAAACATTTATGAAAGAATTTTAATAGACTGTCTTGTGCTGATTATTAGTGTTACAACATGTTTTAAGACCTCAATCAAAGCAATGACATGCTTTGAAGAAGGTGTTCTACCATACTCACTGTTTCCTCCTGTTCTCATACTCTTTTGTTATCCTTTTCTGAGATGTTCCTTAAGTCTGGGCTTCTTATGACTAAAGCTGATAGTAACACTGATCTATGGGCATACGAATAGTATTGAACCTCAAAGCCCAAAATAGAGCTACATGAGCCAGTATTAGCACTCTTGTACATATACCCAAAGGACTTGATAGCCTTGCTCACTGTGGACAAGTAATTTGTAAATAGATAGTTCTAAATACAGATATTTATTTAAATTTTCTGTTTCTAAATACAGATTTTTACTCCAGGACCCTACCAAGATAAACAACACCCTCTGTCCTAGTCACCAGAAGAGAGATAACATGCTAGCAAGGAACAACAACATGGCAGAATGAGAGGTTCAAGCAGTTGCAGCCATGGCCCTGTCGGTGCTCCTGGCAACTGAGCCCGAAAAAACCATTCCGGAGTTTACCTACACAGCAGAGGACTTCACCCTCATTTCCAAAGATTCCAATCACCAGTTCAACAAAAATAAGAGACCATGGTACACCTCCGGGTGAAAGAAAATCCTGCCACGAACAAGCAGAGGCTATTATCAAACATACTTCAACATCATCGCTTAACTTTCTTCTTCCTACCCCCTTTTTTCAGCTTTCATAAGTATCTTGGCATAGTTTATACCTTATTTTTGTCTTATTTACAACTCTAAATGCAATAATTATAAGAATGTTCGTACACAAAACTCCCAATTTTGTTGGTAAGAAAACAAATACTGGATTAGAGACAAAGCATTTGGAAGACTGCTTGCCTACCATGTATGAGTCTCTGGCTTTAATCTACAGCACCATATAAACCTGTCATGATGCCATTTGTCTATAATACCAGCATTCAGAAATGAGAGGCAGGATGATCAGAAGTTCAAGGTCATTATTATCTATACAGGAAGTTTAATGTCAACCTCAAGTTCTTGAAACCAGTTCTTATTCTCCCCAACAGAAAAGGCAAAAAATAAAGTAAAATTTTCCAGTAAAATTGAGGTAAGAAATCCTACTTCTTGAATATATCTTCTGTTATTTGTCTAGCTCAAGACTTATTAGCTCTTCCCTTACAATGTTTTACTTTGCTGTTACTATTAACACACAGTAAATTTTATATATTATTATGTTATAATAACACAAGATAGTACTATGTAGTGTTTATTATAAATTGAATTAGCCATTCAATTTAAAACACAAAATATCTTTTTTTAATCCTTTTATTAGATATTTTCTTTATTTGCATTTCAAATGTTATCCCCTTTCCTAGTTTCCCCTCTGAAAATCCCCTATCCCTTTTCCTCTCCCCCTGTTCACCAATCCACTCACTCCTTCTTCCTGGCCCTGGCAGTTCCCTTGACTGGGACATAGAACCTTCACATACAAAAAAAAAAAAAAAAAAAAAAAAAAGGGCATCTTAAAATTGCATTTATAAAGTCATGAAATTACTCCAAGATTGATAAATTGAGTTAAATTTTATTATTGAATATGGTGCAGCAATGATTTCTTGCATGGCCTCCTAGGATGTTACCCATGCCTTGAATTTGCAGTGTTTTTCTTCTGTATTCCTCTAGTATTTAATGCAAGAGTCAGTATGTATTATGTGTTTGTTGATTGCTTTTGAGATTAATTGAACTGAATTACAAGTGTTTCTCAAAATTAAAATGCAATAACAAAGGTCTCTAAAATGGTTCTTATAATTGAATAGAAACACATTATATACTTTTAGATAGACTTCCATATTTTTATATGATTATTGACATATGAATCACTTTAATGAGTATTTAGGTAATATATGCTATTATAATTTTGGTTTATAATAGACATAATTTCATGAATGAAAATAGATGATTAAATTGCTATTTATTTTGTGAATGCTACTTCATTTAGGTGCAGTATTGCATTGCAATTCCAGTTGTTTGTTTGGATAGTTATAAATTTAGTTTCGTTCTTTTTTTAAAATTAGGTATTCATTTCATTTACATTTCCAAGGCTATCCCAAAAGTCCCCCAAATCCTCCCCCACCCACTCCCCCACCCACCCACTCCCATTTTTTGGCCCTGGCATTTCCCTGTACTGAAGCATATAAAACTTGCACAACCAATGGGCCTCTCTTTCCAGTGATGGCCGACTAGGCCATCTTTTGATACATATGCAGCTAGAGACATGAGCTCCGGGGGGTACTGGTTAGTTCATATTGTTGTTCCACCTATAGGGTTGCAAATACCCCCAGCTCCTTGGGTACTTTCTCTAGCTCCTCCATTGGGGGCCCTGTGATCCATCCAATAGCTAACTGTGAGCATCCACTTCTGTGTTTGGTAGGCCCCGGCATAGTCTCACAAGAGACAGCTCTATCTGGGTCCTTTCAGCAAAATCTTACTAGTGTATGCAATGGTGTCATCGTTTGGAGGCTAATTATGGGATGGATCCCTGGATATGGCAGTCTCTAGATGGTCCCTCCTTTCGTCTCAGCTCCAAACTTTGTCTCTGTAACTCCTTCCATGGGTGTTTTGTTTCCAATTCTAAGAAGGGGCAAAGTATCCACACTTTGGTCGTCGTTATTCTTGAGTTTCCTGTGTTTTGCAAATTGTATCTTGAATCTTGGGTATTCTAAGTTTCTGGGCTAATATCCACTTATCAGTGAGTATGTATCGTTTGAGTTCTTTTGTGATTGGTTTACCTCACTCAGGATGATGCCCTCCAGGTCCATCCATTTGCCTAGGAATTTCATAAATTCATTCTTTTTAATAGTGGAGTAGTACTCCATTTTGTAAATATACCACATTTTCTGTATCCATTCCTCTGTTGAGGGGCATCTGGTTTCTTTCCATCTTCTGGCTATTATAAATATGAATTTAGTTTCTTATGGTGAGAAGATATACTATCTTTAGTATATTTCTCCCTTATTTGACTAACATCTGCAATTCATAATAAAAAATTAATAGCATTTAATCATTCTATTCAAGTAATTAGAAATTTTTAAAAGAGCATCCTCACCCTAATGATTTAGATTTTAATGATTTCCTATAACTAATAAGAAAATAATCTCAAAACAGTTTCTAAGTTCTGACAAACTAATGTTGTAGACAGTAAGAATTTTAGTATTTAAATAATTTTTTCTAAAATATAAACTTTCTAATGAAGTATAGTAGAAATGTTTTGGTCAAATAGTAAGGCTATTTAAGGAAAAGAAAATGAATATAGTTTGTATTAGTCCACCAAATGAGCAGTCCTAAGAGAAGTTGTTGAATATTAATGTGATGAATATTGGATTTTCTTTGAGAGTTTAGATGAATGGAGGATTTACCTTCTATTTTGGCAAGATATTTTTGTATTTAGAATTAGATTTATGTGTTAGAAAACACACAATATTGTTTTCTGTTTATTGGTAATAGTTTCCATCTCTAATTAAGATATTAATTCTTAAAGATGAAAACTGTAGCCACATTTAGTAATCATGCATTCTATTTTTCCAAATTGTTACTAGGCAAAATTATATGTGATATACATTTATGAATACAGTAAATGAGTAGTGACTATAGTAACTACCTTGATTTTATCTCTCCACAAATTATACGAATATGCATCACAAAGGTGTATGTCACAATGTCCTCAATAAAGTAACTAATTTTATTTGTAAATACAAACTACACTCTTTTTTAGAAACCTATTTCATGAGACTATTTCTTGTCTTGTACGTCTAAAGGACATATGATTTTACATGTGTATGCCATGAAAGTTCATAAAATATTTCTTTCATACTCTATATTACATTTTTGAGTATTTCTTATAGTAAGCTTCTTTGTATTTGCCTTCGTAAGTATTTTGTATTTTGTAGTTAAAATAGCTCTCACTATTCTTTTTATGGGAAAATTTTGAATGATGTATGCCATGAAATGGTTCAATAGCCCTTGGTGAGTCCTCAAATCCCAGAGAAGACACATGGGACTGTTATTGGTATTTGTATATCATTTCTGATATTTACTTGCTTAGATGATAGATAGATAGATATTCACTTTTTAATTCAAATGAAATTCAGAAATACCAAGTTGTTCTTTACATGAATCATGATTGTTACACTTGAAGAGACTTCCAGTTTATTTCAGTCATTGTATTTAGGATGTAAAGTTTGACTTTCTTCTTGGTATTTCAGGAACCTATGTTAACCTACATATGGACATTAACCTTAGAATTAACAGCATGTGACCAATTCAAAAAATATATTCCATATATTAATATGACATTTTCAACATTTTATGAAGATATGACTTGAAATAATTCTTAAATAATCATGATTTCTAATAAATGTTAAAACAAATTAATGATGTAATTAAGCATTTCTAACCTAATGCATATGTAATTTTAGGATGTACATGATAAAACTACAAGTAGATGAAAGAAATATAAACATGGCAAAAGTTGTTTCACTGTAATATTCTTCTCTTAACAGTACTTCAATCTTAGTTTCTGTTTTCCATAGCTGTATGTGATATAGTTGCAAGTGGAGGAAAATCATGAGACTCATTCCAGTTGAGTGGAATACCCTAGATATGTATTATGGTCATTTTTTCGTGTTGTTCGATAATGTAATAGTAGTAGAAATTTTGGCAAGATGGTAGATGCTTGTCACCAGGGACTACAAAATTTGTCAACAAGATGCTGTGAATGCAAGCACAGCCAGTATAATACAATAAGAACTAAAGCAGACAGATCTAGCTAAGTAAATCTCCCATCTCAAACTATATAAAAAGGAGAATAATAGAAAACAATTGCTTCTTTCTGCTCTCCCTTGGGGATTTTAGACCTTTCCCCCCACCCAACACCTGAGATCATGTTCCCCTCTCCATTCCCCTATTCCCTTTTCCTCCCAAGATGCCTCCCTTCCCCCGTGTGGTCGATTTCTTCTCCTTCCCAAGTGGAACTGAAGCATCCTCACTTGAGCCCTTCAGCTTGTTGTCCTTTTTGAGTTCTGTAAATTTTTTGTTGTTGTTAATATCCACTTATTAATGAGTACATACATTGCATGTCCTTTTGGGTCAGAGTTGCCTCACACAGAATGCTATTTTCTAGTTCCATCCATTTGTCTGCAAAACTCAGGATGTCCTCATTCTTAATAGCTGAGTAATATTCCATTGTGTAAATGAACTACATTTTCTGTATCCATTCATCTATCATGGGACATATGTGTTGTTTCCAGCTCTGGCTATCACAAACAAGGCCACTGTTCACATAATGAAACTTGTGCCCCTGTGGCCTGGTTGGGAATCTTTTGGGTATATTCCCAAGAGTGATATTGTTGGGTCTTAAGATAGATTTATTTCCCATTTTCTGAGGAACTTCCAGATTGATTTTCAGAGTGGTTGTACCAGTTTGCAATCCCACCATCAATGAAGGACTGTTCTTCTTTCTCCACATCCTCACCAATATGTGCTGTTGCCTGAGGTTTTGATCTTAGCCATTCTGATTGGTATAAGGTAGAATCTCAGGGTCAATTTGATTTGCATTTCTCTAATCACTAAGGACATTGAACATTTCTTTTGGTGTTTCTCAGCCATTCAAGATTCCTGTGTTGTGAATTCTACATTTAGTTCTACACCTTATTTTTTGATTGTGTTGTTTGGTTTTATGGTGCTTAGCTTCTTAAGTTCTTTATATATTTAGGATATTAGCCCTCTATCGGATGTACCTAACCCCAAAGAGACTGGAGGCCACGGGGAGTTTAGAGGTCTGGCGGGGTGGAGGTGGTAACATTCTCATGGAGACAGGGATTTGGGGTGGAGGTATGGGATGTGTAATAGTCATTGGATGAACTGGTAGGGAAATAAAATCTGGAGTTTAGAAAGAAAGAAAGAGAGAGAGAGAGAGAGAAAGAAAGAAAGAAAGAAAGAACGAAAGAAAGAAAGAAAGAAAAAAGAAAGAAAGAAAGAAAGAAAGGAAGGAAGGAAGGAAGGAAGGAAGGAAGGAAGGAAGGAAGGAAGGAAGGAAGGAAGGAAGAAAAAGAAAGAAAACAAATACTTGAAAATAAATTGTACTAAGTTTTCTTAAGATTGTTGAGATTATAAAATATGGATAAAATATTGTTAACTAATCTCACAATATATAATAAATTATTTTGAAATATGTTCCATATGTAGCTACTTTATAATCTATTTTTTGTTAGTTTTCTCCCTGTGTCCAATGTATATAGCAAATTCTATTTATATCTTTCCCCATTACTCTTTCTCATTTATCCATCTCTCCTACTGAAACCATTCTTCTCAAAAGTCCCCTTCTACTTTGATATCATTGTTGTTCAATTGAGTTCAATTATGCCTGTTTATATTACAGGGAAAAGGAGTTTACTTACTGAATGATTGACAAATTATATTGGCTGTAACTCATGATACTCATGTAAATCATGATAACTCATGATTTGGTGGTACAGGTAGCTTTGAGTCATTTTTGCTTATAAGTGACCTTTGCTTATATTACTGTTAATAACACCGAAAAACGAAAAATACCAAAACCCATACTCTCTCAACCACTTGTACTTTAGTGATACCTGTACTTTGGTCTGTTCAGAATATCTACCTGGGTAAACAGTGCTATTTGTGTTGTGGTTCGCAGGGAAATTTACTTACACAATAGTAGTTTTGTTTGTGTATGTTTATCTTGGGTTTATATTTGTACCTAATACTGGATGGGTAGGTGAAATGAATTGTATCAATAAAAAACACCCCAAAACCAAGTACTCAGCTCCAAAATCTTAAACTGGTATATTAAATGTAAGAGTCTATTCATTTAAAAAACACAAAAATAGATCCATTAGATGAAAAGAAACAGACCAGAGAAAGGAGAAGGCTTTGTTGAAGGGATAGCAGAACAAATGTGATATGAAAATACAGAAAAAAAAATAGAACAACAAGAGTTCACTACCTCTGAAGGTTGTGCCATAAGGGCAAGAGGTGAAGAGGTAACAGCAACTAAGGCTGTATAAACTATATTCTGTGGAAGCATACTATTTTGTAACTCTGTTTTTCAAGCAAAGATAATCATAAATATTTGACAAGATTACTGTCTCTGAATATCCTGTTCAGGTAACCAGAGCAGCAGTGAATTCACTGCTATAGTGACTGTGTCATGTGCAAGTGACTTCTGCTGAAGTGAGTTTATGACTAGAGTGGCTGCATCATTTACTCTTTAGGTATTTCTGACTCATGTTTCTTGATGCTCCCTGGGTCTTGGAAGATATGATATTGTTGTTCTGTTTAAAGTGAATATTCCACACTCACTTATTCTCTGCATTTTGACCAGAGGTCATCCACTTCTTTATGCAGTAGAACACAATCAAAAGATACACATAACTGTAAAATGTGGAAAAAAGGAAAACACTTTGTTCCATATTGATATCTCACTGTTCCAAAAACCAATTATGTGGAGACTTTTGTAATTGTGGTAGATTGAATGAAAATGGCACTATCAACTCATAGAGACTGGAACTATTGGGAAGTGTAGCATTCTTGAAGTAGGTGTGGTATTTTTAGAGAATGGCTGTCACTGGGCGCAGGCTTTGAGGCCCAGTTGAAGCAGTCTGTGAGACTGGGCAGAAAGCCTATGGATAACTGCTTTGGAACTGTCATTGATACAGGTCTTGAGAAAACATCTGGCCTTGGCAGGATTATATATATGAAAATATTTTATTGGCTGTATATTTGAAATTTTTAGGCCAATGGCCTTGGTACTTGGATGGGGATTCCAGAGCCCGAGAAAGGGAAATATTCCCTGCACTCAGGAATAGGAAGTTAGGGAGAAAAACAGACTGAATTGACAGTACTTACCTGGAGACCACTTGAACTGTGAAGGGAGAATCCAAGTGAATTCCCACAAGTTTGTAAGAAGCTTTTAAAGTTTTTGCCAAGATAAATTTCAGATATGTTTGCATTACCATTGTTTAATATTAAATCTCTTTACTTTGAAGTTTCAATACAATAGTAGCATAGTGAGGGGAAGAAATCTGAAGCATTTTTCATTCCTTTCATGTACCTTAAATCACTTTCCAATCATTATTTTGCATTATCTAACCTTCATAACTTTTGTTTATCAACTTTAAAACATCTTTTTTGGCCTTCAAATACTATTTTAGTCACACGCTTTCTTAGAAAATTTTCTGTCCTTGAACTTTAAACATTACACATTTTGCTTAAACTTTAGAGTTTTTCCTAATTATTTACCATAAACATTGATCATTTTGAGCAATCATTGTAACACAAATAATGGAGGATTACCAGCATTTTTTAACTGAAGCAAACTAACCAGGATTAAGTTAATATGGTCAAATTTCTAACACATTATACAGTTCCTTTTCAAATTAAAATTTGCAGGTATGAAAAAAAAAAAAAGCAAATATAGTTCCTTCCCCCTCTGACCTTCTACAACATTCTACACACCCTCAGGTCTGGCTTTTCCTATATCTGCTTCTCTGGTTTAGACAAGCTACATTTCCCTTCAGTTCTGTTCACTATTCTTGTCTCCTGCCTTCTCTTATGTTTTCAGACAATTCAGACAACTTAAAAAAAATTCCATTAAAATCCCTCTCATGGTTTCTTTCAATAGTCTAGAATATACTAAGTTATTTCATTTGTGTTTATCAATCTGACATCGTACCTTGTAAAATCTGCAAAATGGTCCCCTCCCCCAAAAAATAGTGTAGAGAGCCAGGCGGTGGTGGCGCACACCTTTAATCCCAGCACTCGGGAGGCAGATGCAGGCAGATTTCTGAGTTCGAGGCCAGCCTGGTCTACAAAGTGAGTTCCAGGACAGCTAGGGCTACACAGAGAAACCCTGTCTTGAAAAAAAAAAAAAAGAAAGAAAGAAAAAAAAAAAGGACAATGCATTAATAAGTTGAATAAAATGGCAAGGACCTTAGCTGATGGAGTTGTTACCATAAATTGTATTGTAGCTTATTTGGTTATCAATAGTGTAGAATTCAGTCTTAGGAAAGTAGAGGAAGTGGCATGTTGGTCTTTGCGGGGGGGGGGGGGGAGGGGGGAGGGGTGGCAATGAGTTTTATTTGGGGGGAATGTAATATGAATCATATTTTTTACTTTGGGGGGAAGGATTTTTTAAGTGATGAGATGTTCCTCAGAGTGAAAAAGAGAAAAAGTGGTCCCAGAGATGTTTAACATTCCTAAGCCATTTCTGCCCCAGGAGATTAACATGCCCTAACAGCCATGAGCCTTTTTGCAGATTTAAGAAACTGGAAGCTGTCCTAATAACTTTTAAATGACTGCTGCATGACCAGTTTTTTATTTTGTTTTCTTTGTTGTTTTTTCTTTGTTGTTGTTGTTTTGTTTTGTTTTGTTTTTGTTTTTGTTTTTTTATGAGAGGGCCTGGCAGGCAGTCAGGGTTCATAAAGAGGGTAGCGGAACCATCACCTGATAAGAATCAGGAACAGTCCAACCAAATGCTTCTGTAATTCCACAAACCACACCCAGACCCAACTCAAAGGTGCAAACCAACAATAGTAAAGCCAAGAAAGAAAAGAGATGCCCGACACCCAAGTGAGGGACGGTAAGGAAAGAGCCAATTGCTAATGCCATCAATCAAGAAGGAAGGGTGACAGCTGATAGTACAGCACCTAATTATCATTTAGGTGGGAAGCCAGAGTGGGACATGTGTCTGAGTTAAGGAGACTTGTAGAGAGCTCAATGGAAAGGTCACTCTTCAGACAAGGTAAGGCAAGGCCAGCCACCATTGTTTGTTTTTCAAAGCCAGTCTCCAAAGACAGGCAGCAAGTCATCTGGTCATGAGGATTGCTACCTTGATAGCAAGTTCCCCAACTGTTAAGAATCAGGCTTTTGTGGTATGCCAAATGTAACTATTGTTTGAGAAGAAGCTGACAACATCTGTGATTCATGAACATAAGTACACATGTTTATAAGGTAGTTTTTGTTCACTGGAGAATTACTCTCAACAGTCTTTACTGTGTGTAAACTCTTGCCAATAGAGAGGCCTAACAAATTTGGTCAGTTTCAGGGATTACTGAACCTATTTTGATTTGTTTGCTTTCTGTCCAAACAAAATTTCTTGCTGTAAAAGATATAGAATGTTTCAATCTTAGAGGAAACTGCTATACAAAATATAGAATCCATATTTTTCTATAAAATACTTAACAAGCTGTACATCAGAAAAATAATTCATTATGATGAAGTTGCCTTCATTACCTAGTCACATGGATAGATCATCAGACTTAAATCATGAGTTGACTCAAGAACAGCAACTATTTCATCATCTCAACCTCCATAGAAACATTAAAGGCAGTTGACAAAACTCAGCACCTCTTAATTATCAGACACCTGGATAGTGCAAGGGTAGAGGCAGAACAGGCCAATATACCTAGTATAAGTTGTGTGTAACAATCCTGTAAGTAAAGGAAATGGAAAACTAATGTAAAAGCAAATCAAAGCACTCCTAGCAAGATAAGGAGCAAAATAAAGACAATGCCATCCACTGTCTCTTCTCATGTTTAATACAGTGCTTGCAGTCTTAGCTAGAACAATATGATAAGAGAAATGAACAAAAATCATACAAATATTAAAGAAAGACATTCAAGTATCTTTATTTGGAGACAATGAAAGACCCACGTGAGGACTCCCCCACGTTCTGACTCAGGAGAGGCGACAACCCAAATCACACAAGAAACGGTTTTGCTGCAACTGCAAGAGGATTTTTATTCAAGAGCGCTCTCAGGCCCACGGCCATACACCACGCAGGGGTAGAGCTGGATAAGGGGGTATTTAAAGGAAGAAACCACAACTCATGGAGATGGGAGGGTGTCGTTGGAAAATACCAAAAATACCAGTTAAGAGTCACAAGGACGTACAAAGTCACAAGTGTCACAAGGAATACCTGGTAATTGTTAACTCTCAAGACAGTTTCTAAGAGCCCCTAACAATCTAAGTGCCTCTAACAATAGCACATTTGCATTGCAGGTTCCGGTAATGGTCACGGTGGGTCAGGGTGACTTTCTTTGAATGAACACTCTTTGAACCCAGGAAGCGGGTGGGTGGAGGAAGGAATGTCACTATCTGTTTTATGACCAGCACCTGGAGCACTAAGCCACAGAGGCCACATTCCCAAGCTTGGGCCTAAAGGCCTAGAATTTTGTTTTTACGTTTCACTTCTTTCAACAACATGTTTCTTTACTGCATAACCTAAAGTTTCCGGCCAAACTCTCCCTAGATGGAAAATCATTTTAATTTAGGAAATGTTGCTCTGAAATGGCTAAATATTTCTGGTTCCCTAAAGAAATAGTTAAGCCTTGCTTTTATCCTGTTATTATGTTTATGTTTCTTTCTTCAAAAGTCTTTCCAGAATTAAATACAAATTCTTGTGGGAAATTTAATTCTGAATTATCAATTTGCATAAATCATTAAAAAAGGTTCTGCATTATGTCACATAAATACATGAGAAATTAAGTTGATCACACTTAAGAGATTAGAATCTTGAGAGAAGTCCTCAAGATACATGGCCCATAAAACTATCTATGTTGCATAAATACTGTGTTATTAATCCATTTATAGTATATATTTACACATACATAGAATTAGTATATTTATTGTTCAGATTATGCTTAATATGGAATAACAGATTTTACTATGAATTCACAGGTTCAATAATTATGCACATGCTTTTAATTAATAATTGTGTGAATTCCTTGAATTAAAAATGAACTGTATGTACAGTAAGAAAAACAGCATATATTTTGGGATTTTTCTTCATAATTGCAAGAATTTGAAACTAAATAGCACTTATTTTCACACAAAATACAGACAGAAGTAAAACCATACTATAAATACTTGATCAAATAGAAAATTAAAAATAACAACTGTAGAATCTCCAAATTATTCATTAGTCCAAGAATAATCTCTAAAGATATTTGACCAATTTAGTTCTTAAAATTCTATTTTATAGTGTTGGAAGACAAGCGCCTACTCACATTTTTTTATTTATCATGAGGGAAAAATGCTCATTTCATGCTTTGTAGAAATGCAAACTAAATTATGCTAAAGACGATATAAAGTTGTGTCATCTACATGTAAATTGGTTTTAGAACCTGAGGGAGGGATGGGTTTTCTATGTCTTATGTGAAAATGCTATCATAGAATCTAATGGAACAGACTTTATTAAGTACCATGGAACCAACATGTTTATTTCTGCAGAAGCTAAATTGTAATGAACTACATAATTAATTACTAAACTTTAATTCCTTCACAATATAGCACAGTCATTAAAAATAGTAAAAGTGACATGGTTTATGAACATTATAGTGCACATTCTTGCGTAGTGGTACTTTTAACCCTCTAGCTACTAAATAATGAAGGTTTTTTTTTTTTTTAACATTCAATTATATGAATCAGCTAATTGATCAAGAATGTTCTTGTTCATTTTCCTATCAAGCAAAGGCACTTTTATTGATAGATCCTTAACATGGACATGACTTTCTGTGTCTTTAACCATGTTAATTTCTAAATAATTGGAAACAGCATTCTAATGAACAAAATACATTTTAACTAAAGACAGCCTTGTATTATTTTGTGAATGGAGCATTCCACAAACATATTATCAAAGATTGCCATACATAGGGACTATTATTTTAGACTTGACTTGATCACATGTGAATATGTTTGAAACTCTTGATTTTTATCTTATACATTTTAATTGTGTATTGTGTACTTATGTGTGCTTCTTTAAATATAAGTGACTAAGGACTAAAGCAGGAACATAAGTTTACCTGGAGCTGGAGTTAAAAAATGGGTATTTGCTCTCTGTTGTTAATCCTTAGAACTGAACTCTGGTTCTCTGCAGGACAAGCGGTATATTGCTCTTTTATTTCATTTCATTTTATGTCAAGGATTTTTTGTCTTTATGTTAACATATTATTTAGTTTTTCTGTTTATTCTCTCATATATTACATGCTGACCAGTTTTTCTTTCCTCCTTCCCTACACCTCCTCCCATAAATCCTATCTCCCTCAGATACACTTAACTTCCATTTTCCTCCTGAAAAGGACAGGACTTACAGGGATATCAACCAAATGTGAAACATCAAGTTTCAATAAGACTAGACAGTTTTCCACACATTAAGACTGGATGAGGCAACCCAGTAGGAGCAAAAGGATCAGAAAAGAATGAAAAAGAATATGAAACAGCTACCAATCTCACTATTAAGAGTACCAAAAGAAGACCAAGATACACACCTATAACATTTATGCAGAAGGCCTGGATCAAACCCAACCAGGTGCTTTAATTGTCATTTCAGTCTCTGTGAGCTCCTATGAGCCCAGTTTGCTTGATTATGTGTTTTTTTTTTTTTTTTAATAGTGTCCTTCATTCCTCTGGCTCTTACAATTTCTTTCTCCTCCTATTCTACAAGATACAGTGTGTTCCACCTAATGTTTGACTGTGGGTCTCTGTATCTGTTCTGATAAATTGTTGGATTAAGCCTCATCAATGATGATTATGCTAGGCTCCTGTCTACCAGTAGAGTATAATAACATTACAAATCCTTCAATTGATTTTTTTCCAGGTACTGTTTGGTTCTATCTAAGGCACATAGGCTATCCAGCTTCTAATATCTGTCTCTCTAAGGAGTGCCAAGGGTGTGCTGTCTCTTGTGGTATGGGTTTCAAGCTGGACCCATCATTGGTTGGCTGCTTCGAAAAATGGGTGAGTGGGAATGGCACTGATTCAATAATAACTTGGAGTCAGTAGTGATGTACACTTTTAGTTCATGTGCTAGCTCATTGCTCATTCTCATCAGTTTTTCTTCTTCTCATTCTTCTTTCTTCTCATGCTTCCTTCTTCTTTCCTCCTTCTTCCTCCCTTTTTCCCCATCCTTCATTCTTCATTCTCTTTTCTTCATTTTGACCACACAGACTGAACCCAGTCTTTTATTTACTAAAGGTACATCATCAAGGTTTTAACAATTATTAATCAGTTTTTAGAAATTATTTAATTTACATACATTTTAAAAATCCTGGACCATTTGTCCTAACCTCCACTCCCTTGTAACAGAAGCTAAACACAAGGTAATAGCACATTTCATTGTAATTTATATGCATCCTGCTCTTCCCTGGTATCTGGGCACAGCTTCTATGGTTTCCTTATACAGCAGGCAGCAGTTGTTACAGTAGCTGTTTGCATATGAGAACAGAAAGGGGTCAGACTACTGAGGTTAATATAATTTCTTACAAGCTTTAAAAATTTATGTAACTGGCTCTCTCTAATATCTTTCGAGGCATTGACTCCAAACCTTCAAATAGCTAGGAGAATGAAGTACTAACTTTTTATATGCTTGTACATCATCTTTTAATTCTCTAAACTTTGTTTCCTTACCCTAGCAATTCCATGTCCTCATGTCCAAAACTGACATCTCCATAAGCATTAACTCACTAACCCCTTCCTTTTCCATTAAACTGTATTATTATTATACTATTTGTTTCTAGATCATATGTAAGCCTTTCTCCTGTAAGATGAACCCACCTATCATTTGCCAACTTTTCAGATGCATGCTCCTTTACCTAACCCTGCCTTTTCTTCTTGAGACCACTTTAACTCTTTATATTTGATGTCCCCAACTCTCCCTAGATAATTAATTTAGCAGCTATTGGGCAGGATAGTACATGTTTCACCTCATTTAATTTCAAGTTCAAGCACAAGTCTGGCAATTGGCAATTTCTTCAAAATGGTCATGCAGGTTTATATGGTTTCTGTGGTTATGTTGTCTAAATTGTTTCCCATGGCCCTAAAGGCCATGCAGAAGGCCTATTCCTCATTTCTCCAAAGTCTTATAAGTATCTCTGTCTTTGAGGTCCATATCAATTTCATTTATTACTATGTGAGGAGCTATAAGTAATGGGAAAATTATATTCCCCAGAAAAGAGATTGAAAGAAAAACAGATATTTTATAATATTTGTGACTATTGTGAAGAGTGTTTTTCCATAATTTCTTTCTCAACCCATTTATCCTTTGAATAGAGAAGGGATATTGATCTTTTTTGTTAATTTTATATTCAGGCACTTTCCTGAAGTTGTTTATCAGCTGTAGGGTTTCTCTGTTAGGATTTTTGGGGACACTTAAGTATACTTTCATATCACCCACAAATAGTGATAGCTTGACTTCGTCCTTTCCAATTTTTATCCCTTTGACCTCCTTATGTTGTCTAATTCCTCTGTCTAGAACTTTGGGTGCTATATTAAATAGGTAGGGGGAGAGTGGGCAGCCTTGTCTAGTCCCTGATTTTAGTGGCATTGTTTCAAGTTTCTCTCCATTTAGTTTGATGTTGACGACTGCCTCTATTATGTTAATGCATGGGCCTTGAATTCCTGATCAGTATAAGACTTTTAACATAAAGGGGTGTTGTATATCATCAAAGACTTTTTTTTTAGCATCTAATAATATGTTTTTGTTTTTGTTTTTTGTTTTTGTTTTTTCAGTTTGTTTATGTAGTGAATTACATTGATGGATTTCCATATATTGAACCATCTCTGTATCCCTGGGTTGAAACTTACTTGATTATGCTGAATGATTGTTTTGATATGTTATTGGATTCAGTTTGGGAAAATTTTATTGAGTATTTTTGCATTGTCATTGATAAGTGACATTGGTCTGAAGTTCTCTTTCTGTTGGGTCTTTGTGTGGTTTAGGTATCAGTGTAAGTGTGGCTTCATAGTACAGATTAGGAACTGTTCTTTCTGTTTCTATTTTGTGGAGTAGTTTGAAAAGTATTGACATTAGGTCTTCTTTGAACATCTGATAGAATTCTGTACTAAAACCATGTGATCCTGTGCTTATATTTTGGTTGGGAGACTATTAATGACTGCTTCTAGTTCTTTAGCAGTTATGGGCCTGTTTAGATGGTTTATCTGATCCTGCTATAGTACAAATGGTTCAGTCCTACTTAAAAGTGATAACAAAATTATTATAGGAGGGACTGGGAGGGACCTGTGAAGGAGAGAGGAGGGAAAGGGATCAGGTTGAGAGGAGAGGGGGTGAAGAACTACAGAGGGTCAGAAATTTGATCAGAGGTGTATAACACGGGGGTGAGGGGATAGGAAACTGGGGTAGCAAGTAGAAAGTCAAGATGCCAGGGAAGCAAGAGGTTTCCAGGGCCCAGTGGGCATGATATTAGCCGAAATACCCAACAAAGGGGAAATAAAACCTGTAGAGACCATATCCAGAGGTTAGGCATGGCTCCTGTTTGAGGGATAGGGGCATGCACCCATCTCAAAAATTGCTCCTGTCTAAAGGAAACAGAGGTACAAGAGTGGAACAGAGACGGAAGGAAAGGCTAACCAGAGACTGCCCCATCTAGGGATCCCCCTCACTTGCAGACACCAAACCCAGACCCCATTGCTCATGCCAAGAGGAGCTTGCTGACAGAAGCCTGGTATACCTATCCCCTGAGAGGCTCTGTCAGAGCATGACCAGTACAGATGAGGGTGCATGCAGCCAGCCATTGGACTGAACTGCTTCAGTCCTACTTAGAAGAGAGAACAAAATAATCTGGGAAGGATAAGAAGGAGAGAGGAAGGGGAAGGAAAAAGGGGGCATGATCAGGTCTGAGAGGAGAGGGGTTAGGGAAGGACAGAGGGTAAGGAAATTGAGGAGAGGTGTGTGGCAGTGGGGCTTAGGGAACTGGGGGTAGCCACTAGAAAGCTCCAGATGCCCCTCCCCCCACACACATCAATTGCACCAATTGAGGGGTTATGTGAAGGACTAAAGGAACTGAAGGGGTTTGCAACCTCACAGGAAAAACAACAATATCAACAAAGCAGATGCCCCTCCCATAGCTAACAAGGACTAAATCACCAAACGAAGAATACACATGGAAGGACCCTTGGCTCCAGCTGCACATGTAGCAGAGGATTACCTTATCTGCTATCAGTGGAGGGGGAAAGTCCTTGGTCCTGTGGAGGCTCCATGCCGCAGCATAGGAGCATGCTAGGGCAGTGAGGTGTGAGTGGGTGGGTGGGGGAGCTCCTTCATAGAAGCTGGCGGGGATGGAATAAGGAGTTTACAGAGGGGAAAAAAGGAAGGAGGATAACATTTGAAATGTAAATAAATTAAATAACCAATAAAAAAAGAACAAAATAAATACCAATGGGGGAGGGAGGGGGAAGGGAGGAGGGAAGGAAGGAAGGAAGGAAGGAAGGAAGGAAGGAAGGAAGGAAGGAAGGAAGGAAGGAAGGAAGGAAGAAGAAACAGAAGATCAGCTACTTCAGAAAAACAGCAACCATCAGCACATCTGGAGATCAATGACCTGATGATACTCCAGGGTCAGGAAATATGTCACACTGCCCCTTACTCAGCTGTGCTGGACTTGACATCTTCCCCTTTTTGTTTTAATTTAGAGGTGCAAACATCCACTGTGAGCACGTTTACTGTGCACTGGATTTGCTTATGGAAGACTAGTGGAAGAAACAGTACAAGGAAAAATAAGCCCAGAACTATTCCACCATTAATCAACAAGAGCAGTCCAGCATGATGAAGAGGTGTATTCATATACTGCAGAAGCAAAGGCAGCAGCCACTTCATCCAAGAAAAGTAGCTCCAACATGTTAATTGTCAGTTTCAACTATTTTTCAATGCAGATTTTCAGTGTCAATAGACACCTGAGTATTGTCCCATAATCCTCTAAGGTGAGATTGAATCTTATTCCATTCATGCTCTGAGGTATTATACTCTAAAGGAGTAACACAGACCCTTTGAATGATGAGTGACATTGAACAGAGAGCGAAACCTTAATGTTTTGAATTTGGTTTCCCACAAAGAAAAATGTTTCCACTAAACCATTACTTCTATCCTGAGACCATTGTATATTATTTCCTGTATCACAAAAGATACCAAAACACATTTTTTTTGACAATTAACTCTCATAATAATCAGTATACACTTATTAGAGCTGTAGAAGACATCGCACAGGCCCAACAATAATCAGTAATACCTAGATTTAATTATTAATTAATTATTATCAATCTACTGTTACTATTAATTAATTATTAAATAAATTATTTATGAATTTTTTAGTTTTATTAAGAGCATTAGTCATTTTTCTAGTATAAATCAAATAAGTATCTTAGCTAAATGTCCTAGATTTCAAATTAACATTCCAGCCTTTTTGTTGATAATAAATGAATATAAAAGGAGTGATGCAATTTCCTCACTACTTCCTGCTGACATTGTGGCACTGTAGTTGGGGACCCAAAACACTGGAAGGCTGACAAACTCCAAGAAGTGCAGGCTATTTTGTTCATTGCCCTGGCTCTGTATAACCATCTGGGGCATGTTCAGTTAGCAGTTGGAGTAGTCTACATCATTGAAATCCTGAAAATGTTGCATGGAACTCAAGGACAGGTTGGCTCTGCTTAGCTTAAATTCCCAGTTCTGTAATAAAACTTGAAAACATAAATACAGCAGACAACAGAGAAAAAGACAGTACAGCATAATAAGAAAAAAAATTCAAGACAAAATCAAACACATGGTAGCCACCTTCACTTATACAATACTTTTATATGTTTATTATGTTTACATATTTTCCTTGTATCCCTGGTCTCTCAGGGTGTTAGATTTTGTCAGAGGATAGTTCAGCATCTAATGAAATAGTCGTGCTTTTTTTTTTTTTTTTTCTTATAGTTTGTTTATAAGGTGGATATGGTAGATTACATTGACAGACCATCCTTGTATCTCTAGGATATGATATGTTTGATATGTTTATGGATTCCATTTGAAAGTATTTTATTATCTTTCCTTACATCAATGTTCATAAGGCAGATTGTTCTGAAATTCTCTTTCTTTGTTAAATCTTTGTGTGGTTTTGATATCAGAATGACTTTTTCCTCATAAAATTAATTTGTCAGTGCTACGTTTGCCTCCATTTTGTGGAATAATTTGAGGGTGCTAGTATTAGCTCATCTTTGAATTTCTGGTATAATTCTACACTAAAGCCATCTGGCTTTTTTATTTATTTATTTATTTATTTATTTATTTATTTATTTATTTATTGGTGGGAGTAGGTAGATATTTTTAAGAACTCTTCTGATAAAGCATTAGATGTCTGCAGATATGTGTGTGGGAGCTCTTATCTGAGGTTCTAGATCCCAGTATAGCTTCTGTTAGAGTAGGGGGTCTCTGCCAGAATTGTGGGTCTGAATATGGAGCTATTCAATGTCTACATTATGTGTGTGCCTGAATGTATGTGTGCACACTATGTACATGGTGGTATGTACAGAGACCAGAATGGTTGTGAGCAAACTGATGTGGGACTTGGAGTGATTCTTTTACTTTTTATTATTATTTTATTTTTTTAATTTTACTTTTTTATTAAAAATAGACTGTTTTATCACATAATATATCTAGGTTATGTTCTTCCTTCTATCTTCCCCTCCCAATGTCTTCCATCTCTCCTCCCATTCACACCCACTATGCTTCTGTCTCTTAGTTTAAAATGAGAACACTTCAAAGGTATAATAATGAAATATAACAAACTAGAACATAATAAGATAAATCAAAATCTATCAAATCTA
The DNA here is from genome assembly GCF_978045245.1 of Mus caroli. Classification (NCBI taxonomy): domain Eukaryota; kingdom Metazoa; phylum Chordata; class Mammalia; order Rodentia; family Muridae; genus Mus; species Mus caroli. The sequence goes on from NW_028227264.1 coordinate 46,065,673, forward strand.
AGATGGACAAGACAAACCAATAGAAGAAATAATCCAAGAGAAGACAAAAGAATCATGGAACTGTTTATTCATATACTCAGGAATTCCATAAAAATCACAACAAGAAACCTATAGTATATTCACAGAGGACCTGAAACAGACTCCTGCAGGCCTTGTTCATGCTATTTCAGTGTCTGTGAATTCATATATGTTTTATCAGGTTGATTTAAAGATCCTTAGTTCTTCTTGTCCTGGATTTCCTCTAGATCTTATACTCTTTCCACTTTCTATTCCTCAGGGTTCCCTGAGATCTGTGGCAAGAATTTGATGAAGACATACCACTTTGATCTGCATGCTCCAAGGTCTCTCTCTCTCTGCATAATGCCTGGCTGTAGATCTCTGTATTTGTTCCAACTTGCTGCAGGAGAAAACATATCTGTTGGTAGCTGAATTAAGCAATGATCTTTGAGTATAGTAAAAAATCATTAGGAGTCACTTTATCACTATGATTTTGTTTAGTTCTATTCATACTATTATTTTTGGTTTTTATGTAAGTCACTTTATTATTTAGTCTCAGGATTTTGGTCATGCAAATAGTGGAGGGTATAAATTGCATTTTGTGGAGATGGGGGGCTTCATATCAAGTCAGTTACTTATTGGTTGGTTACTCTTAAAAGGTTTGTGTCACCATTGTCCTGGCAAGCAGGCCTCCATTATAGAACAGAGAGCTTGTGGCTGGCTTTGTGTTTAGATCTTTCTTTTAGTAGCATGCAGAGCACATTTCTTTATTACTTGCTTTCATATTGAAAATAAATGTCATACACTGTATTCTAATCACATTTTTTTGCTATTGCCAATTCCTCTCAGATCTCCATAGTTCCATAGCTACCCAAGTAAATGCCCCTTTCTTCACTCTCTTTTAGTAAATACATATATAAACAAAGAAAAAGAAACTCACATAAAAATAAACCTCACAAAAACACAAAATGGAAAGGAAAAACATAAGCAAAATTAGAATTAGAATAATAATTCCCCAATAAAGCAATATGAGACATAATAGCCTACAAAAATATCATTGAGTTTATTTTGTGTTGAGCAATTATTCCTGGATATGGTGACTACCCCAAATTATGGTTAATACATCCCATAAGACACCACTGGAGAATGTACTTTTTCTTTGCAAGGTGGTATCAGGTTATCTAACTTCTTGATTAAGGGTAGGAGCCAACATCAAGATTCCCATCTCAGTACAGAGTCATGTAGGTGAATTATGACCATTCCGGGGTTCAGACCACAGCTTGACTGGATACCACCCTGTCTGTGCAAAGCCCAGTTCCCCATAGCATGTCATCATTCAGCCAGTTTGCCTGTGTAGTAGCTAAAAGCTACATCCTGCATCCTGGTCCATGGGAACAGGGAGACCGAGACAGAGATTGAGAGACTGAAACAGACAGAACAGAGACAGAGGCAAAGAAGCAGGGAGAGACCTGGTCTGATACAGGATTTTGAATCCTTAAATCTAAATGTAACCTAGTCCTGGCACTGGAAACTTTTACTGTAGCAAATTTACATATGGCTTTTCAAAGGACCTGTAGTGTATGTGTTCCTCTCTACATTCCATCCTGTAGTATTCTTCTATTCCTTTTCCCATTTAATTCTACCACTCCTTGGAAAATTTCTCCTTTCTTAGGAAAATTTCTCCTTCTTCCTGGTCCTTTAATAAGTACTTAAACTAACTGAAAGAGAAAAAAAAGTGTGTGATCATTCAGAAAGGCTTTTGAAGAAATCTAACACCCCTTCATGGCAAAAGGCAATGAAGAGATTGAGGATATAAGAAATATACATCAACATCATACTACACATCAACATAATAAAGGTAATTTACAACAAAGTGAAAGCCAACATCATCTTAAATTGAGAGAAACCCAAAGCAATTCTATTGAAATTAATAACAAGACAATTTGTCCACTCTATTCATATATATATATATATATATATATATATATAATAAAGTACTTGAAGTCTTAGCTAAAGCAGTAAGAAAACTGAAGGAGATCAAAGGGATAGTAATTGTAAGGGAAGAACTTAAAGCATCTTTATTTACAGATGAAAGTATTTTATGTAAAAATACCTAACAATTCTCACCAAGGAATGTCTATAGCCAACAGAAGCTTTCGGCAAAGTAGCAGAACACAAGATTAATACACAAAAGAGTATCCTATATATATTAAAAACAAGCTGCCTGAGAAAGAAACCATGGAAACAATACCTAGCACAGTAGCCTCTAAAATATATCTTGGGATAACTCTAACCAAATAAGTGAAATATTTATATATTAAAAAATTTAAGACACTGGAAGACAGAAATTTAAGAAGACACAAGACTATAGACAGACCTTACATGCTAATAAATCAATACAATTAATATTAATAGAAATGGCTATTCTACCAAAGTTAATTCAGAGATTCTCTGTAATGCCCACTGAATATTAATATGATTTTCACAGAAACTGAAAAACCTAACAAATTTCAACTTTAAATGGAAAACCAAAACACTCAGAGTATATAAAAGAAACCAGAAAACAAAACATAAAAATTCTTACTTATCTTCTTAGATTTCAAATGGCATTATATAAGTATAGTGATTAAAATAGTATGTTATTGGCATAAAAATTGAAATGTTGATCAACAAAATCCATTTGAAGTTTCAGATTAGCATCTATATATATCAAAGGCTAAATCTTCAACATGTGATGCAGATCAAACTGGATGGATCCATGGAGAAGAATGTAAGTATATATATTAATCACCCATAACATAACTCAATTCCAAATGGCACAAAGATAGTGATATAAGACCAGATACCCTGAATCTGGTAGAAGAGAAATTGAGGAATTGATTTGAGTTAATTGGCACAGAAAGGTACTTCTAAACTGGACCCCAATATTGTAGGTACTTAGACATACAATTAATAAATGAGACCACAAAAAGCAACAAAGCCTACACTTTACAGTGACTTGGCAATTTATCCCTAAGGCTCCATCAATGGCAGTAACATGTTCAGGATTGCCACCAGTTGTCTAATGAGACTTAAAGCCCACTTAGCAAGAAATAATTCATTCCATTCCCTTTAAACTTATCTAGATAATGTTGGATGGTGAAGATATGGATCCTAGAAATAACATAAAACTTTCACTTCACGAAAGCAGTATATTTTCTAATTGTCTTCTACATACTTATCCTCACAGCTGTATGACATCAACAAATAAGGCAAGGCAACCAATGCCACATAATCATCTACTGTCTGTTGGGTTATATTTATATATTTCTCAAAGCATCTCCACTCCCACCCAGGTCTCTCCCTCTATCCACTTCTGATGACAATTTTATTTCTCCTGCTGAGAGAGATTCAGCATTCTCCTTTGGGCTTCCCTTGTTATTTAGCTTCTATGGATCTGTGGATTGTAGCATGTGTATACTGTACTTTATGGTTAATATGTACTTATAAGTAAGTACATCCCTTGTATGTTCTTTTGGGTCAGAGTTACCTCACACAGAATGATATTTTCTAGTTCCATCCATTTTCCTGCAAATTTCATGATGCCGTTGTTTTTTAATAGCTGAGTAGTATACCGTTGTGTAAATGACCATGTTTTTTTCATCCATTGTTCAGGGAAGAAGCAGCTGGAACAGCATTCCACTTTCTGACTATGACAAAAAAAACCTGCTAGGAACATAGTAGAGCACATGTTCTGGTGGGATGGTGGAACATCTCTTGGGTATATGCCCAGGAGAATAATATCTAGGTCTTGAAGTAGAACTATTCTCTATTTCCTGTGAAACCTCCAGATTGATTTGCAGAGTATTTGTCCAAGTTTGAAATTTTCAGTGATTTTTTTTTTTAATATGAAAATGTTTTCTTGATATATTTTTTTCAGTTTTAATTATTATTATTATCAGATGGTGGTGTAGAGGTAATCTTTTGGGCACTGTGTAAAAGCATTCACCTGTCAAAATAAGCTGTTTGGTCAATGTGCTGAGGCAGGACATTGAGGGGGGACATCTGACACAGAGAGAAGAATTCTGAATTGAGTCAGTTAAAGGGAGATTTGCCTGGATACAAAAGAAAAAAGTCACATTAAATTCACAACTAGGTAACCAGCCATGTGGCAATACTTAAAATAGAACAAGGGGATAGTTATGTTAGAAACCAGTCAGGGAACAAGCTTATGGCTTAAGCATTTATTTATAAATATAATTAAATCTCAGTGCCATTATTCTGGGAAAATATGTATATGTGGAAAAACCCACAGTTACCAATGGCTTCCACCATTGGGCATAAAATCTAAACTTAGAAACAACCAGGTTTGGAGCCTGAAAAGTTCTGGGTAGAAGGTGAGAGCAAGCACTCCTTGGAAACGAAGCAGGTTCCTAGATATTTACTAAGAACTGAAGCTGAATGCATTTCATATGTGTGGCTCCTATATGAGAAACACCATTTTGCAGCAAAGCTAGTCAATAGGGAGAATAGAGTCCTGTGAGCAGCAGGTAGGTTGGAGAAATGGAAAGCACTTCCCAGAGTCAGAAGCAATTTCCTAGTCAGGCAGAAGGATAAGTTCCTTTAAAAGGTAGCTATGTCACCCTTGGGGAAACCACAACCTAATTCACATATCAATGACAGAGCAATGGCCCAAATCACATATCAATGACAGAGCAATGGCCCAGAGCCAAAACTGGTTGTGAAGTGCAGCAGCCTGGAAATTAGAAGGCAAATAGAAGCCCCAACTCAGTCCAGCAAAGGCCCAGAGTTTGCAGAGTAAAGCACTACGTCTAGGTGCTAAATTCAAAGGCAGTGTGAAGTATAAACTGAGAAGCACCAGGGACAGCATGCAGAAGAAATCCAAGCCAGACACAAGTCTCTGACCAGGTAACTATCTTTTAATTCATGTTTGATGGTAGGAAAGCAACTGAATATAGATTCATAGATTCATATAAAGTCTCTGAAGGAGGGAAAGAATTAGAGATTAAAAAATAATATTTTCCAGCTTAAAACTGGAGAGAAACACAATACACATCAGTATCCTCTATGATTTTGTTTCCCTTATCAGTATAAAAATAATTATTTTTTCAATTACAATAACAATTTTATGTATTCTCCTAAGGTAGATCAGAGTATAACAGATATAGTGAAGAAAAGGACTGGAAAATAGATTACTAGATTAATGGCCAAAGGAAAGAGGTAAGAGGATTCTTTCAATCAGAAAACAAAATAAAACAAAAATAAACAAACAAAAAACAAAATAAGCTTCAGCAATAAACCACCATGGTCAGAATACAGAATATATTTATATTGTCAATGATCAATTACTAGAGAAAGGTCTATATGCTGAGTTAAAAGTGCAAATTTTGTTTAATGAAATAACATTACAGTCATGTCATATAATAGATTAAATATTTCATTTGGTACAGTTTGGAGAATTAAGATATATACATGTGTTGATACATGATAATATTGATACATATTCAGAATTCCAATGGGCTTCTGTCTTAATGTTTGAAAGGGAAGATTGTTTCTGAGACTGCATGTGTATTAGAGATGGTGGCTGTGGTGGTTTGAATATTCATGTCCCAGGGAGTAGTGCTATTAGGAGGTGTGGCCTTGTTGGAATAGGTGTGTCACTGAGATCATGGGCTTTTATAATCTCATCCTAGCTGCCTGGAAGTCAGTGTTCTTCTAGCAGTGCTCAGGTGAAGATGTAGAACTCTCAGATCCTCCTGCACCATGCCTGCATGGACACTACCATGCCTTGATGATACTAATCTGACCTCTGAACCTGTAAGCCAGCCTCAAGTAAATATTGTCCTTATAAGAGTTGTCTTGGTCATGGTATATTTTCAAAGTAGTATAACCCTAAGGCAGAAGTTGGTACCAGGGAGTGGTGTGTTGCTGTGATGCTTTTGTTTGGAAGAATGTGGATTTTTGGATTTGGAAACTAGTAGAATCCTTTAAGTGGAGTTTAATGGACTATCCTAATAGGTATATGGAAGATTTTGTTGCAGAAAGTGATTTGAGCTGTTCAGACCTGGCCCAAGAGGTTTAAATGGAAAAGAATTACAGTATGTGCCACAGGGACTATTTTTGTGGTATTTTAGTAAAGAATATTGCTGTTAGCCTGAGGCTAAGGTGAAAAGATTTAGATTAATTGCATTGACAAAGGAAGTCTCAAAAAAGCCCAACAGAGACTTTGTTTTTTGGTTAAGACCATGAAGAGAATTTTGAACAAGTATAGTGTTATGCCAGATTCACAATACCCCCAAGAAGACCATCAAGGGATCAGGATCTGTTGAATACACAAGTGGTTTTATTTTTGCACTTGAGCTCTGACCATGAAAGACCCTATGGAAGGTGCAGCAGAGAAGGAAAGCAGTGCTGAGGCTCAGGGTGTCGATATTTGGGTTTATAAAAGAAAAGAAAACAACAACAACAACAACAACAACAACAAAAACAAAACCCCAAGTTGTGTGAGGGTGGGGGTTTTCATGCCTCAGCGTTAAGTGATCAGGAAAGAGTGTATGGGGGAATGGCTGCAAGGGGTGTTTCTAAATTTAACAGAATATCAGAATCAGGTATCGATTTTCTGGCTGATTTGTTGGCTACAAGTGCAGGTGCAGTTGATTCAATTGGGAGTGTACATCTTATGGTTGGTCTTTGAACTGGGACATTCTGGTACCTGGTGGGGTGAAAGACTGGGATCCTGTGACAACCACCCGTTTCTGCTTTTGTTATTCTTTGAATTGAGTATTCCCTGTATCTGGGAGGTTGGAGAACTGAAGGCTGTGACAACTGTCAATTTTCTGTTTCAGTATAAGGCTTAGAATGGAAAAATAAAAAATATATGGTTTGAGTATTACAGAAGCAACAGGGAGTGAAATAGAGCTGAATCCTGTGTTTAAGTTGATAAAGAGATTAATGGAGTGGTGATCTCAGAGAAAGATGTCACTCATCTAAGCTGAGTGTTTGCATTTGCAGTTGAACAAGGAATAGTTTGAACTTTTAATTCGGGATGAACTAAAATCCAGAAATGGAGGGTATGCTTGTGATCTAGATGTTGAGGCTTAAAGACACAGGATTTTGATATGGATCTTGAGGAATAGTGGCCATGAAAAGCTTAGACCCAGTTAAGGTAGTACACACCTTTAGTTACAGAAGAAAAATGCATGCAGATATCTGAGTTCAAAGCCAGCCTGGTACAGAGCAAGTTCTAAGTAGAGAAAAGCTTAAATCCAGGTATGGTAAACCACAACTTTAATGCCAACACTTATGAGACAGGTATGCAAATCTCTGAGTTCATAGTCTACAAAGCAAGTTCCAGGATAACCAAGCTTAGCCAGAGAAGAAATCCATTGAAATCAGAATGTTGGTGATAATATAATAGAACAAGTGGGGTATGTTCCGGCCCCAGCAATCAGCAGAACTCGGCAGCTTCACCCATTTGGCCCTGTCTTTAGAGTCAAGAGGAAAAGAAGACTACTGGGACAATTAATGCTGGTTAGCTGGATCTAATATATATATATATATATATATATATATATATATATATATATATATATATATATATAGTGCTAATTTTCTGAGAGCACAAAGAAGCTGAGATAGCCCAAGTTGTACCTCATGCTGCAATTGGACTTGGTAATGTGTAAGAATCACCTAAGTGGTACTGGTTTTGAAGGTATGAATGGTTCATAGAGAGCAGCTGAGGCTTGGCACAGTGAGAGGAAAGAGAAGGCAATTGGTAGAGGTGGATGCCTCCCTTACAGTTGATAATCCAGGACTGAAGGAGTCATGCAAAGAACTTGAGACTTGGCACCATGAAGAGAGTCTATGAGAGGCTATATTTGAAGCCTATTTGCAGTGGAAGACTCCAGTGTATTGGAGATGCCAAGACCATGGGATGATCTCCAAGAACAGCAGCATCAGTGGAATGGAGTTAATCAAAGCCTATAGTTCTACAGAGGGCAGAGCTGGGACATGTGAACCAAACCCTTTTGGAGGAGTCCACAAGATCATGTGTGGATCCCAGACAGTGGAACAAGGACCTGTAACATTGAAGTTGCCTTGGAGACCCAAGATTTTCAAGATGCCAGAGATATGGAATATCTGGTGAGGAAAGATTCGAAACAGATAGTGGAATCAGCCCAGATGAATGAAGCTTGTTGCATTCAGCAAAGAAAAAAAGGAATGATATCTGACTTTGACATTAGACATGGAGATGCAGAGTTTGGAATTTGTCCAGATGCTTTCCTGTTTTGCTTTGGGGATTATACAGTTAAGTGATTGGATGAATCTCAGAAGAGACTTTGAACTTTGGATTTTTAACATTTTGGAGACTATTAGAGAATATGGGGAATCTGCACGTTGAGCTAAATATACTTTTTAATTATGCTGTGACTAGGTATAACCCCCATAGATTTAAGTGTTTGAACAAGTCTATGGGGCACAGGGAATGGAATTTTGTAGTTTGAATATTCTCGGCTCAGGGACTAGTACTATTTGGAGGTGTGGCCTTGTTGGAGTAGGTGTTACCTTGTTCACATAGGTGTGTCACTGTGGTCATGAACGTCAAGACCTTTGTCCAAGCTGCCTTGAAGTCTCTTAGACACATTCAGATAAAGATGTAGAACTCTCAGCTCTGCCTGTAGCATGCCTTTCTGGACATTGCCATGCTCCTACCTTGATGATAATGGATTGAACATGGGAACATGTAAGCCAGCCCCAATTAAATGTTGTTTATTAGAGTTGCTTGGTCATGGTGTTTAAATAAAACAGTAAAATCCTAAGTAAGAAATTGGAAGGGGTTTGGATACAAGTTATTGTCTTGAACAGGGAGAAAACAAACAAGGGAAATAAGATTCAGGACTTTCTTTTTCTCTTTTACTTTCTTTCCTATCATTTTTTTTCTCTCCTATCTAGTATTAGGAGGATTGGAAGGTGGGAGGGATGTAAAAAGTGGGGATATAGAAATTATAGAATACAGGGTAGATTATTGCATCAACTCTTGATCTATAGAGCTGCAACAGGCAAAAATCTTACATTGGTATATATCTTTGTATATTGATAGAGTAGGACTGATTGTGTTTTGTTATAACATACTATGTATCCATCTTTCAACTCTTATTTAAGGTATTGTACTTATGCAATGTTAAGTCATAATTCTTTTAAAAGCTGCTATTACAACCTGTTTAGGATAATTAAGAAATACAAGTTAATAGTTAATCATTCAAACTTATTGTTATATTAGTTACTAGTCTAGTTTATTACAGAAATATGTTTCCAAGGTTGAATAGAGTAAATATTTAAAAACAATCAGCATTACTATACTATATAGTATTCAGCTGTAATATAGATGATTATTTGATTGGTTGATTGATTGATAGACAGATATCCATAGAATATGGCATTTAAAGAAGTTTTATCATTATAAGGGTTTTATGAGAATGAGACAGGTCTGCTCCTGGCAGTAACCCCATTCTACTTCACAGAACATGATGAGCAATGAAAAAAACTTGTTATGAAGCTTGATTTATATATAGAAAGCTATCCACTGAGAAATCTATCCACTGCTACAACTGCTGACAGAATACTGTCTAAAATGGGTAATCCCAATATAGGGGAGTTGGTTGCTGTGCTTTGCCATAACAGGGTAATCTGTACTTCAGGATTCCTGTTTTACAGAAAAGTCTTAGGATATTCTGAAACAGAAGGCCATCTGTGGATGCTCCTATGGCACAAAGAAATCTTGGCTGATTGTCACTCAGTCCTCTGTTATATCTATAGTTTTGGATGCTGCTTTCCTGTACTTTCTGCATCTTCAGGTAATAGTTATCCCTTTTCAGGACTCTGATGGGGTTGAAGACTATATAATTATAGTCTCTCAATAGAGTTTGCATTATTTTGGACTTTAGAGGATGTGTTTAAGTCTAATAAGATTTTTTTTGTTAGTAATGCATGTTATGATAGAAATCAATTTAGGTATATAACTCCAAACTCACTAATATAGGATTGACAGAAGAATACTTTCTTCAAGGTTTTCAAATATATATGGATCGTATATTGTGAATATAAACCTTACCCGATAGTTCTCATAAGTGTTTCTATTGAATAAAGTTTATTATTTTAAGAGAAAGAGCCTTTTATTAAGCAAAAAGGGGAAATGTAGAGATAATCTCCTGTGCACTAAAAATATTACCTGCTAATAAAAAGCTGATTGACTAATGAGATGAGACAGGGATAGAAGATGGGGCATCACGTAGAGAGATAAGAATTCTGGGATTAAGTCTGATGTAAAGAGTAGATGGTAGCCTGAAACTAAGGATTAGGTAACCTGCCATATGTCAGATTTAGATAAGAATAAATGGTATAATTCAGCTATGAACTAGTTGGGGAACAAGTTTATGGCCTAAGTATGTATTCATAAATATAACAGTCTCAGAGTCACTATTTTGAGGAACTAATGCATGGCTGTGAAGACCCGCACCTGCATGGTGGATTTTATTAAATGCTTTTCTACAAAGAACAAACACAAGAATATACATACACTCCTCCCCTGTTTTTTTTTTCTTTCTTTTTTTTTTAGTTTATTATGTGGGTATGCTGGTTTGAATATGAATAAACTCAATAGGCCACTTTAAAAAATATATTTGAAGGCTTAGTCATCAATAAGTGACTAATAACATTATATAGAACAGGATGTGTGGGCAATTTTAAGGAAGCGTGTCACTGGGGTTGAACTTTGAAGGTTTCCAAAGCTCATAGTCTCTGTCTCTCTGGGTCTCTCTGTGTCTGCATCTGTCTCTGTGTCTGTGTCACCCTCTCTGACTCTCTGTCTCTGTCTCTGTCTCTCTCTCTCTCTCTGCAACAGATCATGGTATCACTCTCAAGTACTGCTCCAATGCCTGTTTGCAGTCCACCAAATTCCCTGCCATGATAATGAATTAATTTTCTGAAATTAAGCAAGCCTCTAATTAAATATTATAAGTTGTCTTGATCATGATATCTCTTCATAGCAAAAGAACAGTGACTAAGTTATTGATGAGACACATTAATTTTAAAAAATAGAATAGGAAAAAAATTGTAACACAAAATAAACCAAATTTGTTTAAGACACATAATTGGATGTAATTTTTTAATACTTTATCACCTTTTTACATTTCTGTTCAAAACACATATTAGAATAGTGTTTCTTAGCCGGGCGTGGTGGCACACGCCTTTAATCCCAGCACTCGGGAGGCAGAGACAGGCGGATTTCTGAGTTCGAGGCCAGCCTGGTCTACAAAGTGAGTGCCAGGACAGCCAGGGCTACACAGAGAAACCCTGTCTCGAAAAACAAAAAAAACCCAAAAAACCCAAAAAAACAAAAAAAACAAAAAAAAACAAAAAAAAGAATAGTGTTTTTTGCTTCTCATATGTTTGTTTAGAAATACTAATTTCATTAGTTAATAGTCTCTGAAAGAGGAAGTGATATCCTTTTGTCTTGATTCTTATGTAAAATTATTATCAGTGTCTTATCTCCCTTTGTCTTATTTTGACTTGCTAGAATTTTATCAGTTTGTTTTATTTCTTTTTTTTTTCAATATAAGTATTTTATTTTTTTTTTAATTTTTTTATTGTGTATTGTCCTCAATTACATTTCCAATGCTATCCAAAAAGTCCCCAATACACTCCCCCCCTTGTTTTATTTCAACTTTTAGAATTCTTGACTTTATTATTTGCTTTTGCTAAGTTTTATTGCTATCTTCTTGATTTTTACAGTTTTTCTGCTGTCTTTAGAATTACATTGTTGCTTTGCTTTCTTCATTACTATGAAAATCCTAGATAATTTATTGCAAATATTTTCTATTTTGTAATATATATCTTAATTGCTATAATGTTCCCAATATATATTTCTCTGTTGGCCCTGACATTTTTTTCTAGATTAAATTTTAATTACAGTTAGCTTGAAATAATGTTGAGTTTCTCTTGAAGTTTTATTATAAACTAGATTCCATTTATAATGGTTTCAATATCAACATTTGACTGTTCTTTCTCTATTAATGTTTTTAATCTTAATTTCATACTTATTTAAAACTACATTTTACATGAATAGGTAGGGAGAAAGTGGACAGCCTTGTCTAGTCCCTGATTTTAGTGGGATTGCTCCCAGCTTCTCACGATTTACTTTGATGTAGGCTACTGGTTTGCTGTATATTGCTTTTATCATGTTTAGGTATAGGCCTTGAATTCTTGAACTTTCCAAGACTTTTATCATGAAAGGGTGTTGGATTTTGTCAAATGCTTTCTCCACATCTAACAAGATTATCATGTGATTTTTGTCTTTGAGTTTGTTTATATACTGGATTACGTTGATGGATTTCCATATATTAAACCATCCCTGCATCCCTAGAATGAAACCTACTTGGTCAGGATAGATGATTGTTTGGATGTGTTCTTGGATTCGGATAGCGAGAATTTTATTGAGAATTTTTGCATCGATATTCATAAGGGAAATTGGTCTGAAGTTCTCTATCTTTGTTGCATCTTTCTGTGGTTTAGGTATCAGAGTAATTGTGGCTTCATAGAATGAGTTGGGTAGAGTACCTTCTGCTTCTATTTTGTGGAATAGTTTCTGAAAAATGGAATTTGATCTTCTTTGAAAGTCTGATAGAACTCTGCACTCAACCAATCTAGTCCTGGGCTTTTTTTGGTTGGGCGACTATTAATGACTGCTTCTATTTCTTTAGGGGATATAGGACTGCTTAGATCATTAACCTGATCCTGATTTAACTTTGGTACCTGGTATCTGTCTAGAAATTTGGCCATTTCATCCAGGTTTTCCAGTTTTGTTGAGAATAGCCTTTTGTAGAAGGATCTGATGGTGTTTTCGATTTCTTCAGGATCTGTTGTTATGTCTCCCTTTTCACTTCTGATTTTGTTAATTAGGATGCTGACCCTGTGCCCTCTCATGAGTCTGGCTAAAGGTTTGTCTATCTTGTTGATTTTTTCAAAGAACCAGCTCCTCCTTTGGTTGATTTTTTTTGAATAGTTCTTCTTGTTTCCACTTGGTTGATTTTGCCCCTGATTTTGAGTATTTCCTGCCCTCTACTCCTTTTGGGTGATTTTGCTTCCTTTTGTTCTAGTGCTTTTAGGTGTGTTGTCAAGCTGCTAGTGTGTGCTCTCTACTTTCTTTTTGGAGGCACTCAGAGCTATGAGTTTTCCTCTTAGAAATGCTTTCATGTGTTCCACGAGTTTGGGTATGTCCTGGTTTCATTTTCATTAAACTCTGAAAAGTCTTTAATTTATTTCTTTATTCCTTCTTTGACCAAGGTATCATTGAGAAGAGTGTTGTTCACTTTCCACGTGAATGTTTGCTTTCTATTATTTATGTTGTTATTGAAGATCAGCCTTAGTCCATGGTGATCTGATAGGATGCATGGGACAATTTCAATAATTTTGTATCGGTTGAGGCCTGTTTTGTGACCAATTATATGGTCAGTTTTGAGAAGGTACCATGAGGTACTGAGAAGAAGGTATATCCTTTTGTTTTAGGATAAAATGTTCTGTGGATATCTGTTAGATCCATTTGTTTCATAACTTCTGTTAGTTTCACTGTGTCCCTGTTTAGTTTCTGTTTCCATGATCTGTCCATTGGTGAAAGTGGTGTGTTGAAGTCTCCCACTATTATTGTGTGAGGTGTAATGTGTGCTTTAGGAAAGAAACTAAAGTTTCTTTAATGAATGTGGCTGCCCTTGTATTTGGAGCATAGATATTCAGAATTGAGAGTTCGTGTTGGAAGAGTTTACCTTTGATGAGTATGAAGTGTGCCTCCTTGCCTTTTTTGATGTCTTTGGCTGGAAGTCGATTTTATTAGATATTAGAATGGCTACTCAAGATTGATTCTTCAGAGCATTTGCTTGGAAAGGTGTTTTCCAGCCTTTCATTCTGAGGTAGTGTCTGTCTTTTTCCCTGAGATGGGTTTCCTGTAATCAGGACAATGTTGGGTCCCGTTTTTGTAGCCAGTCTGTTAGTCTATGTCTTTTTATTGGGGAGTTGTGTCCATTGATATTAAGAGATTTTAAGGAAACATAATTGTTGCTTCTTATTTTTTTTGTTGTTAAAGTTGGCATTTTGTTCTGGCTGTCTTAGGTTTGTTGAAGGATTACTTTCTTGCTTTTTCTAGCATGTGGTTTCCATCCTTGTATTGTTTTTTGTTTTGTTTTGTTTTGTTTTGTTTTGTTTTGTTCGTTTTTTTTTTTTTCTGTTATTATCCTTTGATGGGCTGGATTCATGGAAAAATAATGTGTGAATTTGGTTTTGTAATGGAATACTTTGGTTTCTCCATCTATGGTAATTGAAAGTTTGGCTGGGTATAGTAGCCTGGTCTAGCATTTGTGTTCTCTTAGTGTCTGTACACCATCTGTCCAGGATCTTCTGGCTTTCATAGTCTCTGGTGAAAAATCTGGTGTAATTCTAATAGGCCTGCCTTTATATGTTACTTGACCTTTTTCCCCTACTGCTTTTATTATTCTATCTTTATTTAGTGCATTTGTTGTTCTGAGTATTATGTGTCAGGAGGAATTTCTTTTCTTGTCCAGTCTATTTGGAGTTCTGTAGGCTTCTTGTATGTTCATGGACATGTCTTTCTTTAGGTTTGGGAAGGTTTTTTTTTTTTTTCTATAATTTTATTGAAGATATTTGCTGGCCCTTTAAGTTGAAAACCTTCATTCTCATCTACTCTTATTATCCATAGGTTTAGTCTTCTCTTTGTGTCCTGGATTTCCTAGATGTTTTGAGTTAGGATCTCTTTGCCTTTTGCATTTTCTTTGATTGTGATGATGTTCTCTTTGGAATCTTCTGCACCTGAGATTCTGTCTTCCATCTCTTTTATTTTGTTGCTGATGCTGGTATATATGGTTCCAGATTTCTTTCCTAGGGTTTCTACCTCCAGTGTTGCCTCTCTTTGGGTTTTCTTTATTGTGTCTACTTCCCTTTATAGGTCTAGTATGGTTTTGTTCATTTCCATCACCTGTTTGGATGTGTTTTCCTATCTTTCTTTAAGGACTTCTACCAGTTTGATTTTGTTTTCCTGTCTTTCTTTAAGGACTTGTAACTCTTTAGCCTTGTTCTGTATTTCTTTGAGTTATTAAAGTCCTTCTTGATGTCCTCCACCATCATCATGAGATATGCCTTTAAATCCTGGTCTAGGTTTTCGGGTGTGTTGGGGTGCCCAGGACTAGCTGAGTTGGGAGTGCTGGGTTCTTATGATGGAGAGTGGTCTTGTTTTCTGTTAGTAAGATTCTTATGTCTCCCTTTTGTCATCTGGTAATCTCTGGAGTCAGTTGTTATAGTTGTCTCTGGTTAGAGCTTGTTCCTCTTGTGATTCTGTTAGCCTCTACCAGCATACCTGGGAAAAAAGCTCTCTCCTGATTTTCAGGTTAGAGCACTCTCTGCAGGCAAACTCTCTGCTTGCAGGGAAGGTGCACAGATATCTGGTGTTTGGACTTGCCTTCTGGCAAAGGCCTGTCCCAGAAGCCTTTAGCTTCTGTAGTCTATACTCTCACCTGCACAAGAACCAAGATGTCTCCCACAGATACTCTGGCAAAACCCTCCCAGGTGGGGCGGACACCTCTCCTCTGGTACAGAAGGTGGCCAGATGTCTACAGCCCGATTTGGGGTCTGCCTCAGAAGCTCTGTGGCTCCTGCTTGTCCCAGAAGCTGTTAGCTTCTGTAGTCCACACTCTCACCTTTGCAGAGTAGTCTCGGTGGGATGCGGGAACCAAGATGTCTCTGCAGATGCTCTTAATGACTACTCTTATTGTTATTTCTTACACATATACCTTGTTTTGTTTTACATCGGTTTACATTACATTTTGTTTTACTTTTTTTGTTTTGTTGGTGCTAATGGACCTGATTTTATGTAATTTAATGATGTATAGTCAATTAAAATATTATGCATATTCTATAAATCAGCAGCTTACCTACTGATGCAATAAACATTTAATTAATATAATCCCTTCATCAAATAGCAGTCTGTTTTATGTCATGATGCTCAGAATCTTCATTGCTACCCCAAGTCACTAATTACCTACATCTCTGTCATTTTGTTCCTTTAAGAAAATGCTTGAGATGTTTTCCTATAAATTATTTTAGTGTGTATTTACTTACTCCTTTTCTGAAGGAGCATGATAGTGTCATATTTTATTTTTGTTGCTGGATGCAATTCATTTCTCCTATGGAGGGTCCATTGGCATAGTGATGCTCACATTCTGTATCTCTGGGGGTGGGGGTGGGGTATTTTTCCTTCTCATTAAAACACAGCTCTCTGTGCATAAGAGTCAACTTTTTAAAAAGAACTTCAATACTTATTTGTACTCCAGTGCTTACATGATTTTTGATAAAAATATTTATGTAATCCTTTTACTCACCTAAATAAAGTGTGCTCCTTTATTTTATGCCTTCTAGTATTTTTTCCTTTGTGTTGCCATTTCTTCAGTTCAGATATGACATTGTTCATTATTATTTATATTAGTTTGGCTCATCTACTTAATCTGTGGTGTAAAACAACTACATTGCTTTAGAAATAATGTTTTCTTAACTCTTTTCAAGTATATTTCTTCATTATTTCTTTTAGTGCTATTAAGCCCTGTGTAAACATTATACTGTTTGATATTTTCCCATAGTTCTTTAATATTTGGTTTAGCTTTTGTCTTTGCACGTTAATTTGACCAACTTTCATTCACTTAAATATCTGTAAGTCAAAAAGTATTTCAAACTTCTCAGATGTATTTCCTCTCTGAATCTTGTCTATTGGTAAATCATTATGTGACATTCTGAGTTTCTCTGATAGATTTTATTCTATAATTTCTTTTTGTTTTTTATTGGGAATTTTCATATCTTTGCTTAAAATTTTCAACTTTTATACCATTGCCCTCTTTCCTGCTAGCACTATTAGCAAAAGTGTTAATCTGAAGTTCTGTCTTTGTTTCTTCTATCAGCTATTATTTTTCTCTTTCATTGATGATTGTATTTTATTTTGCAAATCCACCCTAATCTTTATACTCCACCTCGTCCCATGTATACACCCTCAAATCATCAACTTACTCCTATGTTCTGTGGTGTGTATGTTTTTCTGTAAAGCCTAATGAGTTTATTGAAGAGTTGAGATAAGAGAAATTAAGAATTGCAGGGGTTTTGAATAGTTTCATGTTGATCTTGCTTAGAACAAGACAGGATAAATTGTTACTTGTAGATCTAGAAACCAAAGGACTCATGTCTTATTTCTATCTTAAAATAATTTTGTCTCCACATTTAGAATTCTATTGGATTGTGTTCTGATACCTAGTTTATGCCTTACTGACCTGTTTTTTTGCTTTCAACTCATATCTTATTCATAAGTGATGTAAAAATGAAAAGGTGGAACAGCTGAGCAAGAAGATTTATAAGGGAAAGTTGTTTACAATCATTTTGGAGACTTTAGTTCAATAACATGAACACATATGGTAAGAGGAGATCATTGATTCATGATATTCTCTGACATATATGACATTGTATGCACACACACATAACACACATACACACAAAACACATATGAACACATGTGCATACACTCAAACTCACAGGTACACACAATCTGCCTTTCCCTTTCTTTCCTTTCCTCCCTCTTTCTCTGTCACATGTATACACACAAATTCATACACACACACTTCAGCACACAAACACCATGAAACATAATGAAACAAAGTGACAAATACTGGGGCTCAAGCCAATACTCACCAAGGTGGCACCCAGACAAAAGTGATTTTGGAATATGCTAAACTATGTATTTAATGGAAGGAAGGCTACTTGAGTGCATGACCCATGTTGCAGTTTTCATAAGGTTGTCACCCATTATGAGGTGAAATTTTAAATTGGTAGAACTTTTTGAGGGTTGTCTACATTCTTATGTAAGACCACACAATCTGCTCATCAGTAAGCCCAATAGTCACTGGATCACATATTTGGATGTTAATGAAAATGTTAATTTGGTCTAGCATTGGTATCTCTGGTGAAGAGACATTAATTTAAGTATCCTTAGGAAAGTCTAACACATCAGCCTTGAGGCTCTTTATATATGGACATAAGTGGAAAATTAAAGCTTATATAACAATCTTGGTCAAGTCAACCAATTAATGTTTCTTTTTCAACTTTGTTAATATAACGGTGTTTAAATAACTCACTCCTACATTCATTTATTCAATGAAACAAATTATGTGATGTTAGCAATCAGGATGTCTTGTTTGTTACTTAAGTACTGTTTCAGGACTCTCTTTTTTTGGCATCAGTACAATGTAGAACTTGTAAATAAATAATTGATAAAACATTTTGATTTAAAGTTGTAACTGTAGTTTCTGAAGTTATGGATTTATAATGCATGCAAATCCTTTATTTATAAGGCAAGTAAATTAAATTAAGATGTTAATTAATTTAAATTAATACCTTGTAGAATCTCAATACATTTCCTGTGTTCATTTTTTAACAATGGGGATGACTTTACATTTAAATTTTTATCCATAAACATTTTCAACTATGTTTATTCCTTTTGACATAGGAACCAATTTCTTTTTATATTATTAATTTCCTCAACTGAGAGGAACTTATATAATAACTTGGCCTATTGAGAATGGTGTAATCACCCATATAACTATTCATTTCTTGGTAGCTAATTTTAGGCATGTGATTTAGGATTTCTATTTTCTTCAGAAATTGCAAAAGTTTTTGTTTTGTAAATTTAGTCCAGTAATTCATTCATTGTGACTAGAATTCCCAGGAAATATAAAGGCTTTCTAAGTGAGCTTCTAGAAATAGTGTTTATAACCAAAGATGAAAAGAAAAAGAAAATGAAAAAGAAAAAAAAAAAAAAAAGAAAGAAAAAGAAAAAGGAAAAAAGAAACCAAAACTGTTATCGGCAAGTTTTTTTTAAATTTTATTTATTTTCAAAAGGCAGATTCATAATATTGAATCTAATTTGCATATATAATAGATTGAACAAATTGCTGAGTACTACAAATAGGGAATTGTAATACTTACTTTGAAAAAAACATTAAGCATACAGATATATTAGTTACTTCTTGTGACAAATTACTCTGACAAAGCAACTCAGGGAAGGAAGGGTTTAATTTTGTGAGCAATCCAAAAACTGAGTTTGTATTGGTGAGAAAACCACAATAACCAAAGTATCAGGTCCTTCAGGCAGCTGGCCATATTATCTCTTTAATCACATTACATCTATAGTCAAAAAGCAGAAAGTGATGCTACAACCCAGCATAGTTCCTCCATTTAATGTTTCCAGGACCTCATCTTATTGAAATGTGCTGTCCACATTCTTCTCCTTCACTTTACATAACATAGATACCTTCTTGCCAGCAAGCCTAGAGGTTAACCCAATACAGATAAGTCACACATCCTTGTCTAGAAGTGTTTAACCTTGGTGATTCTAGTTGATATCAAGTGTAAGAAAAGTTGAATATTTACCCTATTGTACACAGAGGGAGAAGTAACAGCCTAAACTCACTTTTATTTTAGGACAAATTGAGACTGATTAATACAGAGTAAAATATTTTGTAGAAACTTTAGGATAAACTATTACTTCCTGTGTAAGCTACTGACAATGCATAGATGCAGTGTCTTAACTGCTGTTTCCATTGCTGTGAAGAGACAAGAAAGACAATTCTTATAAAGGACAGTATTGAATTGGGGCTGCCTTTCAGATTCATAGGTTCTGTGCACTTTCCTCAAGGAGCGGGAACTTGACAGCTTCAAAGGAGGCATGTCAGAGGAGAAGCTGAGAGTTGTACATCTTGTTTGGAAAGCAAGCACGAGAAGACTGCCTTTAAGGCAGCTAGGAGGAAGGCCTTAAAGACCAGACCCACAAGACACACTTCCTTCCACAAGGCCACACCTCAAAATAGTTCCAATTCCTAGGCCAAACCTATGAAAATTAACACATGCAGTGATGACGTAGTTTCTACAAGAATTAAGTACACTTTCATGTAAAAAAGTAACCAGAGATCTTTGCATAGATGGCTAATTTTAGTATTAAGAATGTCATAGGACACCTTATAATCCTTTAACATCAAGAGGACTCATTTTAACTATTTAAAAGGCGTATGAGAGGACAGATATACTTAGAAAAAAAAAAAAAGACTTTCTGGCACTGGCACATAGCACTACCAGAGTACTGGAAGAAGAATTATCCATGATAAAGGTTAATTTGAGGAATAAAATGAATGTCCATGAGTTTACATTTATTGAGTGAAATTTAAAGATGAAGGAAAGGAGACTGGATAAAAATAATGTCATAAAATACTTATTAACGCCGGGCGTGGTGGCACACGCCTTTAACCCTAGCACTCGGGAGGCAGAGGCAGGCTGATTTCTAAGTTCGAGGCCAGCCTGGTCTACAAAGTGAGTTCCAGGACAGCCAGGGCTATACAGAGAAACCCTGTCTTGAAAAACCAAAAAAAAAAAAAAAAAAAAAAAAAAAAATACTTATTAACATAATAAAAAGTTACTCTATGCTTCTCCTTATAAAATCATGCTAGACTTCATGAGATGCTTTTCAAAATAGTTACTGAACCTGCTAATTATACATACGATATGGAGCTGGAGAGTTGGCCTAGTGATAAAAGCGTTGGATATTCTTGCAGACGACATTGATCCACTACTCAGCCCACACATGACACTACAAATATGTTTGTCACTCTAGGCCCAAATGATCCAATGTTCTCTTCTAGTTCCTAGGAGTGCCAAGTACATTCATGCATATGGGCAGACAATGGACAGATACATATAAAAATAAGTAACTAAAATATTTTTTAAAAAGCAGTTTTAAGTTTTTTGTGTTGAGACCTAAGTAGCAGCTAGTTTGTTAGCTGCAAAATGTCCATAAGTAACCATATGTGAATTAGAAATGAATGAAAAAAGACAATATACCCTAATTTTTCAAAGGGCAATCTATTTCCTGTTTAAGAATAGGACATGGTGAAATGAAGAAAAAAATGAAAATGTGTTCTTGTTGGGAAGCATGTAAGCCTTACCTTCACCACAGATGAAGGTTAACATAAGCAATGCCTAGGATACAGAGTCACTCGCACCCATGTCCCCTTCAGTCAGCCACAGCAGCTTTTATTTGTGGGATGCTTCTGACAAAACTATAAACCCATGAAATCTTGAAAAAAAAATGATTGATCAATCCAATTTAATGTCCCTATAAAACATTTGATTTTTTTCCTCATAAACTATTCAAGTTTTGAAAATGAAAGTACCCAAACAAAATTCTACTTTCTTTCAAAATATTTTTTTAATATTCTCCGGATATATCCCATTTAATTATAATGGAAATTATTTTAATAGAGACTTATATTTCCTAAGTCTTTGAGCCAAAAAGAGCAAAATTCAAAAAATAAGAAATGCTATTTACTATACCAATATATGAGCTAAAGATGATTCCCAAATATCCTCATATTGGTAACTAAAATGTGTCCTCATTTTCAGATTCTGCATTATACTGTCCAGAATTGATCTTTCCAGGTATTGTAATGACCTGTAAGGCTATAGGAAATGTTTGATTTGGAAACTGACTTCAGATAACTGTCATGAAGTTTAATGCTAATATTTGGATATATATTTAGAACAACACTATATACAAAATGAACACTTTATTTTTCTGTTTTTATATGAAGCTCGGGTATATTATTTCTATTTAATTATATGTAGTTATTATAAAGGAAACTTTTGGAATATTCCATCTTTATTGATTAAAAAAATAAAGTTGTATAACATTTTACATTTACTAGAAAAGTAACACTGCTTGATGCAAAACAAATGATTTATATTCATTCCATTTTTTTTAACAATCTTGTTAAACAGTCTTTTTTTTCATAAGGAGCAATTGAAACAAAAGCACTATTTATTTACAGATACACTAAATAGAGACCAAAGTGATTACATAGGTTAGTCAGCTATATTAATAAAATGAAAACTTTACAGAAATGGCACTATAAAAGATGGCATTATTATAATCCAAGAAATTAAAACTTACATTTTGAAGAAATGTTCTGAATATTTGAATTGTCTTTTGGTAGAATAAATTTTCCCTCTACATTGTCATTGTTCATTTCTGGGTCTTCAATTCTATTCCATTGGTCTATTTGTCTGTCACTATACCAGTACCACACAGTTTTTATCACAATTGCTCTGTAGTAAAGCTTTAGGTCTGGCACAGTGATTCCACCAGAGGTTCTTTTATCCTTTTTTTTTTTCCTCATCTTTTTTTTTAATTTTTAATATTTTTATTACATATTTTCCTCAATTACATTTCCAATGCTATCCCAAAAGTCCCCCATAGCGCCCCCCACTTCCCTACCCTCCCATTCCCATTCTTTTGGCCCTGGCATTCCCCTATATTGGGGCATATAAAGTTTGCAAGTCCAATGGGCCTCTCTTTCCAGTGATGGCCGACTAGGCCATCTTTCGATACATATGCAGCTAGAGACAAGAGCTCCGGGGTACTGGTTAGTTCATCATGTTGTTCCAACTATAGGGTTGCAGATCCCTTTAGCTCCTTGGGTACTTTCTCTAGCTTCTCCATTGGGAGCCCTGTGATCCATCCACTAGCTGACTGTGAGCATCCACTTCTGTGTTTGCTAGGCCCCAGCATAATCTCACAAGAGACGATTAACTCTCTTCACTGCTTTCTCCCCTACACAGACATTCCTGTAATCTTTCTAGTTATATCTATTTACCTGCAAGTTTCATAACTTCATTTTTTTTTCTTTTTTTAGTCTTTTACTTGCTCATCTACTAAACTGAAAGTGTGGAGCCTGCAGGGCTATTCAGGTTTGGATAACATTCATTGCCCCTGGAGGAATAGTATTAATATCAATTCTCAAATTTGGCAGAAAAAATGTAAATTTAAATATAATTTTTAGCAGAAACAGGTATTAATATTTCACAAAAGTTTATGGCCTAAGTTTGCCCATTGGGGTGTTATGATATCACTATTCAGATGGTTTCAAAAGTAATTTCATGTAGAAGGCACACCAGGAATTTTTGGCAGCAACGGAATAAAACTATTCAACAGAGACCATTGAGACTTTTATACTTATAAGCTGCCCAAAGATTTCACACTCCTCAGCCTTTGAAGAATAATTGCCAGTGATTCACTATGAATGTTAGAAACACATTGGGCCTGGATATCATAAGAAAATTCTAGCACCAGTTACATTGTGATTTTTATGAGTATTGTGAGAGAACTGTGCAAGTACAAAAAAAGCTCTACTGTAAATTGTCATGGGAAACAATGACCCAAGTAAATTTATCATTTACATGAACAGATTATTGTAAATTTATGCCTTTATCCTCCTGAGGATCTGCTTATGCATTGTTCTATTTATGAAACTTGTAATCTTCTAGAAGCTAAGACAAACTAAGATACTTGATTAATGGGAACTTCCCACATGGCAGTTTTTCTTCATTAAAATTGGTTTTGATGTGTGCTACTGTGACACAAAGACAAAAGAAAGAAAATCAATTTTGCAAATGGAACAGAACTGTAAGCATCTTATCACTGAGATGTAAAGGATCCACATGAAAGTGTACCAATAAATAGACAAATCATATGCTACATCAAAAAACAAAATGGACAATGTAAATTGAAAAACTAAAGGACTGCTTTTATCATGTTTAGGTATGGGCCTTGAATTCCTGATCTTTCCAAGACTTTTATCATGAATGGGTATTGGATCTTGTCAAATGCTTTTTCCGCATCTAATGAGATGACCATGTGGTTTTTGTCTTTGAGTTTGTTTATATACTGGATTATGTTAATGGATTTCCGTATATTGAACCATCCTGCATCCCTGGGATGAAACCTACTTGGTCAGGATGGATGATTGTTTTGATGTGTTCTTGGATTCGGTTAGCAAGAACTTTATTGAGGATTTTTGCATCAATATTCATAAGGGATATTGGTCTGAAGTTTTCTATCTTTGTTGGGTCTTTTTGTGGTTTAGGTATCAGAGTAATTGTGGCTTCATAGAATGAGTTGGGTAGAGTACAAGCAATCTACAGCAAACCAGTAGCCAACATCAAAGTAAATGGTGAGAAGCTTGAAGCAATCCCTCTAAAATCAGGGACTAGACAAGG
This sequence comes from Mus caroli, assembly GCF_978045245.1. Lineage (NCBI taxonomy): Eukaryota > Metazoa > Chordata > Mammalia > Rodentia > Muridae > Mus > Mus caroli. Next base: position 46,089,868 of record NW_028227264.1, read on the forward strand.
CTGTCCACTTTCTCCATACCTATTCAACATTGTACTTGAAGTCCTAGCCAGAGCAATTCGACAACAAAAGGAGATCAAAGGGATACAAATTGGAAAAGATAAAGTCAAAATATCACTTTTTGCAGATGATATGATAGTATATATAAGTGACCCTAAAAATTCCACCAGAGAACTCCTAAGCCTGATAAACAGCTTCGGTGAAGTAGCTGGATATAAAATTAACTCAAACAAATCAATGGCCTTTCTCTACACAAAGAATAAACAGGCTGAGAAAGAAATTAGGGAAACAACACCATTCTCAATAGTCACAAATAATATAAAATATCTTGGCGTGACTCTAACTAAGGAAGTGAAAGATCTGTATAATAAAAACTTCAAGTCTCTGAAGAAAGAAATTCTAGAAGATCTCAGAAGATGGAAAGATCTCCCATGCTCATGGATTGGCAGGATCAACATTGTAAAAATGGCTATCTTGCCAAAAGCAATCTACAGATTCAATGCAATCCCCATCAAAATTCCAAATCAATTCTTCAACGAATTAGAAAGTGCAATCTGCAAATTCATCTGGAATAACAAAACCCTAGGATAGCAAAAACTGTTCTCAAGGATAAAAGAACCTCTGGTGGAATCACCATGCCGGACCTAAAGCTTTACTACAGAGCAATTGTGATAAAAACTGCATGGTACTGGTATAGTGACAGACAAATAGACCAATAGAATAGAATTGAAGACCCAGAAATGAACCCACACACCTACGGTCACTTGATCTTCGACAAGGGAGCTAAAAACATCCAGTGGAAGAAAGACAGCATTTTCAACAAATGGTGCTGGCACAACTGGTTGTTAACATGTAGAAGAATGCGAATCGATCCATTCCTATCTCCTTGTACTAAGGTCAAGTCTAAGTGGATCAAGGAACTTCACATAAAACCAGAGACACTGAAACTTATAGAGGAGAAAGTGGGGAAAAGCCTTGAAGATATGGGCACAGGGGAAAAATTCTTGAATAGAACAGCAATGGCTTGTGCTGTAAGATCGAGGATTGACAAGTGGGACCTCATGAAACTGCAAAGCTTCTGCAAGGCAAAAGACACCATCAATAAGACAAAAAAACCACCAACAGATTGGGAAAGGATCTTTACCTATCCTAAATCAGATAAGGGACTAATATCCAATATATATAAAGAACTCAAGAAGGTGGACTCCAGAAAGTCAAATAACCCCATTAAAAAATAGGGCTCAGAACTGAACAAAGAATTCTCACCTGAGGAATACCGAATGGCAGAGAAGCACCTGAAAAAATGTTCAACATCCTTAATCATCAGGGAAATGCCAATCAAAACAACCCTGAGATTCCACCTCACACCAGTCAGAATGGCTAAGATCAAAAATTCAGGTGACAGCAGATGCTGGCGAGGATGTGGAGAAAGAGGAACACTCCTCCATTGTTGGTGGCATTGCAAGCTTGTACAACCACTCTGGAAATCAGTCTGGCGGTTCCTTAGAAAATTGGACATAGTACTACAGGAGGATCCAGCAATACCTCTCCTGGGCATATATCCAGAAGATGTCCCAACCGGTAAGAAGGACACATGCTCCACTATGTTCATAGCAGCCCTATTTATAATAGCCAGAAGCTGGAAAGAACCCAGATGTCCCTCAACAGAGGAATGGATACAGAAATTATGGTACATTTACACAATGGAGTACTACTCAGCTATTAAGAAGAATGAATTTATGAAATTCCTAGCCAAATGGATGGACCTGGAGGGCATCATCTTGAGTGAGGTAACACAATCACAAAGGAACTCACACAATATGTATTCACTGATAAGTGGATATTAGCCCAAAACTTAGGATACCCAAGATATAAGATACAATTTGCTAAACGCATGAAACTCAAGAAGAATGAAGACCAAAGTGTGGACACTGTGCCCCTTCTTAGAATTGGAAATAAAACACCCATGAAAGTAGTTAAAGAGACAAAGTTTGGAGCTGTGATAAAAGGATGGACCATCTAGAGACTGCCGTATCCAGGGATCCATCCCATAATCAGCTTCTAAACGCGGACACCATTGCATACACTAGCAAGATTTTGCTGAAAGGACCCAGATATAGAGGTCTCTTGTGAGACGATGCCGGGGCCTAGCAAACACAGGAGTGGATGCTCACAGTCCGCTATTGGATGTATCACAGGGCTCCCAATGGAGAAGCTAGAGAAAGTACCCAAGGAGCTAAAGGGATCTGCAACCCTATAGTTGGAACAACATGATGAACTAACCAGTACCCCGGAGCTCTTGTCTCTAGCTGCATATGTATCGAAAGATGGCCTAGTCGGCCATCACTGGAAAGAGAGGCCCATTGGACTTGCAAACTTTATATGCCCCAATATAGGGGAATGCCAGGGCCAAAAGAATGGGAATGGGTATGTAGGGAAGTGGGCGGCAGTATGGGGGACTTTTGGGATAGCATTGGAAATGTAATTGAGGAGAATATGTAATAAAAATATTAAAAATTAAAAAAAAAGAAAAACTAAAGGACATATTGCTCAAAATTAGTGTAGAGATTGAAAAAACAATAAGAAGTATCCAGGGAACAAATATGTGCACTGTGTACAAAACAACCAAAATTGAGACATCTTTCTCCACTACCCAGTAAGAGGAAAAAAATATCCAAATAAATAAAAGTACTTAAAAATGTTATGGCCCAATCCTTTCTGCTGAGGCAGACAGCTAGCTAGTCTGGTTCCCTGGATATGCTATATCCTAAGCTATCCCTGAAAATCAGCTACATTCAGAGCATTTGGTAAAAACCCATTGGAAGTCCCAGAACTGCCTCTTGGAGCCCAGTGGACTCTGCATCCATCACTACCAGTCCCCCACCTCCAAGTACCACTCCCCTTCCACCCTGTCCTTTCTTCTGGGAAGACTGGTAGCTACTCTGCTCCCTTGGAGCCAACATATCCAACATACAGCACAATGAAAGAATATTAAAAGCTGCAAGGGAAAAGGGTCAAGTAACAATACCCCAGCAGATCCACTGCACACTGGGCAACTGACACAACAACCTGAGACATCCCAGGAGACCTACAGCACATGGAACAACTGGCATCCCAGAGATCTGCTACACACAAGGCAACTGAGCAACTGATCACCAGTTTGTTTGTTCCCCTGAAGATACCTCTATTTAAAGGTATCCCAGGAGCTCCTCTGTACACAGGGCAACTTTACAGCAGACACTAAAATCTGAAGACCTCCTGGGGGTTCAGTAGCATGCAGGGAAACTGACCCAACAGACTGAAAGCTTCCATGGAATTCTACTGTACACAGGGAAACAGAAATCATAGTCGGTAGATGTCCACCCACCACTTCACAGAGACCATCTTCACACAGGTCAACAGACTTACTGCTCCTCTGAAAACCCAAAAGTCTGAAGGCTTCCCAGGAGATCTACTGCAGTCAGGTTAACAGATCAGTAGCAACTCTGTCCTTCTGAAGAGCCTCCAGTTGGAAGGCCCCACAGATGGTCTGCTGTAACTAGGGCAGCAGGCCTACTAGAAGACCTGAAGCAACCCAGGGACATATGAGGTATACTCCAGACATAGTCACCCGGACCAGCAAACACCGGGGATGACCAGATGGCATGAGACAAGTGTAAGACTATAAGCAACAGAAGCCAGTATATGTTGGCATCATCAAAACCCAGTTCTTTCACCACAGCAAGCCCTGAATACAGGAACACATCTGAAAATCTGGAAATTGACCTAAAATCCCAACTTATGAAGAAAATAGAGTCCTGTAAGGAATATACAATTAAACTCTCTAAAAGAAATACAGAAATAAGAAGCCTGTAGAATACCAAATAGATGGGACCAAAAAAGAAAATCCTTTCTTGACATAATCAAAGCATTAAACATACAGCACAATGAAAGAATATTAAAAGCTGCAAGGGAAAAGGGCCAAGTAACATACAAAGGTAGACCAATCAGAACTACATCAGACTTCTCAACTGAGACTATGAAAGCCTGGTTAGAAGTCATGCAGATTCCAAAGAACACAAATACCATTCCACCTTACTATAGCCAGCAAAACTCCAATCAACATAGATGGAGAAAGCAAAATATTCCAAGACAAAACCAAATTCAAACAGTAGTTATCTACCAGTCCAGCCCTACACAGGATCCTAGAAGGAAAACTCCAACACAAGGAAGGTACCTACACCAAAGAAAAGATAAGATATTAACTGTCTTATAACGAAGCCAATAGAAGAGAACCACAAACACATAAAGCTACTTAAAACAAAACAAACATATCAAGAAATAATAATTATCTGTCTTTAATGTCTCTTAATATTAATAGACTAAACTCACCTATAAAAAGACATAAGTCAAGAGACTGGATATGCAAACAAGATCCAGCATTTTGCCACATAAAAAAGACATACCTCAAAACAAAGACAGACACCATCTCGGAGTAAAAGGATGGAAAAAGGTACTCCAAGCAAATGGTTCCAGGAAACAATAAAATATATTTTCAACCAACAATTATCAAGCAAGATGATAATGATATTTCATATTTATCAAAGGAAGTATCCAGCAAGAGAAAGACTCACTACTGAACATCTATGCCCCAAATGTAAGGACACCCACATTCATAAAAAAAAATTTACTAAAGCTGAAACCACACATTGAATCCCAACCAATAATAATGGGAGACTCCAACACCCCAACCTTAACCAATGGACAGGTCAATGAAACAGAAACTAAACAGAGATACAGTGAAACTAAGAGAGGTTATTAACCAAAAGGATTTAAGAGATATCTACAGAGCATTTCACACTAAAATAAAGGATACACTTTCTCAGAACGTCATCATACTTTCTCCAAAATTGACCACATAATTGGTCATAAAACAACTGTCAATGGATGCAAGAAGTTTAAAATAGTCCCATGCATCCTATCAGATCACCATGGTCTAAGACTGGTTTTTAATAAAAGCACAAACAACATAAAGCCCACATACATGTGGGAACTGGACAACTCTCTATGATTCCTTGGTCAGGGAAGAAAAAAAGAAAGAAATTAAAGACTTCCTGGAATTTAATGAAAATGTTGATATGTAATACCCAAACTTATAGGACACAATGAAAGCAGTGCTAAAAAGAAAAATCATAGCATTAAGAACCATGATAAAGAAATGGGAGAGATCTCACACTAGCAAAATAACATCACACCTGAGAGCTCTAGAACAAAAAGAAGCAAACACACCCATGAGGAGTAGCAGGCAAGAAATAGACAAACTCAACAAAATAGAAACAAACTTAACAATATAAAATTCAACAAAATTAAATCTGGTGCTTTGAGGGAATCATCAAGATAGATAACTCCCTAGACAAACTAACTAAAGGGCCCAGAGGCTAAATCAAAATTAACAAAATCAGAAATGAAAGGGAGACATAACAACAGAAATGGAGGCAATTCAAAAAATCATCATATGTTACTACAAAAGCCTATACTCAACAAAACTAGAAAATCTAGATGAAATGGATGGTTTTCTAGACAGATACCCCATACCAAAGTAAAATCAAGAGCAGGTAAACTATCGAAACAGGCCCATATCCCATAATAAAAGAGAAGTCATTAGAAACCTCCCATCCAAAACAATGTTTAGGGCCAGATAGATTTAGTGAAGAATTGCACAAGACCTTCATAGATGTGATAGAAATATTCCTCAGTCTCTTCCATACAATAGAAAGTGAATGGACACTATCTAATTGATTCTATGAAGCTACAATTATTCTGATACCTAAACCACAAAAGAACTCAACCAAAGAAGAGATATTAAGACCAAGCAGGCTTATGAATACCGATGCAAAAATATTATATGAAATTCTTACAAAGAGAATCCAAGAGCAAATCAAAACCATTATTCACAAAGAACAATTAGGCTTCATCCCAGGTATAAAAGGTTGGTTCAATATATGAAAATCCATTAAGGAGTCAGCCCCACAACTCCTACACGAAGTTTCATTCCCAGGTGATCTAATATGCCTACAATCACTGGATCAAGGATCACAGAGTCACAGGAACACAGAGACAGTGGAATTCTAGGAAGTTGTGACCCAACCAGGATTATAGTAAGGACAGGCTCCAGTCAGATATAGTGAGGGCAGATAGCACTAGAGAAAATCAGATGGCAGGAGTCAAGCATAAGAACATAAGCAACAGAAACCAAGATTACTTGGCATCATGATAACCCAATTCTTCCACCATAGGAAGTCCTGGATACATCATCACACTGGAAAAGCAAGATTCAGATATAAAATCACTTCTCATGATGATAACAGAGTACTTTAAGAAGGACATAAATACCTCACTTAAAGAAATGCAGGAGAACACAGGTAAACAGGTAGATGTGCTTAAAGAGGAAACACAAAAATCCCTTAAAACACAATCAAACAGGTGAAGGAAATGAACAAATCCATCCAAGATTTAAACTGAAAATAGAAACAAAAAAGAAATCATAAAGGGACACAAACATGGAGTTAGAAAACCTAGAACAGAGACCAGGAGTCATAGATACAAACATCACCAGCAGAATACAGGAGATAGAAGATAGAATCTCAGGGACAGAAGATACTATAGAAAATATTTACACATCAGTCAAAGAAAGTGCAAAAAGCAAAAATCTCCTAACCCAAAACATCCAGGAAATCCAGGACACAGTAAGAAGATCAAACCTAAGGATAATAGGTATAGAAGAGAGCAAAGAATCCAACTTAAATGGTCAGTAAATATCTTCAACAAAATTATAGAAGAAAACTTCCCTAAAGTAAAGAAAGTGACGCACATGAACATACAAGAAGCCTACTGAACTCTAAATAGACTGGACAAGAAACAAAATTACTCCTGTCACATAATAATCAAAATGCCAAATGCACTAAACAAAGAAAGACTATTAAAAGAAATAAGGGAAAAAGTTCAAGTAACATATAAAGGCAGAACTATCAAATTTACACCAGACTTCTCACCAGAGACTATGAGAGCTACAAGATCCTAGGCAGATGTCCTAAAGACACCAAGAGAACACAAATGGCATCCCAGGCTACTGTACCCAGCAAAACTCTCAATTACCATAGATGGAGAAAACAAATAATTCTGTCATGAAACCAAATGTACAGAAGATCATTTCATAATTCCAGTCCTACAAAGGATAATAGATGGAAACACTAACACAAGGAAGGAAACTATATCTGGAAACACCAACATAAGAAAGGAAACTATATCCTAGAAAAAAGCAAGAAAATAATCTTTTAACCAACTCAAAATAAGATAGCCACACAAACATAATTCTACCTCTAACAACAAAAGTAACAGGAAGTTATTTAGACTAACCAACTAGATATATAAACAGTACCAAGCATTTTGCTGCATACAAGAAACTCATCTTAGTGACAAAGACAGATACTACCTCAGAGCAAAAGGCTGAAAACCAATTTTCCAAGCAAATAGTCACAATAAACAAGCAAGAGTAGGCATTCTAATATCGAATAAATTCAACTTTCAACCAAAAGTTATCAAAAAAGATAACCAAGGACTTTTCATACTACTCAAAGGAAAAATCTACCAAGATGA